>NW_008751691.1:1330078-1371376 GCF_000715545.1 Opisthorchis viverrini | reverse complement strand
GCACCAATTTACCAGCTCGCGCGTGCAATGCGCAGCTACTTACCCCCCCCCCCCAATCATCGGTGAACGAAACTGTGGCAGCTACAACCAGTGTATGACCAGTACGCGGTTCTTACAGCTGACAATGATGATGATGATGATGATGATGATGATACCTAGCTGAATGCAGCCGAATTTGTCGTTCATCAGAATCTTTGGCGGTGTCTGGCTATCGAGGGTGTCCCTTCCAACTTTGTGTCCCTTACGTGGGCACTATATACGAACTCCTGTGGATGGGTGCGAGTGTACAACAAACCTCCACCTGGGTTCATCACGTCCAGTGGTGTAAGACAAGACTGACATCTCTTTTCTTTCCTCTTCAGCCTTGTTATTGATGTGCTGCTTGAAATTTCTTTGCCTGCCTTGCCACCTCGGGGATCGAAATGTCCCCGGGACGTTCGCGCACGGGCTATATTGTTCCCTCTGGGTTCAGATCCTTCAAAAATGCAAACCTCAACTCACCGATGGTTGGTTACTCTGGTGGTGATGGCGCAATCGCGCAGTTTGTCAAAGCAATCGCCTTCATTGCGTAGCCACCCCGTTCCCGAACTAACTGAAGATGCCATCGCCTTCAAGGCATGACTGTATGTCTCACACATTCTGCCACTTTCATGTGATCGAAACTGTACGAGTTGGAGCCAATGCATCCATGGTACACCGTTTATGGCTGATAAATTGAAATTGCTGCAATGGAGATCTTATCTCAGGCAATATTCATTGTTTGTTGAAAGCAATCAACATGGCCCTGAGGTGATCCGGCGGAGCTGAATTGGAACTGATGTGGCGTAGTAATGGATTACTACGTTGTCTTGGAAAGAAACCAAACAAAGCAAAGTAAGACAAATTTGCGGTCGGTAGGGAAATTTGCTTTCACAATAGGAACCGATCACATACAAATACCATCTTTTGTGTTCCACTAGGATCGGTTAGCGGCAGTCAGTGACTTTGTGTTGTACCCAATGTCATCTGTTTGACCAGCGAATCTGCTCATCAATTGATCAACCCAGCTACCACCTTTACATGTTCCATAGCGAAATAACTTAAGCTTACCCTTTGGCTCAAGTAGTTAGAGTGCGAAGGTCCGTTGTTCGAACCCGACCTCTGCCTCTCGACTTGCCCTGTCTAGGCTTTCGCAGCTTCCTTCGGGTAGCATGGCAGCCAAGCACCGGAAGGTGTTACAGCTGAGATTTTTTTTCACCCTTTGTCTTCGTTCGTTTGAGAACGCGGCATAATTTATTTCCTCACTGGCGTGTTGGCTATCTCTGCGGGCACGCGCTCGTCTCCCAAGAGTTTCCATCGTACCCTAGCTGTTTTTGTTACCTCGTCCTGGCATGTATTTCGTCTTATCTTTGTTCTAGCATTGTGGACGAGGGTGATAAAATGGCTCATCGAGAGGCTGTGGTAAGTTGGACAGTAATTTGTAGTCGGTTATTGCTTCGTTACATTAGGTCATGATCTTATCAGCACTTCTATCCTCATTGAAACCTTGCTGCCTTTTTTAAGGTGCCTTTCTATTTACATCTGGTTTTTGAGAAAAAATCCGCAGTTTCCGTCATCGAATGCGTATATGTTGAATCGTAATTGTGCAGTTTTATCCGTAGTAGCCATCGTTCGGGCCCGATTGAGGCAGCTCTTCGAGACACACTTGATCGTGCCTGAATTGGAATGCTGTTATATCCTCTTGCTACAGGGGAACGGTGTGTAAGTGACCCACCGCCCGCTAGGACATGCAATACTCCCCTGACGTGGCGCATTTATTCCAGAATAGGGAGTAGAAGTGGTGAAGGAGAAAATCGGTAAGGATAGCTTGGCGACGGTAAAGCCTGGATATCCTTGAGACACGTGGACTCTGAGTTAAACACATAATTAAATTAAAGTACGCTAGACGTGGCGTTCTCTACGTCCACCAAATTGTTTTGATCCCTTTTGTGATGCCGTGTCTGAGGTTCTAATCGCAGTTCTCAGTTTTGGGCTGTTGTAGTCTACGCACAGTATCTCACCCCTCGTGGTTCCCTCGAGTTTCCCGGCAGCCATGTACCGGAATGGTCAATAAACAGCCAAGTTACAGACGGTTTAATGTGCTAAATAGTCTGTATGTTTTTGCGGCCATTTTGACAGTTCATTTTTTAATAAAAAATATGTTGACACCTTTCAGTCCCAGCGAATAAAAGAAATTACCACGATGAAAAAGGCCAACTTCCAGGCAATTCACTCCTGGATCGTTCGCAAATGCACTCTACTGGTCCGTGAGCTGACGTTTGCCAATGCAGAGGAAATAACCGATGAGGCATTGCCGTTACTCCTGCTTTTCTACGACAAAGAATCAGAGCATTTAAAGCCCAAGTTTCATGAGGTCGTTAACGCCCATCTCTCAAGTCATCTAGGTAAGTATGTTTGTTAATCATAGTAGCTGTATCAGAGAATAAGCTGGAAGTTCCCTAAATTCCCCTTCCTCTTCCATGAGGACTTCATGACAGCGGAAAGCCAAAAAAAATACTTTCCAAATTTTTTGCACTGAAAACGAGTAGTTTCAGCCTCACTGACTCACATTGTAGCTGTCATTTAACCAATTAGGACAACCATCTTGCCACCTTGTTAGCTTGCTTATTTTTGTCTTTAGGCCCTTCCATGCTTTGGGTGTAAAAATAGCTGTATATGAACCTTTGCCAGTCGGATAATATAGGAGAAATAAGTGCCCCAATGGCACATCATCATCATCGTCGTCATCATCATCATCGACAGCATGACATCAGTGTTCAACACCGATGCTCACTGCCGTACAACCATGACTTATTTGAAGCCTTATTGTAAAGAAAAGAGTAAAGGTGGACGGTGGATGGACTTAGTGCTAGCTTAACAAAATCATTCCGAGGTGCCTACACCTCCAGACATTCACTCAGGCAATCTGAATAGAAACTGACAACAAGAACGCCACTGACATCGGTTGGCACAGCACAGATTGCACAGATTTGACCGCATATTCCGAATAAACAATCCTCCTAGACTTTTGCGAAACCAAAACTTCACCGTCAATACTGATGGAAGACGCAAAACTTTACTCTTGTTTACTGAAGCTACCTGCTGCTTAGAATGCAGATAAGTTCTCCTGACCATCTATTATTTGGGTCATTCAGACCCAATAACTGTCGCCAGCTCATCTCCAAGGTTCACTTGCCCGATAATGATCATTAGATACCTAACTGTTTGGTAGAAGGCATACCCGTTCAGCACCAGCTTCTCGGAAGTATGATAGACGAATGTGGATACAGTGATCTCCCGGGGACTACCGGTTGATGTGGTCGGAGTGATCCCTTCTAAGAGGATGGTCTCTATTCGGGGGAGGGTCGGTCAGACCGTCAGTTTTATGTGACAACTATTCGATTTTTAAGGAATGTGCTATGTCTATCTGCATTTTGTGTTATTTTGCATTTGTTATGTCTTGAAGCCTAGCTCTTCCACATCGGGATAAAACCATTGAATAAGTTGCCCAGTTTGTTAGCGAATTTTCATTAATCGGAGCAAGTTGTTAGGCGGAATTTCGCACCGTTATTCGCTTTATCGCTCGAGTTGGGCGCTGCTACGGCCAACTGACCTACCATGCACGTGATTACCCAGAAAATCGAGTCCCCTTCCGGTCCAACATCAAGGTTAGTTCTAATTGGCTAAAAGTCTGGACCCAACAGCCAATCATGATCCAATATCCGCCGTTGCCAATGGTGCATCTAGGAAGCGTCGGAATTTCCAGAATGCTTTTGCCGCATACAGTTTATATACGACGCGCTGTACTAATGTTTTCGACCTGGTTTTGGGCGTTAATACACGTTGTTCAAATTTGGCGACTGTTTTGACGTAAACATTAGCTTGGAAGGTTCAGAAAATAACAAGCATAATGTAATCTTCACCCGGTGTTTTGTGACCTTGTTTGATCTGTTATACGCGATTATTACCTACGATAAATCAGACGTTAGTATATTGTGACTGAGTTGTCACACCCACGTGGTCTTCCAATAGAGAAGGATTGGCTTTCGCCACTTAGCTACGTTTACCTAGGGAATGCACAGTTAGATTTAGAAACCGGATTAAAATAAACCGTTTTGTTGGTATCTTTGTGTGTTTACCCCCGACGTCACTATCGGACCATCTTAATTAGAATGCCTATCAGGGCGAGATGGACCAGGTGGTTAGAACGCGAATTTACTGACCGGAAGGTCCGTGGTTCAAACCCGAACTCTGCCTCTCGACTTCCCTTGTCTAGGCTTGGGCAACCTGGCGGTATCCCAGCCATCGTGCCTAGTTCGCGTGGTGTGGCAGCTAGGCACCGAAAGGGTACTAAAGCTGAACGATCATTTATTAAAATGCCTAATAATAGCCGGTCTGAACATAGGGATATTTTTTTCTGCAAAAGGACGAAACTTACGTGACACAAGGAAGCTTCGAGGGTGTATAGACCGGGATACATACGACCTAAAGTTACGTGATTCCACTCATTTTTCGCTTGTATCGTCACTATTAGACTGTGACCGTTGAGTCGTATCCGGGCTGTAGAGCAAATTTTGGCTTTTGGAGTCTCCTTGTTCCTCATAACTAAACAAAGACTAATGACCATACTAAATAATGTTCATATTGCTCAATTTACATGAGAAAGGTAGTTTCCTTTGGGAACTCGCAAAGCCGAAGCTGCCAGGATTTTGAAACACTTAAATCACTGATGCCCATTAGTTGATTTTTTGCGAGGCGGTCTTTCCCGGAATGATTCCCTACTAATCACTTTGTTGCCTAATTGTAAAGCCTCAACGAAGGTGCTCAAAGTCGGTCCATGCACCCTCCTGAATTCTTGGATCATGGTGTGGCTTGCGTATAGGGGATACCAACACCCAACCTGTGGTGTCCCCATTTCAAGCAGCTGGCTGGAACTGCCGGTCTTTTGTTCCAGCGGTACCGAGGGGAACATTCTGATATTCTGTTGCACTGATGGTGATACGAGTAATCATTTAGGCGGTATGTGCGTTTGGAGGCGGGGACGTTCGTCAGTGTTTGTACGATCGGTTCGTTTTTATTACCGTACGAAGACAGACATGATTAGACCATATAAAAAGTGTGGGTGGGTTTCAAACATTGCAGCGTACCATCGTGAAGAACCTTCATAAAGCAGTGGGCGAAAGTTGAAGTCCCATCTGAAGTGCAAACTGACGCGTACCGTTCTAGTCGATGAGAGATCAATGTGAGGAGATATGACAGGATGGAAGGGTGGATGAACCAGGCGAAACTGGATGTGTGCAGGCAATCGAACAATATTATAAATAGGGTAGAGGGTGACGATGGAGTATGAATTAGGATGTGTGGCTAAGTTTAAACCGTCGTGGTGTGGAGTTCAACTAGAAAAACGAGTGAAAGAATCGCCAACAATGCATAGCACAGCGGTGGTAATGACAGCAGAGTATCCTTACATTTGTCATTCGATAGACAGAACCATCATCGGGAGATTGATGAATGCAACGAAAATGTTTTAATTTCGGAATACACGGAGTTTGAGTCATATAAACTGAAATCTGGCGTCGTGCAAACCTCAGTTGAGGTCAATGGCTAATGAGGAAGTTAGGAGGGTAGGTGGGGACAAAAACCCATCTTTAGAGCGGAAGTCGCGATAAAGGGAGTGACTCCAGAGACGAATGAGGTCATAGTGATCGGGAATTAGAGTCTCTGTTGGGAGTAGTACAGATGGGATGGTAGAGGATAAGGGGTGACGAATTTTTTGAGGATTGTCTAACCCACAGCTATTACAAAACACGAGGGGATTGATCATTACGTTTGCCTTGTTTTGCCATGTTTGAATGTTAGCTAAGGGAGACAAGTGTCAGGGCGGCAAACCACATCTATACATTATCCTGAGCTGCTATCTCCACTGCTGGTGACGCTGGTTACGTACTAACAATCACACACGCGCGGACGTCATGTGTTTTTTATTCCATTCTACAGCAGAGTAGTCCTTCTGTGGTTCACCGTGCATGAGCGGAATGGATTGGACAGTAGGCAAATACACTCATTTGCACCCTACTTTGATTGTAACTCAGTCGCAAATTTCGTACAACTGGGGTTCATGTAGAACATAAGGTTGCTGGAAACTCGGACGATGCACCCACTCGATGAACTCTGAGGAGTACGAAACCGGTCATGGGCTATCGAAGAGTTTCCAGCAGTCTTTTGAGTAGCGTTTCTTGAAGATTGTATGATCCTTTTTCCCTACACAAGCATGTGTATTGGTAAAGAAAGCTGTTCAGCCATGCCACCAGAAGAAAGAAGCGGAGGGCTGGGATACTACCAGGTTTCCCAAGCCTAGACAAGAGAAGTCGGGAGGCGGAGGTGGGGTTCGAACCACGCACTTTGTGGTCAGTAAATTCGCGCTCTAACCACTGAGCCATCTCGCCCTCACACTAAACGTTGTCCCCGGTGTTTCCACTTATTTGGATGACAACCGTCATGGGTTATGGTCTCGGTGAACTGCCGCAGTGTCTTGGTTACGTGCTGAAATGTTCCGCCAGGCTAATGATCAAGACCCTCTGCCGTAGCAAATCATCATGGGTTCACACGAAGAGTCAGATACCCAAGTCTTGGTTTGGAGTCGATTCCTACAGCAAATGGACAGAAAGACCTCCGGTGAACAATTCTATCACTGTCACAACAGTCCTGAAGCGCATCTGAAAAAAATCGTTTAGCTGTAACACTTTCGGTGCCTAGCTGCCATACCACCTGAAGGAAGCTCGAGGGCTGGGATACTGCTAGGTTGCCCAAGCCTAGACAAGGGAAGTCGAGAGACAGAGGTCGGGTTCGAATCACGCACTTTGTGGTCAGTAAATTCGCGCTCTAACCACTGAGACATTCCATCCCTATGTTGTGTTGTTGGTTGTTATTATTATTATTCGAATCAGTGACTTGGTCAACACCGAACCTTCATATGTTGACTATCTCCGTAGCGCATGCACATGTGTACCCTAATCCACACCTCCTTTTTCTTTATTTACTAGGACAAATCAACTTCTTGACCGCAGACGGAAACACATTTTCACATCCGCTGGCCCACATGGGTAAATCTGCTGCGGATCTTCCATTCTTTTGCATCGATTCTCTTGTGCACATGTACGCACATCCGAAGAAAGCAGATGTTTTGCTAAGGTAAGTGGATTTCGGTCGGTCAGGTTGTTAGCACTTTGGATGCAGTCATTTCAGTTTATCTTCTGCACTGAGGGAGCCACACTGCGTTCCTTTCAGCCAATAACGTTTCCAGTATGATTCTCAGGCTCTCCGAACAGGAATAGGGATTCCGCAGGAATATATTCAAGAAGCCGGGCTGGCTTCGCTGCTGAGCTTATCTGATGAGTCTTGGATGCTCTAAGTAGGGTGCCACTTCGGATATTGTCCCCTCTGGGTCTCCAGCTGATGTCATCTGTGATGCACTTTCGTTAATTGAAACCCATTTTCTTATTGTCCATCCGTCTTGATATGCTCACATCTTTGAACCATCGAGGTCCCCATACGCCATAAGCTTGTAATACAATTTTCCATTTCAATCTCTGTCACATTGCCTGGTGAAATGAATTAGTGGTTGGTTTGTTGCATTGAATATTTCATCAGCATGTAGGTGTCACTTAGTGTGGTCGAATACGATGACCCCGGGCCCCTCAGTTCTGCTCAGTAATGGGGCTAGTCAGAGGTTCCACTTCGTGTCTTTGATCGAGAAATCAATTGATACGATTCACACTTACGACAGCGTTATACCCGGTTTCGTTCTCCAACGCATTGGTTTGCTTTCTCGAATAGAAGATTGCAGCTAGGTGGCACGGCGGGAAACGACCGATCAAAGGATGAGTTGGATCTGCTTTTGTATGCATTAAAAACGTAATTTAAATGCATATGTTTCGTTCAGCTGTAGTACCCTTCCGTTGCCTGACTGCCATGCCACCCGAAGGAAGCATGAGGGCTGGGATACTGCCAGGTTGCTCAAGCCTGGACATGGGAATTCGAGACAGAGGTCGGGTTCGAACCACGGACATTCCGTGCAGTAAATTCGCGCTCTAACCACTTGGACCACCTCGCCCCCAAGGTCACAACAAGTCTTCGTCTGTAGATGGTTCAGCTAACCGCACAGATGTCTCGCAAGGACTTGCTACCAGTCGTGGTGTTAGGTAGCCTATGTGCGTTTTGGATAAGAGTGTAGACAGTGCATTCTACCTATGTACGGGGATTTATTGTAGATTTACATTGTGAAATTGTCCTGGAACCTTTGAATAGCCAGTACAACTACACGGGTGGCTTATAGGTAGCCTCGAGTTTGAGGTAGCTCGGCAGCTCTGGTGCGAAGCTACTGACTACGAGGTCTGTAGTTCGAACCCTGTCCTTGTTTTCCGATTATCATGTCTAGGCTTAGATAACCTGTCAGTATCTCCGTCCTCGTGCTTGTTTGACACGGCAGTTATGCATCCGAATGGTACTAGGTAAAGATAATCAATAACCGTTCAGTTGTGGCACCCTTTCGGTGCCTAGCTGCTGAAGGAAGCATGAGGTCTGGGATACTGCTAGGTTACCGACGCCTGGACAGGAGAAGTCGAGATGCAGTGGTCAGGTTCGAACCATGGACCTTCCGGTTCGTAAATTCGTGCTATAACCACTTGTCCATCTGGTTGCAGGAACGGTTCGAAAACTGAAAGATTTTTAACGATATCTCCTATGAATACTTTGCTATCTCATTCCATTATGTCCCAATTTTTGTGTTACCAATGTTAATAATATTCGTGTTTCCTCCAATCCTAATGTTGTCTAGCGATCATAATCACTTGGTGGAATTCATCACTGACCTACACTCAGGTAAACTGCATCGAGAATTTCATTACGGTCCGGACAAACCAGCTGAAGAGAGCGTGAAAACTAAAAAACAAACACCATCTGTACGTTTCCACGTTCTCACTTTGAAACTATCGTTTTGTTTTACTGTTTTCGATCGATTTGTATGTCGTCCGTGTTGCGTCTCTTGGGTGGTCCAAGTTGGGCATATTGTGTTTTGTATATATTCCTCAGAACCATTCTCTTCCATTGACGAACTAATATCTGGCACATGTGGGCTCTTAGGTGCCTCACTGGAAAAAATTGAATGAGACTCGTCTGCAACGCCCCATGTGGTCTCGGTCTTCTGATAGCTTACTTTCATGACAGATGACTAGCAATGGGTGTACAGGGTGAAAAGCTTACGTCGCGCTCACGGCTTTGTTCCATAGAACGAACTGGTTTGTTGAACCAGTAATAAAGTGGGGGTGTGGTCGTAGGATTGTTACCGGTTTTCAACCCTTTGCTTAAGTCTGCACAGTGGTCTGCCGGGAGTAGTCTGGTCATCGCCAACGTTGGCGCGCCGCTGTTTCACTTCTTTTTTTAAACTCTTGAAAACACAACATGGGATTGATTTACTAGTGGATACGAAGCTTCAAACAACCGCAACGAAACTACTCACAAGGTTGCTGAAAACTCTTCGACTCTGCAAACCAAATTGAGTGTATTTCTCGAAAAACTGCAACGAAGCTTTCAAAGACTGCACTTCCAAGGACTGAGTCCATTCGGGACGGTAACGGTTTTGCCCGGATCACTGTATTTGGAGCCCATGACAATGACAGGCTTTTTTAAAATTAGTACTACAGTGCCAATCTGCATCGGTAGCTAGAATTCGTTGCTGGACATTGTTAAGTTCTGCCTGACCGTTGTATTTATCCGCCTGCCGAGTCACTTCATTTATTTCAGCAGAGAACTTGTACATGTATATAATATCTAATTTCTGTCACGCTGACCCATTCTTCCTTTCGGGAATGATTGGCACTCCATATCGATTACTTCTTTGATCGTTCAGGGCAGAAAATTCGGAGTCTTTCACCATTTTCACGCTAGAAAGATACCATCCTTCTCGTCTGCACAACCGTTTGGAATGTAGTGCCAGAGTGAAATGCGCGATGTAGGAAAGTAAATGATATGACTCTTGTGTATGCCTGCGTTCACGCCCTTCCTAAGCACGCGCAACTCTTAGATTTGTTCGAGCCATCCTGAAAAGTTCCGAACTACGAATCGACGTGTCATTCATCCGTCTGTCTCATGATTGGTGCATTCTCCCCTGTGGAGACTCTCATCTGAAAAACAAATTGAAACGTGTTTTGTTTTGCGAGCTTCGTTGCTTGAGGCGCTCACACCCAATTCCAAATGGACATCTTTGCAAACATTGATCGATAGCCTATTGCAATCCACTCGCATCCGGGTGCTAGATTCTAAACTGTGTCTGATTTGTTGAGTGGTTTCCTTCTTCTTCAGTTTACTAGCTCTCTGTTTATAATCAACACGACTGTAGCCATCTTCCGAAGAATTCGTGTGCGTGACTTCTCATTAGAGTGCTTCTCTCCGAAGAGATATCCTCGGGTGAAGTTTTAGGAAGAACCACATGGTGCAGTGGACTTTTACTGTGTGTGGGCCGTCGTGGTAAGGAACATTTCTTCGCCCACCACCTGCATTATATTTTCGTAAGCTTGCATCTTCTATTCGGGGCACCGCTGCTACCCTCGTCACTGTGCGTAAGCAGACTAATGAAGCTGTGCGCGACACTGAATTGAGGATGCCGTTTCTCAAGGGCTTGAATAATAAAATAATGATAATAATAATAAACTTGAATAATAAAACTTCAATTAGAACATAAGGTTGACGAAACTCGGGGGGTCGTGGGCTGTCGATGGATTTTGTGCTACCTTATAAGTAGTAAATTACGAAACTTCAGCAACGTTTTATTGGCACTTACGCAACCCAGACAGGTCACGTGACTTAGTGTGGCGTTAACACACAGTCATTCGATATGGATAATCTAGAGTATCTGCTGAGAGGTTTTTCACGTCGTCAAGTCCAATGAGTATCAAGGCTTGCTCCTAAATAGATTAAGATTTCCACTGAAATAGACTCAAATGGCCCTGCTAAATCATTGGATGTGAGAGCTCTGCAGGGTGTTTTGTAGTAAACCTAAAGCTTACAGGAATTCCTATAAACTGCCACAGGTTAGGGATATCTTATGTACAGGTATGCTGGCCGTTCAATACAGTAACCCCACCTAAACACCCACAAGAAAAACCAAAATGTCTCCAAGTGCGACATTTCTAGATGGTTATTGGCACCAATTTTCGCCCTTTCGGGCTCGATCAACACTTCACTCCAAGTCTATATCGCTTGTGAAAGCCGACTCTAACTCAGTAGTGACGTTACTTTAGCTGACCCATGTTTTCCAGCATTCACATCCTTAAAATATGTGGGCTGCGGACGAACCTGCCCGTAGATCTTCAACCTCGTCCGACTGGACGAACAAGTTGTTCACCGCAATCAAGTGTATCAAACTCGCCAAATCTCTCGCTGCAATATTGTCTCAGCTGGCCCCCCATATGCATGGTACTGGTAACCATCCCCTGGTCTCTCTTGGTTGCTTTCATTTGCTTCCTAGTTTTCTGAGTGAGATAATTGGGAATTGCCCGCAAGTTAAGCTTTTCACCACTTGGAGAAGTTCCCTCTTAGGGGTGTACTTTGATTCCCCAGGACCCTGTCTACTAAGCCTTTTTCGGCTCAGCAGGCAGTCTGTAACACTCATGGGGAATTCTGCGAAGGGCAGAAATTTTATTCCGATGAAGGACAATCGTCTACGGTGCATACTTTATGACGAAATAGCTCATTTCTGGAATATGCAGTTTTCCGTGGAACCCCTCAACAAGCAGTGCCCCCATGAAAAGAAAACATCCATTGGTTTTTGGGTGCCATTCCTAGTAGCCTCAAAACTTTATTGTCATCTTCAGTATGCATATCAAATAATCGCCCATACTTTGTCTCTGATTTCCTTCTAGCGACAGGACCAGAAAACGGATCCGCCGGAATCAGCCTTCCGAAAACTAGGACCTTCCCGCATGAAGTACTCTATAATACACGACGAGTTCTGAACACGATTGTTGTTTGTAAACACACACGCACCTTGCTGTTCGCTAACCCTCTGTCTCTCTTCCTCTCTCACTCTTTCTCTCACCCATTTTTGGGGTTGAGATACTTTTTTCCACGACACACACACACACACGAGACCAAACAGCGCGCAACGACGTCTTATTTTCGACTGCATGTGTTTGTTCGTACACACGTTCTCTCCTCGGTGATGAACCCCCCACCCCATATGCCGTATGTATTTTCCTCTATGTTTCCACCGGTTTATTTTTATTACCTATTCCGTCTGATCTTCTCCTAATGCAACGCATTGTACCGCGCACACTGACCGCTNTTCTGGATCTGATCTTAACTTCATCTTTGCGAGTACCTCCTTGTGGGTGTGTCCGTTAGGTGACTTGTATGAGTCTCTGTGTGTGCTGACTTTGGGTTGTTGGTTTTTTCTGAAATATCTCTTAACTTATGTGAGGATTGTCGATTGTCTTTACTCTGCCTTGTAAGAGGAAGTCAACTTAGGAAGAACTGTTTACATTGACAATCCCTTGCTAGAAAGTGGGCTATCCTTGTGGTTAAGTCACTGGGGATGAGTCCCGAGAGATTGTTGCACGTCACCCTGGAGCTTTGTTCGCCTTCGTGCCATCAAATATAACCTGTAAGGTTGTAGGATCTACCTACGCTGACGATGAGGAGGAAATCTTTCATGTTGGCCGTTCAACCAATGCCTATCAACGCGCTCAAGTTGAATGTCGCTTCGTCATTGGTCGGGTAATAATCTAGTTGTCTCCACTAAAAGTGATTGAAATCCATGCAACGTTTAGGGATGTTCCACCATAACGTCGAAATTAGGTACCTTTTTACGAAAGTTGGCAACTGAAGTGAGCATCATTCCTGTTCAGAGTTAGCTCGTGACGACAATTCCATCGATTTTAGGCAAAGCCTGATAAGAATCCAATTGCTTCAGTGGTCACGATTCCCCAGATTGTCTCTAAAGTTATAGCGGATCGGCATCAGTGACGATATTCAGTAATTTCGAAACCCGAATTTTGATTGGATTAGAAGGAACTTCAAACATTCGAGCAGTTGGAAGACGAGTTGAAAGAAGAATGGTGAATTATTCAGAGAATAATAACTGAGCTGGATGCAAACGTGTTAGACGTTAAATTTGAGGTGGCGTAAAAGTAATGAACTCCAAACTAATTTAGAGATTGACTCGGACAATTTGATTTTGGAGTCATTAATCTGAAAGAATAGAATTCGATTTTGTGGACGAAGCCCAACTGCAGGTCAAGTTTCTAAACCCCTTTTGTTAAGCAAAGTTCAGGTCGTCTTGGTAATTCGTGGGCTGTCGAAAAATTTTCAGTAACCATATGAGTAGTGCACTAAGAATATACATGTATCGCGATATCTCGGATATCGTAACAACTTAAACATGGGGCGGTTCGGTGCAGCACATTCAGTTGCCTGACAAACGAGAGATTCAGCTTGGTTCCAGGTGAGTCTCTCGCAAAACCAAATTGGTTTGCAAGTGAATGTGTTTAGCTAATTTCGTGCAATTTGGTTTCAAGTAGAACATAAGGTTGACGAAAGCTCAGGGACTGCGCCCACCTGATGAACCCCAAGAAAGGCGAAACCGGTCGTGGGATGCCGAGGATTTTCCAGCAACCTTATGAGTAGTGCATTACAAAGATTTTTAATCCTTGTCGGGAATAAAAGGCAAAGCACATTGAACGAATCTCCCAGATGATTTAGACTCGCAACTTCTCGGTTGGTAGGTGCACATTAACCGTTCAGTGACGAGTGGCTGGTTGATCAGCAGGTTGGTTCACTCGAACAAAACAAGGTACTGCTCATCCTTCAATCAGGGGATTCACACTTTTTGGTCGGGCGTGGACAGGCCCCTCTCAGAAGGAAAGTTCATTCGTCATGTGAATTATGCCTCCTTCTGAGCTATTTACAACTACGTATGAAAACACTAACCAGTAAACGTAGTCGGGTGGATAACTGCCGTCTCCTGGAATGGGGACCCCTAGACTCAACTCATCAATGGTTAATGACGCTGGCAGAAATGGACCAATCGCGGACTCATGCATCAAAGCTATTGCCTTCAATGCGTAGCTACCCAGTTCCCAAATATGCCGTTGCCTCCAAGGCCTGGCAGTAAGTCCCACACTACAGATTTCTTGTGATCGAAACTATGGAAGCTGGAACCATTGTGCCTATGGCACACTGGTAAATTGAATTTGATTCCCAGTTCACGGCTATACCAATCTGAGGACCGTCAAAGGACCAATGCTTCACTGGGCGCAGATGGATGTGCACACGTGTGAGCATCCTTGACAAGACAAGAACCAAACATAGCAGTGGTTCACCAGGGCTGGGGTGAGTGGGTGCGTTTACGTCACACTGAACGAATTCGCGTGAGGACGTCAGTGTACTTACACTCAGTTCCACGCGAAATGACGTAAGTGGTTAGAGCGTGAATTTTCTGACCGGAAGGTCCGTAGTTCGAATCCGACCTCTGCCTCTCGACTGCCCCTATCTAGGTTTGGGCAAACTGGCAACATCCCAGCCCTCGTGCAACCTTCGGGTGGTATGGAAGTTAGGCACCGAAAGGGTGCTACAGCTGGACGAACAATTCCTCGTCACCGATCTGTTTTGCTCGCTGCATGGCAAGGAATCAGCTTGCAAGTGGGCCCTTCAAACTCCCCTTTCGTTCAGTTCATCGGAGAAAAACTATGTTGTCACATCTCTCAGCATCCTCAGTTGTGGACGTAAAACGGAGAAGATCACAGATTACAACTGTTAAGCGGCAGTGAAGCATCGGTGTTGAACACTGATGTCATGCTGTCGATGATGATGATGATGGTGATCGTTAAGCGGACTCTCACTAACTGTAAATCTGGCCTCGGTCTTTGCCAGCAACAAGAGTTGAAGGCAATTTTTGGGGTCAATAAGATGGACGGTTCTAGGGAGGTGTTTCGCTAGTGGGTTTCGATTCGATCTCTAGCCCGTGCAATTTTGTTGTGTTGTTATACCCATTAGTCGTTTCGGAATGATAGGTGTCGATGCGTTCTGCCAATGTACGTCCCAGAAAGTGCACGTCAACTGACAGATTACATTGAAGGCAGAGAGTGCGACCGAACTACTAGATGGCTTGTGCAGTGGAAGTCCTCTGATAGTACACAACAGGGTACACAATTTGTGACCTTTGACTACTTATTCACTAGCAAACAGTAAACAATAGAAGCGGAAATGTACTATTCTGTGCTTTCTAAAATGGGAGCCGCGGCCGACTCAGATTTCAAGGTGTGTCGCGTAACGTGGACTCAGAATTGCTAGCAACCACGGCGGTCATCTTAATTAAAACCTATCAACCGGCACTTATGTGCACAGAATTCTTGCATCAGACCGTGGCACCGATTATTCGACGGATTCTGTGGTCTAAGATTGTATGTTTTGCATTCACGACTGAATTCTAATTAGAAAAAAAACGCAGAAATCATATGATAAAGTAGCCGGTCTATTCTAGCCTGGTTTAAGCATCAATAAAAACGACCCTGCAAACTTTCTAATCTAGCATGGGATTCTCCAAACTGCTGTATGCAAGGCGATTTCACCCAAGAGACGGATTTTGGAAACGTTTCATTTTTCCACAAAAATGGCTCCTTTCAAAAAGAACACTGGCAACTTCGAATTCGGAACTAGCCAAGGAAGGGGGAAATGAATCCTAAAAATAGGGGGTTATTTAGGGCATCACAAAAAGTAGTTTACCATATGGTTTGAATAAAGGACAATTCAGTTGGTGCGTTGAGACCTTATTCATTGGTCGCCTGGGTGTGACTTGTATTGATATGACAATCATAATCATCATCATCATCAAAGATAGCAACATCAGTGTTGGCACTGATGCTTCACTGCCGTAAAGATGACAACACTGATGTTGCTATCTCCATTGATGATGCTGATGACAGAAATAAATAGCAATGGCACAAGTAAGGCTTTCTTACGAAGCCAAACAATCGAAACCGAAAAGGGGACCTCAAGGCTGCAAAGCAGGCAGATAGTGGATAACGCTGGGACTACCCAAACTGCCTCCCAGAGCAGTTTCTGAGGACCCACCAAGCCGAACTGGGGGACTAACAACATATAGTTACAACCACTTCCCTCTGTAGTTTATTCTGCCAAGTGGTTACTGCTATTGAGAAAGAAGCTCGTACTTTTCTTACGCCTTCTTTAGCTATGCTTAACTCCAAACTGCAGTCGGCTAGAGCAGCTTTTGGGAACCTCCACCACCTGTGGCGTAGGCGTGACATTAGCTTATCCGTAAAGGGTTGAGTTTACAATTATTCGATGCGCCATATGTTACTGTACCGGTCAGAAATCTGGTCGCAGAGGACGTCAAAGGACTCTCAGTGTTTGACCATCGATATCTTCGGAGCAATCCAGTGAGATGCCTTTTTGACGCCACAAGTGACGCAAATTAGCAAACGTGATTCGAGCCTTTGAGATTCTTGCACTGACTTCATGAGACACACTTCCGTCAGAGCTAATACAACTACCGAGGTATGTAAGGTTTTCTACAGTCTTCAGTGATTCTCCTTGAATTGTAAGGGATATGTTCGCAGATGGCACGTTTTGAAGCTTTGCACTTTGAAGGTGCAAGGCGCATGCCAAATGATGGAATGATGGTGGTCAGTCGATTCAACAGGGCTTGTGCTTCGCTGTGGTCTTCAAAGATGAGAGCGATGACATCTGCGTACTCCAGATCGATCTCACCAGGCAAACGAACTAAATTAAGTACCCATCGTCTGCCTTGAGCTGTAAAGCTATTTGTCCGATATACTATCGCATTTCAAAAGACGACCTGTCTGACTCGTGACATGGTTGTTCTTAATACACGGGCTGAAATCTAGCATTTAGACGAATACGTTATCCAGATTAGTCCAGTTATTCATGTCGCCTAAGCGAGTAACGCTCACACCAATTACGGGTCGGGGCTCTCCGGTAGATTCTGGAAAGCTTGATAGCACTTGAATTATCCTGACTCTTGAGCGATTCTCTCGGCATCTTACGTCACGGAAGAGCTGGCATTCGTTCACAACATGCACAGAACTACAACCAGAGGAGTTATTTTCACACAAACAGGGAAAACCAGTAATAGTACAAACTTCGCTGCAAAAGAGTGCAGTCCACCAGTGACGTCCAATCCGGTGTTCAACTGGGGTTGATGGGAACTCGGGAACTACGCCTGCATGATGAGCCTCGAGCTGGACGAGACCAGTAGCAACCGGCTACCCCAGGATCGGTTGAGCGCGCGAGTACTAATGATGACCGAGAAGCTGTTGTTTCTTTCTGTTATGCATGCAACAATTTATGCAAATGCGCTAAACCTTGTCGCATCCCAATCCATCGAATATCTAATGCAACCACTGGCGAGGACTGGTTCATTTACAAAGGCGTCACCACTAATTTGCCTGTAGCCCTTCTTTGTGGTGAGGTTACCATAACAACGCCTTCGATATCTGTTCGTGAAGTGTGGTTTGTCAAATAATTTGTTCACTCAATTTCGAACCAGTGTGTTTCTTCAATTGATGGATCAAAGTGCTATCAGATGTTCTAACATAGTGGTTTGGTTGAAAGACGAAATCGCACCTTAAAGGAGACCAAATAGACAATTCAAGCGACAATGCATAGGAAGATTCCTTGTTTTCAGATGTGACAGCCACCGCCCTAAACCAAATTGTACGACAGTCGAAATATCAGCGATTCGAACGTGAATTAGTGTAGCTTTCATATCCAATTCAGAGGAAGGCAAACAGACCTGGAGAAAAATACATACGTTCAAATCAAGCTTGTGCACCGGTTACGCCGATTCGAGTCCAGATTTCCTAGAGGAGAATCATCTCGGGCTAGTTATACTGGTCAAAACTGTGTGCTCACCTGGAAACTGTCTTTCAGTAGACGGGAGAAAGACATTCCAAAGTATCGTAGCAAGACAGCTGCCTCAGACAGCTACTCTGACAGTAGCGTTCCTCAATGCGATTTCTTACTGCTCTCGGTCAGAAGCTTTTGTAAAATCACGGTCGATAACCGGCGACCATTCTTCGAGACTTTCGACCAGTTTGCTTCAACTGCCAGAAGGTTTGTGAGGGATTATCTAGGACTGGGTTGTTGTACAGAGCAGAATCTCTCGTGTTCCGAGTACATTCAGAGGCATTTACTGAATCAATTCGTTCGGAATTGATGTGGAACAAGGTACCCGATCTTGCTAGCCCAGTCGGACCACCCGGGCGCATTTGCATAGCGGGATAATAAGAGCACACTCTTCCAAAGAGTTGAAGCAGTTTTTTTGAAAGGTTCGGGTAGAAACCGTGAAATCGCTCCCCGGAAGTGAAAGTTCACTGTTTTGGGTTTTGTTATTGGCGCGGCCTATACAAAGTTTTCAGTTCTCGATGATTTCGTTGTTCGAGCTTGTTCACGTGCTCAAAAGCCTGTCCACAACTGGTATGGTGAAGACAAGCGCCTTACAATCACTCTTTCGAGCTTCCACTGCCTTTGGTGGTGCGCGGATCGACACAGTGTCGACCACGCGTTCACAGTACAGACATATTCGAATACGATGGAGGCGGGTGGTCTATTATCAACCCAGATGACAATCCGAGACAAACAAATCATCAGAATCCGCTGATTTACTGGGCTGTGATTAACTCGAATGCTTCCAAGGTGAAAAGGTATAGAGACGGTGGTGAATCAGACCAAGAAACGTCAATATGAACAAGTTATCTGCCTGATTTCGCCAGCAAAGAGAACGCATGTTGAGAAAAATTGTAACCTTCAGAGTCTTTTTGTGGGCAAAGTAGGATCGCTTAGTCACAGCATGAAAATGTTGGAAATCCCTGAAACTGTCTTCCTTTGGGGTGTATTTTGTACAGAGGTTTCAGGTAAAGAGGATTGTATTGTTACGCTATCATAATTACCATTATTATCCGCAATAAACAATACTGTTTCTGGGTGACTCAGACGAACTCTTCGTTTATATCAGTCATCATTTGGAGTTCCTACACAAAATCTGCCTCATTTCTTAGAAATGATTAATTATTTTCCGGAAAACTCTGACAGAAAAACACCAGGTTCTCGGATTTCATCAGGTGTCTTCAGTGTCTTCGAATTTTCGCCTCTCTTATTTTGTATCTGAAGACTATTCAACGTTGAAATAAATTGCTTGCGAGTGGGAAGTAAGAATGATCAAAACTCGGGGACTGAACATGCGCGACGAGCCTCAAAAGGTTTGAAACTGGTAATGAAGTGTTTGAGCCTTTTTAAAAACGTTACAACCAGTGTATTGTCAAGGATTATTACTAGTAATGGTATTGGTGAAACGAGATGAATCAGCGGTTAGAGCGCGAATTTGCTGACTGGAAGGTCCGTGGTTTGGACACTGGCCCTCGAATTCCCCCGTCCAGGCTCGGACAACCTGGCAGTATCCAAGCCTTCGTGCTTCCTTCTGGTGACATGGCAGACAAGTACCGAAAAGGTGATACAGCTGGAAGAATTTTTAGTGGTACCAGCTGGAAAGTGGCTGTACCGTCAGAATCAGCAACAAAGATTCGTCGTTGTTTAGACGTAACACGCTACTCAAACTTTTGCTTAAAAACATTCGAAAACCTGCGGTCGGTTGGTTGTTGATCAGGTGGCTGTTCATCTGTTCGCAGAACTTTGCAACCGACCTGCAAAAGTTTCGTTACCATACTAGGAGACATCATCTATGCACAGTTGGATAGGTACTTCCTCATTGCTTCCGTGCGTTTATATAGCATGTGAAGGCTATCTGTTTTCTCCTAACGTGATTGGTCTTTGGGGAACAGCGCTTTTCCTGAATCTATTGGTCCGTTTGTGATCTTTTTTGCGTTGTGATCTGCGTTCCTTTCAGTTAATTAGGTGCCTCTAATCAAATCGATGTGTCTGTTTGATTCGGACTTTCCTACCTCTCTTATGAGTTCTTCGTCTGATTGCTTTCGCAGCTCAGAGCTCTGCGGTTCTGGCCTTCTCTTGCTCTCATTGGCCGGCAAATAGGATCAAATTCGATATGTTTTTGTTAGCTTCTTCGGTGGAGTACCACGCTTCCGTAAATTCATTTACTTTCTTTCTTGCTTGGGCCAGTATACGAAAACCGCTCCAGTCGAAATCGTATCCCTCCTGATCTTTGTGCATGCAGAGAAGGGAAAATTGATCGTGTCTTTTAATGGCGAGCTTATATTCATGTATTCTGGCGGAGAGCTTCCTTCCCGTTTGTCATAAAATACCGCTTTTCGCAATCCCTGCCTTGGATCATGTATATGACATTGTTCTACATCATTGAGTCTAATTTTTTTTCTGTTCTTGGTCGTATTTTCCGTGAAGCGTTTGCACGTTGGTAAGCGAACGTGGTATTGTGCTGTCGTAAGAGCTTGCCGTCATTTTAGCCGTGTTCTTGCTGTATGGGAGTGTGACTCGTTCGCTTCCATTCTCTGCTGTTACATCGGTTGTATGAGGCTTCCTGAGTGATCCATTCCATTTCTCTGAAACAATTTGTATAGGCGTTTTTCTTCTTCAATCCTGAACTCTGTCGTGCTGCAGTATGTCTCGATCCGCTTGAAAAGTATCCGAATACAGAAATACACTTATTTGCAAATCAACTTGGTTTTCATGGGAGACTCAATTGAATCTCTCGTTTATGATGTCCTCCAGCTGAATGTGCTGTACACAGGTCGCCTCATGATTCAGTTGGCACGATATTCGAGATATCGCAGTATATTTTCATAAAGGAAACTACTCACAAGGTTGTTGAAAACTCTTCGACATGAGATTCAATTGAGTCTCCCGCGAAAACCAAATTGATTTGCAAATGAGTGTATTTCTCGAAAACAGTGCAATTTGGTTTCAAGTAGATCATAATGTTGACGGAAAATCCGGGGAGTGCGCCAACCTGATGAGCCGAAAGTGCAAGGACGAAACCGGTGGTGGGCTGTTGAAAAGTTTTCAGCAGCCTTATGGATAGTGTCTAGACAGCAAGACAGCAGTGTCAGTAATATGGTACCAACTGAAACATGAGACGGCCTGGTGCAGTACATTCGGTTAAAGCGTACCATAAAAAACGAGAGATTCATCTGAATCTAGTTAACCACAAATGTGTACATTCGATTGAAACATAGATATTCAAGTGCTATATCTTAATTTTAAACTAGTTTGAGAGCAAAGCAAGCTGCAAAGTGGACTGTAAATATGGAAAGCAACGGGCGCAAGTAGCCTGGAATTCGTATCCATTTGAACGTAGTCAATTGAAGCAACTCCGTGTTACGAGAGCTCAGCACTATGCACACATATCATCGTTTGACTTCATGATTCATTATCTTGGCTATGTTCATATTACAAAGAACTCTCTTAGGTGTGTCATCGTGGTTTTGCCAAACGTCAAGTCAAATGAAGCTTTTCAATTTAGATTCTGTCCCTCAATGGAAGTCAGTCAGTGCCGGAAAGCCGAGTGCAGTGTACAGCCGTTTGTCCCTACTGAGATTCATCGGCATTGCGTATCTCGCGAAACCTCGGGGAGATTCGAACCCGCGACCTTCGGATAGTAGTTTATTATCAAATCGTACGACCACTAGCAGCTGACCAGCAATCAAGTACTTCGCATCATGTGTTCATGTGTTAACTGGCTTTTCGAGTGACAACTTGTCAGATGAAAGGTTCGTGTCTGAGTGAATTATTCTTCATCCTGAGGTGCTATCAGCAAACCACCACCATTTTATGTATTACTACTTATTGTAATCATTGTAATTGCAAATAGTCGTTTTTATAAGAATTTATCGCCAAAAGCACAGCATAGTCATGAAAAAGCACTTTCAGCAAATCAATCTTATAACCTTGGAGTCAATGCACCATATTAGTGGATATAGGCTTCGTGAAGTCTGAAACAAACACAAAATCGATCGATTTTAGTCATTCATTCGCATTCAAGGTTAAGTGAGCGATCTGGATGGGTTAAAAAAACAACTGTAGTTGATAACAAATCGATAGGCACATTCACGTCGTATCGAAAGGGTAGTGAATTCCGTATGCCCCCAAAAGATCTGTCAGTTGCCTAATGTTAATGACTTGAGCTGTATTCATGTTGAGATCTGTTAACGTGCTAACGTTGTCTGGCGTAAACAACCAGTGTTCAAGTCCAATACGATTTTGAAGACAAGGTGACCAAGAACTGACATAGATAATCAATAGTCAAAGAGACTAGACAACTTTATTCATGAGGAAGGTTCGATTTCGTACGAAATTTTTAAAGATTGTATCGCAGCAGATCAGTTTCGGATAATATTCCTTCGTCAGCTAAATGGTACTCCTTGTCCACTGTTTTGTTTTCCCGATCTCCACTGATGAGCAGTGTGGTTTGTAATATTCGTAGCTCGGATGACTTTAGTGGCAGTTAACCATATGTCTATTGATCTGTTTTTCGAGGTTTCAAACGTTTCGTTACCACTCGAGCAGTGCACAGTGAACCGACGGAACGCACTATTCATCAGGTCGCCAGAAACTTTGACAAACCACGAAATGTTTCGCCCTCCTTTGGGCTCATCAAGTGGTCCCCAATCGATTTCTGGCCTTAGATCTGTTTGAACTCAAAATTGTGCACACCTATCGAAGTGGCGAAAGGCTCAACGTGATCTCAACAGGTTTCCTTTACGATATCTTTCAACCAGATATGCTGCACAAGGGCCACCTCATGTTTCAGTGGGCACACTTTCTAAGGAATCATAGTGTAAAACTTGTTCACGTGAGAGACAGTGTCTCCAACGTAATATTTTGAATCTAATCCATGAAAGGCTCACTAGTTCCGTACTTCAACAGATATTTTCTATCCAGCCGTCCGTTTTTATTCGCTGAATTCAGGTTACACATTTCACCTGGACAGCTGGTCACATTTGTTTCCGGTTACCGCCTACTTGGGCTTCGTACAACACAACTGGATTCAGTGTCAATCAATCATTCATACTCTACTGTGAGCGTGGTGTGTTCAAGTTGTTCAGTTCAACGTGTCTTCTTGTTTTGTTCTCTCGAGGCCAGTAGGCCTTCAGGGTCGATGCTTCACTAATACTCAGCCGCACTGGGACAGTGCAACCTGACCAATGTGACTTCATGTCCATTTATTTTCTGTTCATATTCGCACCACTCTCGTTTGAACGGTTGTCCTCCTGTTCTGGCGTAATTCTTCCGGTGAGTCCATACCAAAGGGAAGCACTGGATTCGAGTTTCGCTCTTATTAGAGGTCATAAGCAGTGTATATCCAAAGTGCGTGCCGGGATTCGAGCTCCGGACGTCTGACATGCGAGGCGAGCGTGTTAGCACTACTCCACCAACGCACGTTGGACCCATCTGAATTATCACGGCTAAACAGGCGAACGTGTCCACGTTTGGGCGATGTTATTGGTGTGCCTGACCCATTAATTGTCCTGGTTGTGACGATCAATTGACCCGCCATTTAGGACTTCCTAGTTCTGTTCCTCGTTTCCGCTTGCCTTCCTACTCCTGTGTACTGTTCGTTCCAAAACAGAAGCGGAACTCTCTGACCCCGAACCTTGTTGCAGAAACAGTACGGTTTTGAAACCAGGTAAAGGGGCATTCGAATTTTGGGCGACATTCTCTTTTACACACGGAATAAATTTGTTGTGTGCACGCTACAAGGTGGGGTCATTGTCCTTACACTGGTGCGCTTGCATTAAATCAGCCAATGACTTTCAATGAGAGCACGGTTGTGTGTGAGAGTTAATCACACTGCTGATCAGTCACTTGAAGTTGAACAACATAGCTTTCAACTGCTAGCCGGGAAGTTTCGGGTCCAAAGCACTTGAGAGATTCGTCAGAAGTGCACTCGTTTCTTAGTCTGAACCTCCCAATGTAGCATTCCCGTCAACAGAACCACCAAAGTGGATTAAACACCCGAAACGAAGTTAAAAACATGTACAGCGCGTCGTATTTAAAATATATGAAAATATATGAAAACATTCTGGAAATTCCGACGCCTGGACGCTACTGGCAAGTGGCGGATACTGGATCATAGTTGGCTGCTGGGCCCACCTTTTCGGCCAATCAGAGCTCGCCTTCATCCTGGATAGGCAAGTGACCCGATCTTCTGGCCAATCGCATGCGGGCTAGGTTTGTTGGTCACAGCAGCGTCTAAATGCGAGCGGTTTCGGACAGCGATTTTGTATCGGTAAAGATGGAACAGGTGCAAACTCAGTAAAACAAACGGATACATATTTGCATCGGAGCTCACCTATTATTAGGGGAGATTTTAATTACCAAAATGTATTTCGACGACAGAACAAGAAAGTCTGCAATAACCTAGCATGGAGTAATCGAATGAAACATGTTAAACACGTTTTAGTAGAAAAACTATAATTCAATTGACCGCTATTGAAGCAGTCAGATCAAATAGCCAATCACATACATGGCCATATCCTCTAAGGAAACTACAAACTAGCTTCATGTTCAGTTTTCAAGAATAAAGTAGATTCTCGACCGCCGAAACTGCTTCACGAGTCATTCCACAAAAGAGAAGGTGGGTAGTGGGATCCAGGCCTAAGTGGTTGGAGCGCGAACTAACTGACCGGAAGGTCCATGGTTCGAACCGGACCTCTGTCTCCCGACTTCCCCGGTCTAGGCTTGGGAAACCTGGTAGAATCCCAGCCCTCATGCTTCCTTTGGCAAGTAGGCGCCGAAAAAAGTGCTACAGCAGTACGATCCAGGTGAAGAATTCGCCTTAGCCAAAAATAAGAGCCGGCATAGAATTTGGACGACATTTTATGATGTCCAAGAGGATGTGCGCGTGTGCTGATGAAAACGTCGAATTCGATGCCACGGTGAGTTCGTGCAATTGTGATTCAAACAGAGTCCGGGGATTTCATGGAATACAGCAAAAACTGAAGGGAGTACCCATATCTAATTGTGGTACAACGCAAAGCGAGCAATCAGTAGCGCTCGGTAAACCACCCAGCATTTCTGGGCAATTTAACCGCTTTTTTGTATACTCTTGGGTGAAACGCACCGCGTTTTTGCAGCTCTTACGCAACGTTTCGGAGTAAGTGATATCTTGGAGGAACATGCCAAAGCGAAAATCAAATTTGTTTCCGCCTTGCAGATCGATTTATGATGCGATGTGGGAGAAGAGTTGTGCAAAGGTTTTAGAGAGGAGGTGAGAAAACGTGTTCTTTTGGTTGTGTGTCAGTATGTTGATTATATTCACATTTAGCGTTGTTGATCACCATATGAAGCGCACAGTTGATTGAAATAGGAAGATGCCTAAGTCAGTTGCTTGTGACGTAAGAGGTTTTTACACTTACAAGAAGGAGACCAATCTTCACTTTGTTTGTTTATTTGCATGGTTCATTGTTGCATTGAGGAGGATGGCGACAACCCATGTTGTGAAATCACCGACTGAGCTGTCACTCTAGCTCAGGGGATGAATAATTCCATAAGATGAGTGAAACTTTATTCTTAGAATCTGTCGACGCTTTTGAGTAAGTGATGTGGGCCACGTGATAAGTGACGCCACATATCCTAAGTGCGAATCAATCACACTGTTGATCAGCCGCTCCTGGCCGGACGGTTGTGGTCGAACTATCAGCCGGGAGGTCACGCATCCAAAACTGTCTTGAGATGCCCATTCTTGATGCTTCCGAATAGGGACTAGACAACTGTGGAATACTTCTCAACCTACAGGGCGAAACCTCAATTGTACCTTAAAATTAGTGTTATAGATAAACGAGACTGAAATATGAGGTGGCCATCGAGTAACACATTCACAGTTGAAGAATATCCTAAGCGAGAGATTCCGCCGGGAGTCCCTTCCTCAATTGTGTAAAATTTGGTATCCACTCGGAGCTCAGGGTCGACGGACCACGTCTAACTGATGAGCCCCAAGGAGGGTGAAAAAAAGGTAGTTGTGAGCCGTCAAGAACTATTCAGCAACCTTCTGTACGTCACGATGATACTTACTCGCCATAAGTTGCAATCGATCACTGGCAATTCACAAATTCCGACTGCTTGTACCGAAAGGGTATCAGAGTTCGGACACGTGATTAGCTCACGTGAATCGTTACCGTTAGCTTGAAAAGTCATATGCAATGCAGCTAAATTTGAATGCAACGTTACAAAGTTTCCCGACAGTTTGGCATGATGGGTCTGATATATGCCCCTACTCTTGGTTACGTTTTATCCATCCAGTGGGGATGATTTGCTAATCTTACAAGTTTGGCTATCATTTTATTGGGAGGTAAACATCAAGACCAAACCGAATGGGATGCACACAGAGACATTGTTTATCTTCAAGTCACTGACTACTGACCTGAGGCCAGAACATGGTTATTCTTTAATTTCAAGACTGTAACTACACTACTGAACATATATGGCCAAGATGTATGTTAAATCTTCCATACAGGCGTCAAATTCGACAGATACTTCAGAAAACGATAGATCTCACTGGCTGGCGTCGATCAAGAGACAGAATCACATTTCAGGTGTTGGTGATGGCCGGGATTTTGCAGAATACATATTCACAAGACTCTCGTTCGAACAATCGGCCTTCTGCCCTGAAGCAATCATTCTGGTGAGTCCACACTAAAGGGGGGGGGGCAGAACTGGACTCGAGTTTCGCTCTTATTAGAGCTCATCGGCAGTGCATATTCAATGGCCGTACCAGGATTTGAACTCCGGACATCTGACATGCAAGGCGAGCGTGTTACCACTAACCCGCCAGCGCACACCGAACTCTCCCGAATTTTCGCGTCTGAACAGGTGAACAGGTTCGCGCTTGAGTGATGTGAGCGGAGCACCTCGAACGACATTCGCCGTCATCCACGTTCTTGTCTGTGGGGTGCACGTTATAGTCGACCAGAGTAGTTGGCATCGATTGACTGGAAAGCCGACTGTACACGTGGTGAAGCGTTTGCAAATAGATGATTATCTAAAAAATATTGATTTTCCAGCTATCGGATCTTACTTAAACGTCGTCAAAGATTGTAGTGAGTTCTTTCCGGTAGCCAGGACAATTTGACTCCTATTTCTCTCGACCGTAATGACAGCCAATAAGCCATCTATCTTATTGTCATGACATCGAATGAAACAGTATTTGGATACAGTGTGGATTGTAACCAAGTTTACTCCCACTCCAATATAGCCACTGTAACTATGAGTTGGAACTCCGTAAAAGTGTCTCGTTTCTTAATCCGTCCCGGATATCAGGGTCTATGTGTAAACAACACTCAGGCGTTTGACATGCCCGGAATGCGGTTGAACGCTTCTTCGTTCCCATGAACATCCCATGGACAAACCTGTGCAGTCAAGGTAAGGCGGGCTGATTAAGTACATGCGCATCTACATAGTTCCACTCTCAAAACGTAGTAACCTTCATGGGAGAAGTGATTTTAACGAATCAGAGAGGTTCTACCACGGAATACTTTTCAGTAAAAAATGATCTTTCGGAGTGAAACACATGGCGTTTTAAAGGGATGATATTCTTCAGGTGAATGACCTGTAAGAAAGCTGTCTCATTTTTCCATTGTAACAATATTCAACATATCGCATTATATTCCTTGATATGAAACTACCTACCTGGCCCTATCTCAGTCCTTATGCTTCCTTCCGGCGACATAGCAGCTAAACACCGAAAAGGTGTTACAGCTCAACGAATACTATTTTATCTACCTGTAACAGGCACAATCCGGCTGCTCAGATATTGGCTTACCAGCTGAGAGTACTTGTTTCTTCAAATGAGGAAAAGTGCATTTATCAACAGGTACTTTTGCTGCGTGCGTTGGGAAGAGGGGGCGTTTATCTGTCATGTGCGCATGAGCCAAGGACAACCTTATAAATCTACCTCGTTTGGAAGAAACTGCAGTCCCCAACAGGCGCCTTTGAAAGATGTCTTCAAAAGGAGGGAGGTTGACCTTCTGACCAGTAGGAGAAAAAGTGCGTTCTTGCACTGTGTACATTCATCATCACCATCATCTGGTCGATATTGTGGACTGGACACAGAGGACAGTTCTTACCCAAGTGCTGCAGAGTGTTCACGTGGTCCAATCAATAAATTCTAAATAAAAGACTGGGATCATCCGACTGAGATTAGCAAGAGTTTGTTCAGTAGCAAGATGTGAACAGCTGTCTTGTTAGGGGTACCGTGCATCCGTTCACTTTTCCGGAGAATAAATATCCCAACATAGTAGGATTCTTTGAATTCCCCTCCCCAAAGCAATCGAACAAGTGGCTACTGTAGTAAATGCCCATTTGAATCCAAAGGAAAAATCGATAACTTCATATTAGCTTGCATTATATCCATTCTTCTAAAAACAAAGCCTTCAAATGTAGATATTAGAGTGCTAATTTCTCAGGAACATTATACTCGAACACTTTATTCATTATAACAAGAGCTTGGCATGTTTTGTGCCTAATATTTGAGGGGTCACCTACCTTAAGCAGTGTGTCCGAAAAACTGCCATTAAAGCGTGTTTTTCACAGTGACCTTACGACCTCTTGACCCATGAATGGAATGGAAAGTTTGCTGCCAAAACGGTATCTTCATGTGGAATAGGCAGAGTTTGAGCTTCCAGACGCATAGAATTGATAAAACGACAAAACTAATGTGTAAACAAACAGACAGGACGGAAAGTCTGTTCCATATTGGCCAGATGATACCAGTATCCCGTGAAAACTAAATTCGCGTTCAACTAAGTGTATTTGTCGAAAGCTCTGACATGTTCGGTCGCCTATGTGATCCGTTACCTAAATCGACAAAAGTGGTCAGAATATACTACTGGATCGGAGAGAGACAGCGGTTAACTGCTTCACACAGGTGCGAACAGGTTCACTCGAACGCAATGGGGTATTGCTCTCAAAAGTTGCATCGAGCATAGGACCATGGATTATTAGCAGACCCAAACAAAAGCTGATGTCAGTTGGTTGAAAACATCATAAACGAGAGAGTCAGTTGGGTATCAAGTGCGTCTCCAGTCAAACCCAAATTGGTATGGAAACGAGCGTATTTCGCTAAGTTCGTAAAATTTGGGTTCAAATAGAACACAGGGTTAACGTAAACTCGTGCCTACCTGATGAGCCTCAAGAATGGCGAAACCGGTCGTGGGCTGTCGAAGAGTTTTCAGCAACGTTTTGAGTAGTGCATTAAGTCTATAAAAGATAACTTTATCCGCCTTCGTAGCATCTGGATGTTAGCACGAACTGCACAATCGATCGATGTATAGGTATGATAATTATACGGTATTTCGATTATTACAGCCGGTGATGACGCATTCCGTAACTGGTTGAGGAGAAGAATCCACAGACACCCGAAAGGGTCCACAAGGCGTGTTGGATGGATAAAATTTCCATACCGCTTTCGGCCTGGTTTATAAAGTAAACCACTAGTTTGACCTGACAAATTCATCAGGAGGGTGTTAATCAACAGTCCAACGCTCCAGGCTGATTAAAAGTACAGGCTGATTTGTTGTAGAAGACAGCGCAGTGGTCTTTGTCCCTCTGGGAGAGATCTTCCGTAGGGGAAGCACCCCCAAATGAGTTCAGAGAAGTCAAATTTTCGCAGATACTTTCGTGGGCCACCTTGGGTTTAATCAGGCAGGCGTAGCCCCTGAAAGGCAGTTCCAAATTCAATGCCAATAATGAATAAGTCTGGAGCTAGATCACTAAGCTAGAATTTTTCCTCCTGTACGCAGCTTCTTAACCACTTGATGTCGCTATTGGCCACCTCATGGCGTTCGGTTGTCACACTCCATCGCTGACGCAACCTCTGAAAGCGATGAACAAGTTCGAATTTTGCCGTAGTCAGTTAGGAGTAAGGTAATGCACACTTTGTCCGGTGTTTTAATGCAAACAACTTCTTGGTATGTTGTGCTCAGAGGGCCAAGCAAACTGTGCGTTGAAAAGAACTGTTTTTGAGCCATTTTAGAGCCAACTAAGTTGAAACCGGACTTTGAGTGGAAGCAACTTTTGAGGGCGATTTTCATGGTAGTCGAGGATACCATAAACGAGAGTTTTAGTTGAGTCTCCGGTTAAAATTACGCCATATGAAAGTGAATGCGATAGTTCGGCACCCTACTCAAGAATTAATCTCGGTAGTCAGTGGCATTTTGGATTGCATTACGAAGAATTTGCGAATGATTGTTAACTGACAGTTCCTCCATCGTAACGAATATGGACACACGGGGTGAAAAACCCATATCCTGTACAATGATAAAATCCAAAGCTAATCGTTAATAGTTCAAATTCAACACCCTTTCAGCGCCTAGCTGCCATGCCACCCAAAGGAACCATGAGGGCTCGGATATTACCAAGTTGCCCAAGTCTAGACAGGAGAAGTCGAGATGCAGAGATGGGGTTCAAACCACGGACCTTCGAGTCAATGAATTCGCGCTCTAACCACTGAGGCATCTCACCAAGCGCGCAAGTGATGGCAACAACTGTGGGGTAGCATGGTTAGGTATTTGAACGTCGGGTGGCCGAATTCCGCTTCATTCGCCACAGAAGAAACCGTGCGGTGGATTGTCGCCGTGATTGACCACCCCTACTTATAAAGACATTGATACTACTCAATAACTGGCTACTTCTACTTCACATTGCATCGAACTTAAATTTTGCCCTCCCAATTATACTTTTCTGGCGTTATTTAACCTCGCTTATCATTGCATGCTACTGTGCTTGGTCGCAATCGATGATGCGCCGAATGCTAGTGAAAAGTAAGTGATTTTAAAGGAGTTCAAAAAACGCAACCGGCAGATTTTTCTATTCGCAGCCTTTTAGCTTCGCCGAGCCAAGTGAGGATTACAAAGTAGAATTAGAAACAATCGGCAAGATCTACGTCCACTGGGAGGGTGAACCAGTGGTAGGTTTCGGCTAGGGGATTTTTTGCGAGTATGGGTTATAGCATATCTTATAGCCGATGTTCTACGGTGAAACCTGCGAGAAGTTGGGTTCATGTGATGATCCCAATGTTCCAGTTTTTGTCAATCAGTGTGGGTGGACTAGCACTAAAACAGTTAGATGACGGGAAAGGAATACGTGAATTTGGGCCGAGTTGAGCTAGCGATACTGCTTGACTGACAGCCACACATCGTCACGTGTCAACTCCGCTTATCCGAAACGGCCCTCCACAAGCTCGTCGCTCTCTATTCTATTCACGATAGGACAATTGGCGATTTCAACCGTCTCGGTTGTCAGCCGTTGTGTTATGAATTGTAGTCCCCATCTTAAAACTTCCACAGTTTCCAGAGCTACGTCTTGTTTAACGCCTATCTCGCCTTTCGGATCTGGATAAACTCCTAGTTTGTCATTGTATGAATATGGTACAATTCAGAGGGCGAGATGGCTAAAGTGGTTAGAGCGCGAATCTACCCACCGGAAGGTCCGTGGTTCGAACCGGACCTCTACCTCTCGACTTGCCCTGTCTGGGCTTGGGCAACCTGGCAGTATCCTAGCCCTCGTGCTTCCTTCAGGTGGCATGGCAGTTAGGCACCGAAAGGGTGCTACAGCTGGACGATAGCAGAATTCAGAGCTAAAGTGGTTTTTCCCGTAGTGAGCCCTCTGGAAGGTCCAATGTATGTGGGGTGCACGCAAGGGTAAAGACATTTTTCACTACACCATCTTTATACGTCACTCCACGGTCGCAGTTTTGTCGCGTATCGATTGACCAACTGGCTGTGGAGTGTGAACAAAAGTCAGCAAGCTCAAGATAGTTGGCACTTTAGTATGGAGTCAACTATTCAATACTAGCTGACCTTGATGTCGTAGTGTTCATTCTGATTTATCTGTCGATGCTTTTGTCTTACTGACGATAGTAAAAGGCAATTCATACTTAGTCTGGTCGCTATCGGTGCCGAGATAACCTCGTGATGAATGAAGCACAGAATAAAGACCTTTCTTCCTATTACTATCATCCATTTTTCAAACCAATAACTGTAGTGCATGTAATAACAAAGGGTTATTTCAAATGAAACGAGACAGTGTTTGTACAGCGCACTTATTTGAAGAGTATCATAAACGAGAGATTCAGTTAGGTCCCCGTTGAAACCAAGTTGATTTGCAAATGCGTACAATTTATACAATCTGGTTTCGAGTAGGACAGAAGGTTGACTAAAACTCGGCAGCTGTGGCTTCCTGATGACCTTCAAGAAGGGCGAAACTGATCGAGGACTGTCTAATAGTCTTCAGTAACCATGAGTAGTTTCCTTCAAGAAAAGGACCACTCCCCTCAGAACAAAAAACGGCTCAAACCAGATAGCTGAGCCAGCTGACCAGTACCAGCATACGTCCTCACGTGATAACAAAAGCTTATAGTATCATAGCAACCATACACGATGGAGAAGTGCGGGTAACGACCCTATGGTGTGAATCGCATGGAAGATGTACACCTTACAAAGTGTTTAGGAACTCGAGTCGAGGCTGTCATCACATAGAAATAGATAGCACTGCTAAGGTGACCAACTGATACGTATCAAACAGATAGCAAAACCTCCCGTCGCACGAATAACCCACAAGAAGTGGGAGATTATATTTAGGTCAGAACAGTGCCAATGTTTATTATCGCGCCAAGATTAAAAAAACTGCAATCATGCACGATTACAGCATGACAGATGGTACCAAACTTTTTTGGGAGAAATCCACCAGATTTAGTGAGTTAGATATCCTGCCTGAGGCAATGCCTGACGGAAAATCAACCCGCGTGAATAGTATACATCATGGGTTGTTTTGGTCATTCATATCCGCCAGATGTCATCAATACGATTTGCGTGAAGTGTGATATTTTCAGTGCTGAACGAGCAGGAGTGATACCCCGACAACTTCAGTGTATCTGATGTTTGTCTAGCGGCAAAAGCCACTGATTGAAGACGTCTGTCTCTGATTGAGCGAATGCCATCTCAACCTCAGAATTGAGATGTTGACTACACATCTGTTGTGTCATGCTAAACGGTAGTGCAACCCTGTATCGGTCCCTTGGCTTCCTGCTCCGCTCACTATGGTATATCAAAAAGCACGGTAGCTCTACACAGCCTTTATGGAGACAAAGGAAAATTATTACAACTGTATTTATAGGGTAGTCACAGAGTGTTCGACAAGGTCATGCCAGAATTTCCGTGAGGGGGCGAGAAGTATCGAGTCAAAGGTGCTTGACTCGGATTGGTTGGCATTCTGACCAATCAGGGCATGACTTCGTTTAGCTCGTGTCCTGCACGCGGCACATCCGTCGAAATGATGTGGTGTTCGGTTATTAGGGACGGCTGGTCTCCGTAAAGCATCCCTGACTGATAAGTCTATGTCATAGCTTATTTACACACTACCTTCTATTGCAACAGCTGTAGATTCAAGTTTGCTCCGTTTTTGTGATTTCGGTTCAACTAACTGCACCGAGCAGATGCCGTGTTTCGTTATATGCCTCTGGCGCAAACCACTCAGTTAGAGCGCGAACTTACTGACCGGAAGGTCAGTGGTTCGAACCCGACCTCTGACTCTCGACTTCTCCTGTCTAGACTTGCGCAACCTGGCAGCATTCAAATCCTCATGCTTCCTTCTGGTGACATGGCAGCTAGGCATCGAAAGGGTGACAGAGCTGAACGCAAACCACGCAAGATGGAGACAACAACAATAGTTCGGAGGACGTTAGATGACCAAGCATACAATCAACAGTAGGTTACTACAAATCCATCACGTACGAGGATCACGAGCCTAAGGAAGCAGCGAAATTCCCGCAGACACGTTGAGACCGGCGTAGTAGTAGTTGAGACAATCCAACCAAGGTCGACAAAGTACAAGAAGGATTAAAGGGAGAAATAATCAATTCTTTGAGTTGGTAAAAGTGTTGCACAATTATCTGTGGTCAAGGAGACCGAATCTTCACTTGTAGTCTACAACGAGGAACCACCGTGCCAGCGATGAGCTATCCCGCCCGAAATTGCATTTCTTCGCAGAGTTTCCGAAAGCGAGATTGTGGAATTTCGGAGCGTGATTACTCAATACCAGACATAGCTGAGGTAAGACACGAGAAGAGATATTCAATAGTGTCAGGTTGCCCAAGTTTGACAGTAGCAATCAAAAAGCCAGCACTGGAGTCGAACAACGGATCTTCCGGTTGGTAGCTTCGTGCCTGAACTTATCAGTCACCTTGACAAACTCAGCTGGATTCCAACACGTCTTAGTAAATTTGTGAAGTTTTTAAACCCGCATTTGTATGGCTGTGCAGCACATTCAGTTGCCTGAGAACATCGTAAACGAGAGATTCACCTGGGTTCCAGGTGAGTCTCCCGAAAAACCAAATTGGTTTGCAAATGAGTGTATATTCGCTAATTTCGTACCATTTGGGTTCCAGTAGAACATAAGGTTGACGGAAACTTGGGGACTGCGCCTGCCTGATGAGCCTCAAAAAGGGCGAAACCGGTCGTGGGCTGTCGACGGATTTTCAGCAACCTTATGAGTAGTACATTACAAAGATACACTCACTGGTATGACTTTTCACATTGTCGGTACATTGCGTAGCATGGAGTCCACTCCTCCCATGTAAGTTTCCCATCGTATCTCCCTCTTAATAAATAAAATGGCGTACTTTGATATGTATGACAGCGTACTAGGCTGCCTGAAGTTAAAAAATCTTTTCGGTCAGCTGCCCAACTTCATTCCCCACTCATCGATCCGTACCAGCCGAACACTATCTAATTTATTGGACAGGTCGGAGTGCATATGGAGAGGAAGGAAAGGAGCCTTGTGGTTTCTTCCATGGGGTTGCCTCTCTTCGGGGGAACGACTGAAATCGACCACCAGTAAACCAGGTTGTCCAGAGTTGTACAACAAAAATTGGAGAATAATTTAATTTTTTAAAGGACCCGTAAAAAGCCACGTTTCGAAACTCCGTTTTATTGCACCGGATAGAAACATGAATCTGGTAACAAAAAAAGAAAATTCCATAAACATAGTTTGTTGGTCTAATGAAGTTTGCTCAACAAGTGATCACGTGCAGAGGATGAGCTATAGATGGCCTTGATGAGATTTCGCAACTCGGTCACCTTCAGGTTTGCTTCTGTTGCCAAAGCTCCATGTCCATCGTTCCACAAAACTTTGTCAATGACAGTCATTGCGGGAGCGGTGAGAACAGAGAGAATACCGCGAAGTCGAGCGAGCTCGGGTACACGACGAACGGTCAATGACTGAAACAGAGGGAGGCAATTCAGTATTAGTAACCAAAGAAGGACGATGGGTCACGAATGTTTGGAGTCTGAGGCAAGTACGTGAAAGGCGTTCAGCTGTGAAACCCTTTCGGTGCCTAGCTGCCATGCCGAAAAGCACACTAGGGGCACTGTCAGGTTGCCCAAGCCTAGACGGGAATAGCCAAGATGCAGAGGTTGAGTTCGAATCACGGACCTTTCAGTCGGTAAGTTTGCGCCGCAACCCGAGTTCATAAAGCACGCGAACCAGCATGTTGGATCGGCAGTTTAGTAAACAGCGTCACAACTATGATGAACACGGAGAACAACGTGGGCGCCTGAAGTCCTGTTGGAGTCAGACTGAATTCCAGTTCAGTGCAGCACCAGAACAGCAGCGAAACTTAAACCAGAATCAGCTACGGTTACGGGCTTCCCCAGGGTCGTTCAGCCGTAGTACCCTTCCGGTGCCCAACTGCCATGCTACTAGAAGAAAGCACGGTGGCTGGGATACTGCCAGGTTGCCCAAGCCTAGACAGGGGAAGTCGAGAGTCAGTGGTCGGGTTCGAACCACGGACCTTACGGTCAGTGAATTCACGCTCTAACCACTTGGACCATCTCGCCCCCAGGAAATTACCAACATCAAGCAAAAAGAAAACAACAGAGTCAAGCTATTCTAGTAAATTGCAAAACCTCTCCTGTCAACAATGCTTGACATACGCCGAGGTACTGCATTGCATTTTTCGTTAGAAGGGTCATTCGAAAAAGTGAAGCACTGGGGAAATGTTGTACTCTTTACTAAGTAATCCTTCATGAACGTTTGGTGTTGACCTACTGCTAATGTAATTCCTCAAGCTATTCTTCTTTCGGGACTCGAGATAACTCAGTGGTTAAGGCGTGAACTTGTCGGCCAGAAGGTGCGTGGTTCGAACACAATCCGGGCATCTCGACTGCTTCTGTCTGGCTAGAGTAATCTAGCGCTAGCTCAGCCCTTGTGTGGCATGGCAGTTGTAACCAAACGAAACAGCACTTTTGGGGGCGAAAGATTTTGACGGGCCATGAGCGTAACCGAAGCCGTACACTGCTTTTCTGCCAATAGTTGCGCTTACTGTGTGAGGCGGAGGTTTGACAAATCATCGATCGATCACGCACTATAACCGAAAGATAATCTGAGAGACTTTCTGTGTTGAGTCAATTTCTTTGTCTTTTCCGGGAACACAAATTTGTCCTCAAGTGGTAGATCACGGAATCACTTTGCTGTAAAAATTTTCATCAAACCGAATATCAGGTCGAATTCTATTTAGAATTTTGTTAGGCGGAATTCCACACGGATCCCTCCTTACCACTCGCACTCAAGTGCTGCTACGTCCGAGAAGTCCATCGCACGCAAGACTGGCGAAGAATTTGGGACGCTTGCCGGTCCGGCATCAAGACGAGATCCGATTGGTCGAAAGTCTGGACCCAACAGCCAATCACGACCCAGTATTGGCCAAATGCCGGTTGCCAATGGCGCATCCAGAACGCGTCAGAAATTCCAGAAAGTTATAACTGCCTACGCTATATATACGGAGCTCTGTACAATTGTTCCTGACTTCATCTGGGGCATTAATATACCTTGTGCGCCTTTGATGGTTGTTTTTGACGTGAACGCTAGCTTGGGAGGCTCAGACTGAGGACTAAGCTGAGAGAAATACCGTTACTACAAATTTTCATCTCGATCGCTTTCTCCATCAGTTACCTGGTCCATCCATGACCGGATCCGTCATCTTATGAGAAAAATACTGGATAGGCAGGTCGATAAATTCGATTCGGACGCCAGCCATTTATATATAAACCAAAGTTGGTCCATCAGGGTTATCGTGTCAGACAGAGTAGCATTTAGTATATAAGTTCACTGAAAAACGGAGTAGTAGATTTGAAACAGAAGGGTTTGTGACAGTGAAAAGACCAAACAGAAGCGCTACTGTTTTCGGCCTTTCGCCATGTTGGCTAGCCTCTGACCACAAACATTTCGTCTTAATTTCCAGGCTGGAAGTCAACTCGGACAAGCTGAGAATAGCGTAACTGTCATCTTTTACAGGTTACTCCAAGTTTATAACTTGTTCAAATCCTGTCCAGAGTACATCGGGGGTCGCATTCTAGAGATATAATCAACTCAGAAAAGTTGGTCGCGACTAAACATGTGAAATCCTGAAATAGCGTCATCACGCAGAACGCGACGCTGCCCTCCAGCATTAGGGGCGAGATGGGTCAGTGGTTAGAGTGCGAGTTTACTGACCAGAAGGTGCGTGGTTCGAACCCAACCTCTGCATCTCGGCTGCTCCCGTCTAGGCTTGGCAAACCTGGCAGTGTTCCAGCCCTCGTGCTTCTTTCGGGTGGCATGGCAGCTGGGCACCAACGGGGTGTTACAGCTGAACGATCTGGATTTTTGTTCAAACGGTTTTGGAAGGTGTAGGTACTTCGGTCTTGGCCGTTTTCCCAAGGAACATACCCCGCTCAATCGTAACTTTTGTTTTTATTTCCACGATGGTGATGTTTTTCAGAATGACGAAAATGACGCCGGACTTACGCATACAGCACTTTGATTAGCATCGCATTAATTATAGCAACCTTTCAGAAGTGAGTTTGCTGAGCACAGGTCACACTCCAACAGAGCTCACAATAGTATTCTCTGTCTGCCACAATCTAAAACGCGAAGGCAGTCCCTTTACAAGAGGCCACATAATCTTTATTTGTGAAGGTCTTTTGTAGGGACTGCTGTAGAGTGCAAAAGGTTACAGGAACCAAATAACCGTGAATAGACCTTGTTGTCGACTTTTTTTAGCTTGGATTGAGAACTTTGGACTATTGCCTCAGCGTTTCGCTGCAAGCCAGTGACTCCAGTGCCACAAACAAAGTGACACGACTCTCAAACGACCCGTCAACAGAGGATGAGGAGCGTATTGCCATCACTGAAGCAGACTGACAGCGGTTGAAGTTATCCGGCTTCAAACAAGAGTACAGAACACTCGGTAGGGGGCGGTTTGGTTTTCAAACACATGGGAGGTCAAAAACACCCAAAGCACAGAATCAAGTAGTTACTCGTAGTCTTAGATGGCAATACACCAGTATTACCGGTGCATAACTGCCAAAAGGAATAGTTCGCAAAGTAACTCAACTCATACTTGAGACATTGCTACTGATAGCTAGCTAACCTATTGGACTGGAATCACACTACCGACCACCAGGCAAGTATATGGTACGCACATGACATTGATTAAATTCTCTATATAGCTAGCAGCAGGTGAGTCTACACAACCGACGTATTTGGTCTGTGTAAAACTGGCACTGCATTGTAGAAGAAGGGTATATGTGATTATTTGGACTTAGTTATGGCTCAAAATACTCAAACGCATACGACATGAATCACATTCATTTGTCAGCGTGAAGATGCGGTCGAATGCTGCGAGATTGGACAGCGCAGAAGAATCCAGCGCAGCATGCGTCCGATATCGGGTGTACTTGACAGGTTGCTTCCACAAAGGCAACAGATGTCAGGAGGACAAGGTAAAGTTGTTTCGGTTCAACGTGGTAACCACAATGCGTGTCCATTTAAACTCATTGAAGCATTTGAAAAACCGAATCACTCGGTGAGCAAGAAAAGTTGGCAAGACTCTTCAAATAGGTGCCACAGGAAGCTCAAGATAACTCAGGGACTGAATTACCAACCCATGATGCAAACACACTCCCAGCATCTTGACTGCTACAGTCTAGGTTTGAGGAACCTGACAGTATCTCAGCCCTCATGCTTACTCCGCGTGGGTTGGCTGCTAGGCACAGAAAAGATGTTACAGCTGAGCGGCTACACTATATACTACTATATGAGGCAGCAAGTTGGTTCTCGGTGATCTACTACTCACGTTCTGCCTGTGGTATCGATGAGTGAAGCAGCCAATGTGCTGGACTAGACAGAACTGCAAATGTGAGGTTGTGCGGTTGAAATAACATCCGGTGAGATGTCTCAGAGGTTAGAGCGCGAATTTACTGACCAGAAGGTTCGAACCCAACCTCAACATCTCGACTGCTCCTGTCTAGGCTTGGGCAACCCGGCAGTATCTTGGCCCTGATGCTTCTTTCGGGTGGCATGGCAGTCAGGAACCGAAAGGGTGTTACAGCTGAACGATTTTTTTTAAAAAGAACAGATTCAGAGTGACATTACAGGTGTAAACTATTCTCCGATAATGCCATCCAGATTCACGAAGTATCCATCACTATTGATCAGACTACACTGAGGCAGACTGATAAAGTTGCCTAGTTTACAGAGCACATTTCATTTTACAGAAGGGAGAGAATGACGTAATGATTTTCTAGAGAACCCAATAAAGCGAGGATAAGTGCAGTTTGGACTGATTACCGAATATCACCGCACAATTACAAACCTAAACCGGTGTTATTAGGCAGCGAGGAGCCTAAGGCCCTTCGGTCAGATGACTGACAGTCAAATGGCCCAGCGATGCTCGCTTGCGCGGGTTGGGGAGGGAGGTCGATGGACGCTGAACTGCGCGGGCAAATGATACTTCTCGGTTGCTCAGGCCGCGGAAGGAGGTTTCGTTGAGGTACCCAACCGTGAGCACCAGCTGCTGTAAACTGAAGTTTGCAGAGGTTTGCTTGGGGCTGTGTACTACTGACCACTGAAAAATAGTTTGTAAAACTGGTGACAAGAAAAGCCCAATCAATCGTCAAAGTTCTCTGTGGTGAAAACGTCGCCTAAAGTTGCTTACATCGGCATAACAACTCGGGTTGATAAAGGTTGATGAAAGATATCGGAGTTGGGAAAAAAGTGAAAACTATTGGGTTGGCACAGCCGTCAATTAGGTACCTGACCATTACGGAAGTTCAAAAGAACACAGCTGAAAGTGATAGAATTCAATTGCCGGTTAGTCTATAGACAACAAACGATTTCTGGAACAATGAGTCGGAAATCGAGAGTCATCTGTGTCGATAGATTCGCCAATTTATGTTTGGATAGCATAGGATAGAACAGCAGTGCAGGTGTACCACTTTTGCGATCACAGTTGGAAAAGTTCATTTGTCAATTCTTTTAACTGCATGTACCCAAACGTCGACAAGCCTTACTTGATGTTTGCTTGAATTTTTCAGACAAGGTAATGACTGCATCTCCGAGAGGAAGTCTTTAGCATACAGTCCGACTATCATTTGTATGGCTGCAGAGTACAACAGGAAATTCAAACGGCTGAACAATAAGCTTGAATGGAGCATTCGTGCCAAGTCAACTGGTTATAAGTGGTGAATAGTTGTGTAGGAACTGTACTGGGAGTAACTAGCTTTGCTGGTCGAGTCTGTTCGCTGGGAAGGGGTGGGAGCAGGCGAAGAATTTGAGTATCCGGGTTTATCTCGGGTTGCTGCCGCGGTTGCAGACAACCATTGATAGGATAAACAGACAATCATTTTGCATGAACTCTAAAGAGCCTAGTGACAGCTGTTGGAATCTGAAGTAGATTCATATGCACAATAATGCTATGAGATGGACTCGACTTAGGTTATCTCTAGCAAGAATCGGCCCTCTCGATGTCCCAGAGAGAGGCTAGAAATCTCTTGGTCCCAGGCATTGGCTTGTTGAGATGGCCGTTTTGAACGCATAAGGTATAAAGTACAGATCACTCACCATCTTTTTGATGTCCGCAGAGGCTTGTGGCATCAGGTCTGGGTCCGGGCAAGTGGAAAAGTGTTGGCTAATCTGTGGAAAAAGCGTTAACATGGTCCCAGTAAAGCGAGTGTATGCTCACGGAAAGAAGGTAGCAAGTTGAGAAAAACAGCTCACATTGACCGTTTGCTGTGCTTATCCCGAGTAGACAACATCTATCCGTAGGCCCTGTCAATCGGTTCGCATAGGATAATTGAACAATATGTGGGATATCGATGTGTCCAACCAGTACACCATCAGTGAAAGCCTGTGATCCAGATCCAGATCCACAATCGAACACGACAATCAAACGGCTATATGATCAAACCTGTACTCCACTTAATTGGTTCCAGTAGGGCTAAACACGAG
>NW_008751691.1:1227305-1329863 GCF_000715545.1 Opisthorchis viverrini | reverse complement strand
TTTTGGGGATGAACCTGGTCAGGAACGGATCGCAATTTGTGAATCAAGAACTTCCTAATTGTAAGAGCCCAACTTACAAACGGAAGCAGTTGGGAGTTTCAGTGCATCCACGTCACTCAATTACCTGTAAGGAACAGCCCAAATCCAAAACTTCGGTGTAACGAGATTTTACGCGACACCCACACAAGGTATCCGCAGCTTATTGTTGTTCAAACGGTACACCACACTGGAAAAGTCGAACGGGAAGTCCGGAGGCCAGCCGCTCCTAAAAACCGAACATCACATCGACTGGAAAGGTGCCACGTGCGGACTACGAACCAAACGAAAGCACGCTTTGATGCATGTCAGCCAATAAGGATCGAGCATCTAAAGCTCGCTGCTTCTCGCCCCATCACGAGGAATCTGACGTGACCTTATGGAGCATTCGATGATACTTCTATAAGCAGAGCCGTGGTAATCTCCCTTTGCCTTCATAAAGAGCTGTCTCAACCTAGCGTGCCTTCAGACATAACATAGCGGGCGGGACAGCAAGCCAAGGACAGACGGAAATCGCACCGTTGTCAGCAAGTCACAAACGGCGGCTATAGAAGATGCGAATGCAACCAGCTCAAACTTTGAACGAATGGGAGTAAGAGGACAATAAAACGAGTAGAAAGTGGCTGCTTCCTGCGTCGAAAATCTGGAAGTCATCAGCAATGATGGTGAGACACTGTAGTACGCCTTACCAGCCATACGACCAGTCCGATTTATCCTTATGAAGCGAAGAGTAAAGAGGGAAGGGTTGGAGTGGAATCCACGATAACCAGAAAAGGAATCCGCTCTCAAACGGAAAACTCTTGCCAAAATGTGTAGCCTTACTTATTATTGGACTTGACACGCGAAAACTGTCTGTACTGTACCATTCCGCTCCACGTCGGACGCGGAGCGCCGCCACGTCACTACCATAAAGAAGTTGGGTTTTGTGCTACTAACGAAATAACAGTAGTGAGAAATCTCACTGGAAAGGTGGCAACGGAGCCTAGCCCGGAAACTGAGCCAGTCATTCTGTGCGTTCCGATGACAACCCTACTAATTAGTAATCCGTTTCTTATTCCACAGCGCAACCCGCCCATTCATTATTTGTTTTGGGCGCCATGTATATGGTGTTTCATGACGACAGCCTCAGCTCCCAGCTAAAACAAGGGGTTCAGAATAAGTTCTGTGACAACCAACCTAGGCATAAGACATTAAGTTGTTGAATAAAAGGGGAGTATGGCAGTGCGATAGTGACGCAGTGGTACTGGTGTCAATCCACTTACTTCGGCCTCGACCAGATTTATGAGGTTCACCAGAACTTCACAATCCTGCGTGGTCATATCGATCAGTTGTAGCAGGCTCGAATTGAGTTCCAAACATACGGTATTACAGAGGACGCCTGTAAGCAAAATGGAGTAGAGGTTGGGGTAAGCACGATGGAGGTAGGGTTGAAAGACGTCCGTGGAAATGTGTGGATAATCGTTGCGAATTACTTTGCTTCGGCTCGAGATAGCTCATCGTTCGAGACACCAAGGTTCGGCGGTTCAAACCCAGCCCTAGATTATTTTGTTATCCCTATCTGGGTTTTGGCAAACTGACCGTATCGCAACTCACACACTTCTTTCGGTCGCACGGTAGCATCCACTGGAAAACTACCAGAGCTGGACAAACTATTAATAATATTATGGTAATTCCTCCCAGCAAAGAAGACCCGGGTCTGACAAGCACGAAAGATATCAGCTGAGGCAGGCGAACGGCTTGGTGAGGAAAGGGCATTGTTCGTATACCCGAATTCATTATCTGAATATCGTGTCCAAAAATCGAGGTCAACGTGGTGAGATGGGTATGGCCGCGATAGCAGCCACATATGTGGTAAGTAAGCAAAGGCAACATGTTGCAGCAGCGCGGAGTCACACAATTCTTTGATGATTCACATCGAGGGCACACCTGAGTCAATACGCTGCACGACGAAACCTGAAATGCTTTTCATCTATATAAATGTACACAGGTAGACCTAGAGTTTGCCCAAGTCAGTCCATAGTCTCGGATAGCTGGCAGCCGTGTTTAGGATGGGGTTGCCTTTATTATTGGTACAATATGTATGTATGTTATGACTCTTATCATCAGTAGTGAGCACATTTCACAGTGGATGTTTGAAAACAGTGTCTCACGAAAAATGTGCAATTAAACGCAGACTAACTATGAAACTGTATGATTTGAAGATTAACGATACTACTCGAAGTAAGCACCCGTGAAAGTCTAGGTAGAAAAAAATCAGAATAGGTGAATGAAGAGCAGAAAAACAGCTGAAAACGCTACCACTTGCCATTCTGCATAATTATCCGTAATACTCATGAGTACCAACAAGTAGTAACAACTACTAATAAGCTTATATGTCTTGTATTGGATGAACCACGTTTGATACCGGACGATTTCCCATGAAATATCCAAAGTTACGAGACATTATCATTAATGACACTCTTAGTAGTAATAATAATCATTCAGCCATAATACCCATCCGATGCCCAGCGGTAACGCAACCCGATGGAAGCCAGAAGGCTGAGATACACCTAGGTTGCCCAAGTCTAGACACAAGCAGTCGAGGTGCTGAGGTTGGGTTCGAACCATGAACCTTCGAGTCGCACCTTAACTAATGAGCTATCTCGAGCTCTCAATAATTATTTTGTACGAATGATAAATCGTACTGATTCCATCGTTTTTGTATGAGTTCGTGCACCATCCTGAGACGCCCACTGATTTGACGTTTTTCTGCACAGGGTACGGGTGTCATGCAATGTAGGCCATGGAAGAATGACAGAGTTAGTCACAGACTGGTGCGTACACGAAGAGAAATTAAAGAGGTTTCCTCAAAATAACTTCAAATATCTTGATTCGGAGGATCATCAAGGATCTGAGCGACGACGATTCGCGGTGCTCATTGTTGCTTGTGAGGAACGTCAACAACCTGAATAGTATTCACTACGTGGATTTTGGTCATAATCTTGCCTACACAAACCGTGAGGCATAAGAGTGCTAACCGCTACAACCTACGAACATAAAAATCAAGAGACGGCTGCAGACAGTCACTAAACGGATCAACTGGGTGGTAGTGACGGCGAAGATGATGCAGTCAGCGACCTCCAATTTAGTTACAGATGTCATACAAGGTGCCGTATCAGGCGCATGAAGTAGTCATGTCGGGCTCACCCGAATACGTTGGAGGGCTGAGTTAGACGGTGTTGTTTCTTACGAGATGGCTCAGTTGTTAAGGCACCATCGTACTGACCGGAAGACCCATGGTTTGAACCCAACCTGAGCATCTCGACTTCCGCTGTCTAGGTTTGGGCAACCTGGGATTGTCTCAGCTCTTGTGCTTCCTTCAAGGGGTGTTACAGCCACACGATTATTATTATTACTTCGTGATCTTCCACAAGCGACGCCGTGTGAGCAGAGCATCTCACCATTTTGGATGACAAAACATGGTAGGATAGATGGGACAGATCAATTTGGGGATTCCAGGAAGAGGAGATTAAACTGGCAACACTGCCTTGTCGCTTGTATGAAATGATCAGCATCATCCAAGTAACTTGATCATTTCGTAGAACGCAGATGGCTCAGTGGACAAGTGCTATACTTATCTAACACGTGTCCAGTTTCGTCAGCACCTTTGTAGCCAGATTGGCTATAAGTGTGAACTGAACCAAACTAAAGGGTATTTTTACTCATGATACCTATGCAAAAAGCATGCAAAGGAAGTCGAGTTGGTGACGCGCAAATCTTGGAAGCACGATGTTATCCACCATTACTTCCAGCAGATTAACAACAATCAATCACGAGGAACAGAAAACCATGAGGTTGGGGACGTCGTGGAAACCCGAACATACTCCACGCCAGAACACCTGGACTGAATTTGATTCATTGTTGACGGCGAAAAGGATGTAGAAGTGCAGATGATACTTACCCATACAGCGGTAATACACGGTGAGCGGGAGAGGTTTCAAACCATCTGACGCACTGCGGAGGAGATCCAAACATTCATGGACAGCTTGCGTGGCTGCGTGGCGATTTTCCGCAAGACCAACATCCTGATAGAGAAGAAAAACAAGGAACTGAGTAAGTAACAGAACAGAGAGTTTAGAGCAATTGTGCTGTAATAGAACATAAGTTAAGACGAATTGTTCATTCCAAGTGTCGTTGAATGGTACGACTTCCATATCCAAATATTCCACCGTGTGAATCGCAGTCAGCATATTGGGGAAGAGCAATAAACAGTGCACACTTATTCCGTGCCCATCGAGGATCACATATCCGCGAAAAATCAAGCCAATAACCTTCCGAGTAGAGATAAGCGCGTTATCTAAATCTATGGTAAGCGTTCAGGTTCACTTCGCTTCAATCGCTCGAGAACTGGTAAAATCCACAGGTGTGTCAACCCATCAGTCAGCGGTGAGATCTTCGTTTCCTTTCGAAAGTGGCTTGTTTGAAAGTTTCTCTAGGCTAGTGAAAAAATAAGAGATAATAGTTCAGCTGTAGCACCCTTTCGACGCCTAGCTGCCACGCCATCCAAAGGAGGCAAGACGTCCGGGACAGCACCAGGTTGTCCAAGCCTAGACGGGGGAAGTCGAGTGACAGAGGTAAGGGGCGAACCACGTGCCTACCGGTCAGTAAATTCGCGCTCTAACCACTGAGTCATCTTGCCCTTCTAGACTGTTTTGGTCGCGTGAGGCTCGTTACTCTAAAAAAACGTCGTCAGGAATAACCAAGATCTGTCTAAGTCCGTCAGCAGGAGAGAAACAAGAACGTATCTTACAGTGCTTTAATGCCACAAGTATAACTGAGACGTTCGACACTCACTCTGACAGTCAGAAAACAAACTTATTCAGTCGAAAAATCGAGTTTACTAAAATAGTAAAGAATTTCGGAAGATTTTCCCCTCCGTGACCTTATTTGGGCTGTCTTTGGTTGAGAAGAAACTTTTCCTCCATCATATAAAGCCAAAGTCCGGAGTTGTTGAAGCTGTAATATTTGTTTTTCAGCGGAGTTCAGGATAGAATCGCTTGTTTAAAAGTCCCAGAGTGGAAGTTGCTTGATTGTGGATCGGGAGGAACAGGGTTGTTGGTTGTATAAAGCATAACTCACCTTGGAGGCCTAAAACCATACAATTTTGGTGACCTTTTGGTGGTCTTGCTACGTTCAGGCGATTGTTGGCGTTCAGCCAGAGGCCACGTCCTTGGAATTCCAATGTGAATCCTACGGTTGTCCAGTCTTGTTTACTATATTACCAGGAGTACTGAAGGACTTGCACTTTCATTTGCAACAAAGTGGCACTTCAAGTGCAGGATGAAGTGTTTTATTGAACCAAGAATGGCTGTGGTTGGGCGAGATGGCCCAAGTGGTTAGAGCGCGAATTTACATATATATATATACGTTGGCCATCTTTTCTATCAGAGAGCGAGTGAATCCAGGGTGTGTTGTAACTTGCTGGACGGTAGTGCAACTCGGTATCGGTCCCTTGGCTTCCTGCTCCGCTCACTATGGTATATCAAAAAGCACGGTAGCTCTACACAGCCCTTTATGGAAACAAAGGAAAACTATTACAACTGTATTTATAGGGTAGTCACAGGGTGTTCCAGAATCTCCGTGAGGGGGCGAGAAGTACCGAGTCAAAGGTGCTTGACTCGGATTGGTTGGCATTCTGACCAATCAGGACATGCCTTCGTTTAGCTCGTGTCCTGCACGTGACATCCGTCCAAATGATGTGGTGTTCGATTATTAGGGACGGCTGGCCTCCGTACAGGGTAAATGCCCACAATACAAGCAGACGTGACCGAACCATACCAAAGTGTTAATATTAGTATAAGGCCTGTGATGCGGTGAAGCCTTCTTCAGGCTCGAAGCCTTGACCAAGGAATGCAGCATAATATATTCACCCTTACTTCCATTGTAAACAATGATCCGAAAGGTGTTCCTCGTATATTTAGGACAAATGTTATCAGGCGAGGTGCTTTCAACGGCACCGAGGGCCAGAAATTCAAGACAGAGTTAGGTAGATGAACCGGTGTGTGTAATCTGTTTAGTTATGTTTAAACATACGAGCAAATTCAAACAAATGTGTTCCCGTCTGCTTTCAGCAAACTCTTATCTATTTATAATCTACCAAACATCATTCAGGATATGATCTCACCAAAGATCCGATGACAAGATCTCTGATAAAAGGGAAATTCAATAGAATAATTGTACCCGAAGATTGCTCGAATATATTAGGGAACCATGGGGCAGTATATAAGAGGAGCACTCCGGTGGGTCACGACCGGTGAACCATTCGCATGTATCATACACGGACAAAGTGAATTCAGCATGCGGGATCTTAACTCCTAAAAGAATTCCAAACTTATTCACCAATAGTGTTCTGCCAGGAGAGTAACAGATTTCCCTGAGTTCCGACTCAGTATTAGCCTGTTTGAAATAGAGACGTTCTAACGTTTCTACCGTTCAGCTCCGCGGTCTGCCGCACTCAGTTTGTTGCAGGTTTTGGTGAGGCCATTAGTTCAAACACCCATTCACTCATTGCAATGTGCTATGAACGGAGCACGCGGTTCACACTTGTGGCGTGCCCCTGACTATGCAATCATGGTCGATGATATTGTCAGGCTTGCACTGACTTTCGAGAGGACATGCGTTCGTCGCCCTTTCTGTCCCAGGAGAGATATGGGCGAAGCAATCATGCAGTGTGAGACTAAAAGTGACGCAACTAAGAAATAAATGCATCCAACAGCGCCACAACGATCAAAATATCAGGTTGATTTGGATGGTATTTGAGAATCGGAAACCGGACAATCGAAGAGCAAAAAGTCGGGCTTGAACAAGTCGCTATCGTGTCTGGAATAATCATGATCGGAGCACTGAAGGTGATGAAAAGAGCTTAAGTGGAACCTCTAGTGCTAACTAGTGACTTCGAAAACGGTAGTGGTGCAATACACAATGTGTGTTCTGAAATACAGTCACGATTTACTCATCCGCTTGCGTAGCACGCGAGCTCCCTTGACTAGCACTCATTCACACCTGTCATTGACTTGTACCTCCTCACCTGATCATAGTGAAAGCTCTTGAAATGACGGCGATCCTGAAGAAGCATGACTTAACTCGTTAGATTCATTTTCTGTGAGTGAGCAAAGTTGATTCATACACAATGGAATCACGCTCGGCTCCGGTGGCCCCAAGTTCATCTACGTGACAGAACACTGGCCCAGATTGAGGAAGATCCGTGCGAGGAATGCTTTCGTTCATTTTTGAGAAATAACAGTGTACATCTATCGGACTTCAGTGACCTTCAGAACATGGGCTTCGTCCATGATCAATTTTCCAAAAGGTCAAATAAGTAATTAGGTTTCCACCGGGGACGTTCACATTAGTTTACCTCTACGACTGTGAATCGACCAGGCGTGAAAGGAACAGAAAGAAACATGACAGAACTTACTCGGAACCCACGAGTTTGTTTGAACTGACCAACCAACTGGTCACGGTAACCACGCAAATGCCGCAACAGGAGGTTAGTGGCTGTGGTGCGGAAGTGTGGAACCAAGACACAGGTATTTACAGCAGCCAACTGTTCCAAAAGATCCGTATCTTCACCAGTCCACTCCGAACGGACCTTCTGCAGCATTGGATAGAGGCGAATTTCACCCAAAGTGAAACATTCGTGTGCCAGGTACATGCAGTTGTTGTGATACAGGCCTGCAGATGGATGGGGGGGGGGGCGGAGGAACCATTCGCTTTTCAAACACAACTTAGACAACGAACGCAACAGTCGGAACATGAAGCAGTTAGGGACTCACAAGCTAAATAGAGATCTTTTTCGAGTTTGGGACCGAAAAAGCAGGGAATCAAAGAAGTATAGGAGATCAGCAGGCGAGGTACCAACTCAACGATAGTTGTCGCAAGCGGGAAAGAATTTGCTCGTTTCGCACCAACTCGAGACGATTCCGAATCCTCGTGTGCAGCGCGTACATCCAAATAGGTCTGTGCTTCGTTTATGATAGCATTGATTTGGTCTAAAAAGGTCAGAACCGATTTGGATACCTACAAAGTGAGCAACAAAGGAAGGTGTACGGTGACCAAGAAGGACGACACTGACAAGGCAGACAACAAGAGAATTAATGAAGCATGGTCAACATTGAGTATGGCACCCTAGTAGCACTGATGGGCCAGAGGTTACTTAAATCGCAGTCAGATTAACCGTCGCCTGATGGCTCCATTTGTAAGTGCCCGGTCTAACTTTATGAAGAGGATGAAGCGCGGAATTCCAACAAGAAATGTACGCGGTTCGATTGCTGCTGTCTAGACCTGTGCAACGTAAAGGGTATCATGAGTCTGCACCGAGGTTGGACCAGTACATATGGATGGGCGAGGCACCGACGCACATAATGTTGAAGATGAATCCTTGGTTGTGTTCATGTGTTAACGTGAATATCTGGCCAAGTGACGGCAAGGTGGTAGTCGTGATGGGACATAATTCTCAATAACTCCGTATCCATACCATCTATCCACTTGGTTCAAAGGAAGCACGCACGAGGGCTGAGATGCTGCCAGGTTACCCAAGCCTAGACAAGTGAAGTCGAGATGCGGAGGTTGGTTTCAAACCACGGAGTAATGAATATTAAGGCTAAACGGCTAAACACAACTCATCGCCAATTAATCCGCGTAAGCAAACAATTGATTAAACCTCCATGAACCACGATCAACTTATGCTTAGCATCAAGGTCGCCGTTCCCTGAATTTATAATCAATCCTGACTTTGAATTCACAGAGCTGATAAATCAAGGAGACTAGAAGCTAATCGTAAGTTGTCCGTGCCACCGGGAGAAAAATACAATTGAGCGAGTGTACCGCCGAAACTGGTCACAGCATCAGAGCGACTAAGGACAGTGGTCATCAGAGCGGCAAGATGGCCCAAGTGGTTAGAGCGCGAAATTACTGACCTAAAGATCCGTGGTTCAAATCCGACCTCGGGAATCACGACTTCTCCTGTCTAGGCTTGGGCAGCCTGGCCGTATTCCAGCCCTCGGGCTTCCTTCGGGTAGCATGGCAGTTAGGCACCGAAAGGGTGCTACAGCTGAATGGTTATTTGGGGATAGTGGGCAGATTTCACTATCTTGGTAGTTGTGTCATGTAGGATGACAGTGTTGCTGACAAAATGAATTCTTAAAATAGCACCAATTCAGATGAAGAAAAATTAACCCGGGATTAGAAAAATGCACCAGCTTAAACAAACTCACCCTGCACTGGGGAAAATGAAAGTGACCAAGGTCTACAAACCGAGTTAGATCTTTACGATTCTGTGCGGACTCCAGCAACTGCGACAATGAAGGTATCGGGTGAGTAGACGAGTCAGTCTGTTTCTGTCGATTGGCAGCTTGTCTCTGATACGTGTTCAGTTCCTCTTCGTCTAACTGTTCATCCCATGACTCGTCCAGGTAAGTTTCCCCTCGTTTGGTACACTCACTACCTGTGCCCACGATGCAGGTAGCATGAAATTGTTCTGGATCGGATAACAAGCTGCGTACTTGGGCCAAAACTTCATTTGTCCTGCGCTTCTCCGTCAGTCTAGATAAATCGTTAATCCACGACACCAGCAAAGTGGCCCCACCTGTTCCAACTGAAAAACCGCTAGTGTTGGACTGGGAATCTTCATTGAGAGAGCCGGTGAAGAATCCCGTTTCTTCACCGGTCACGGCCAAACTATACACAGCCTGTGTGGCTGGTGCTAAGAACTCGGCGGATCGACATTTCTTCGCTGAAGGAAGGACGGAGGCGAATCGACCGTCAATCAGACGCCTTACTAGACGATCGTCAAAATAGCCACTGTCACGCACAAAGGAGGACGAAATCGTTTGTGGTCCTTCACCATCCTTTACTGTCGATCGTGGAGAGAACACATAGGTGTGAAGTTCCTGGAAAGCCGAGGCAAGCTGCCGACAGGAGTCTTGAATGAGCGAATCCTCAGTTCTCTCGTCGGGATAAGTGGGGGCAACCAGTGACAGACGCCAGGCAGGTAACCGTACGGGTCGGTCGATGTCATCCAAATCTTCGGTGAAGTCTGTGTCATCAACCTGACGTTTATCTGCCTTATAAAAATGGGTCTGAAAAATGCAGCGAAAGATGACAATGTAGGGTGCGACTAGAGAAAAAAACAAACAACAAGGAGTTAACAGGGACAGGAGCGGACCGAATAGTAGAAAAACTTACACAGAGACGCGGCCAATCCATGAACTGTCTGGATGACTCTGAAGTACACCGGGCCTTCTCCAACCAAGGCTCAAAAAGAAGCTCCCAAAGACGTTTTGATAAGTCATTAAAACGGGCCTGAAAAAGGAGACCGAAGATGAAATGTTTTGCAATATTGGAGGGACCGGAAATTCCTCCGAGGTTACGATTGAAACATATTCAGTGGCTTGGCTGATAATTTCTCATACAGGCCAAGCAATCAATGGAAAGGTTATATCCTAGTCACTTTGAGAATTTATTTCGATGGCTGCGGTAATTTTAGGTGGTTAGTGTCAGATACGCATCCCCTATGTGCCGAAGCCAACGCTAACGGCTTTTATACTACTGATGAGTAGTTTCTGGAGTCAACTCATATTATTTATCGTTAGTCCTAACAACCTTCGACAGGCACCACGGATGATGTGGAAAAATCAAGCCAAAACAGATCAAACGAAGACAATAAGGGTGACAGCTGTGCGGATCGGAATACACCGATGGACCTTACACGGAATAGTCACAAAAGGCCCAAAAGCCATGTCAATTTCACATATCCCCTGACACAAAGCGTCTTTCGTGTTCCCCTAATTCCAGAAGAATAGCTCAGTTCCTTTCTGGAACAAGCAGTCTATGAATATGACAACTCAACTCATACGCTTCTTATTAGTTGTTAATGAAATCCGAATAGGTGTCATCAACAGACATTTAAATGTCGCGGTTACGGGGACAGGCACATTCGAGTAGAGTAATACACGCCGGAGTGGATCTTAAAAGAAAACCGATCGGCCCAACGGGTTTTGTGTGACGATTTACACAGACCGACGGTGCTGAGGGATTGGATTAACTACAAAACCTGATCGCCATTTGACGGAGTTACACGACAAGTGTAGAGTAATTGGAGAACAGTAAGCTACTAAAAATAGGAGGTATGCTACAAACCAACAAAGAAGCGGACTACGACGCAATACAGATCAAGAACGGGCCAACCGAAAGAGACAACAATAGACGGCAAGAAATATAAACCACAACTCAATATAGATCAATATCGGACCGACCAGAATCTAGGTTACAGCGCAAAGGCTGCTCTTTGTAGACTATATAAACGCAGGCACGAAGAGAGAAACTACCCAACCAACAGCGCACTGAAGAGGTCTCCTCAAACGGTGACGAAACGTTTGCAAATCACTTGCCAAGCCCGGCGAACAGATCAACAGCCACCTGATCAATTACCAACTAATACACCCGAGCTACCAATATTCCAACACATTACCAACTTAGAGAACACTCTTCGACGAATCCGGTCCCTCGGGAATGAGCGCAGCAGCAAGTGTGACTTGAAAATAGTGGTTAGGTAGTTGATCGTCTTCAACTACCTGATCGAGCGTAGTGAACAAACCGGTACCCGCTTAAATACGGGGACGTGACACGTCTGAATTCGCCTTCGTCCGCCGCTGTATGTCTGAAACGTTCCAACCGTGGCCAACTATTCGACGTGTCACTCCTTTTCAGTCAGCTAATTAAAATACAGCTGTTGTCTGTCTAATCGCACCCTAATTTAGTGAACGAATTCTTGCTTCACCTGTTACAACGCGTATCTTTTAAGTACACGGATACAATCTCCAATGTAAAACGTTTGGTTTGACTGTTCCATCGATTCGGAGCTCACCAGATAAGATGCATCTCGGATTCCCCCGTCTAGGCTTGGGCAACCTGGCAGTATCCCAGCCCTCGTGCTTCCTTCGGGTAACATGGCAGTTAGGTACCGAAAGGGTGCTACAGCTGAATGATTTAGATAAGATGGAAACCGGGGTGCAACAGACTCTTTCTGGTTCGCTTAGTTTCTATAGGCATGTACCACTGTTAGGAGGGAATCCACACGGATCCCTCTATACCGCACGTCTTCAGACACTGCTACGGACGATAATCGTAGCCCGCACGAGACTGGCCAAGAATTCGGGACGCCTGTCGGTCCGGCATCAAGACGAGATCTGATTGGTCGAGAATGTAGACCCAACAGCCAATCATGACCCAGTATTGGCCAAATGCCGGTTGCCAATGGCGCATCCAGAACGCGTCCGAAATTCCAGAAAGTTATAACCGCCCACGCTATATATATACGAAGCGCTGTACAATTGTTCCTGACTTCGTTTGGGGTATTAATATACCTTGTGCACCTTCGACGATTGCTTTTGACGTGAACGCTAGCTTGGGAGGCTCAGACCGAGAACTAAGCTCAGGAAAATACCGTTCTACAACCACGGACATTCGTGCTAGGTTTTCGGCCAACATAGTAGAGCGATATAGATTGTGAAGGCCAGCGATGGAAAAATTTTCGGTGTTCCTATCCACTGACACACGTCCAACTTACCGCTGAGTCGTTGAGAGCATCTATTAACCGGAAAAGCTGCACAAGTAGATCAGACATCGCATAAACTGTGAAACTGGCAATGATCGGTGACGGTTTAACAGGACCAAATTGTTTGCCACAATCTTCGCTGTCGTACGGTCGTCGCAACAAATTGTACATTTCCGCAGTGGAAGGCAGTGTGGAAGTCGAGACACACAGGTCATTCAGCAGTTCTGCCAAGCCACTGGTCGCAGTCGCCACGTTGCCCTCTTCCGTCTGCTGATTGTATCGACGCCAAACAAAGCACTGACGCCATAACATATCGATGTGCTCATGAAGGGTTCGCTGAAGAACAAGTAGAAGAAACTTTTGTAAACGTAAAAGCAGCTGTAGTGAAGGAACAACAGGACAAACTTATGACCAAATTAGCCAGTGAATTTTCGAGAAACATGAAGCACTTCATCTCCCGTAACCCATAGGTCGATTTGTTACCAAAGCTAGTGCACTCAAATCTCCGTGAAAACTTAAGAACTGTGCGTTGCAGATGACTTCAAACAGAACGAAACACCTATGCAGAGGTCTCAGAATAGCTTCACAACCTCAAACGCTGCAGAGACATTTCAATTCCAAAATTTCGTCCACTACTTATAAACGCTTTGCTATGCCTTGCACCGATCCGAAAATTCACCAAAATCAACCATGTTTTGGTTGGCAGGGATTTTTATGTTTCGACCCTATTCCATGCTTGGTTCCTAAAAAAAGTACCAAGTAGGAAATGTAAGTGTTCCTCGTGAATTTGGTGGCTGTTATTGTGCAGTTTGGGTGCACAATACAGTAAAAACTGCAACAACATAGAAATGTGGCTAATACATGCTGTTTGGTGACAAAGAACCAAGTTTTTTCCCGATCAAAGCCGTGAATTATCTTGATCTTCAGTGGTGTGTTGGTAGGAGGTTGATGAGAGTCGCCCAATCAACGGAACAGGTCTTATCGAGCTACCAACCTTCAGGGCAACGGAAAGACCCTGTTCATTTCGGCTAGAAGTCTACTGGACATTCATTTAATTGCAGAGCCTGAGAAACGCAATCGCGAATAACCGTCTTTATTGCCACCATTTCCTGCTCAAATTTTCAATACTCACTGAACTTGTCATTGAATTTGACTCACTGAATTTGATTGGAAAAAGGCGGAATCTCAATAAATTATTTTGTCTGACGAAAGAGTGCGAGCTGCCTTTAATACTAAATTAATTTGGATGTGAAAATTAGCGTATGCATGAGTAGAATAGAGCGTAATGCACTACTCAGAAGGTTGCTGAAAACTCCTCGACAGCCCACGACCGGTTTTGCCCTTCTTGGGGCTTATCAGGTAGGTAGTAGAACGTAAGGTTGACGGACTGCGCCTACCTGATGAGCCCCAAGAAGGGCGAGACCGGTCGTAGGCTGTCGAAGAGTAATGCATTACAAAATATATATGTGTCGCGATATCTCGAATATCGTAGCGACTGAAACATGAGGCGGCCTAGTGCAGCCCATTCGGTTGCCTGGAAACATCAAAACGGAAAGATTCAGCTAGGTTCCAGGTGAGTCCCTCGAAAAAACCAAATCAGTTTGCAAATAAGTGCATATTCGCTAGAATAGAGAGTTTGTGTGCGTTTTGCAGTTTAATGACATCACATATCCACTTGTCTTCTCTGTTCACGATGTCGAAGAGACCTCATTACCGTTACATCCCACATGTTGTTGGTCTGCATTTGTGTACAGGATGATCTTGAAATGAAATGACCAGGAAAACAACAATGAGTCATTAATTAAGTAGTATACATCACGGCGCTGCCACAGGAGAAACTTATTTTCCGTGCTTTGTCCCCATAGAAAGACAGGAGGAGGTTATCGTTCGGTGCTCGGAAGTGAGAAACAACCACAGAAATTGAAGATGAAACTATAAAGGGTTATCCACTGTGGTTACACCGAATTCATTTTGCCATGTCCTGTTAGTGACAAACCCGACCTCTGGATACCGACTTCCCCTGATTGGGCTTGGGTAATCTGGCAGTATCCCAGCCTTCATGCTTCCTTGAACAGCATGACATCTAGGCGCCGAAAAGGTGTTACAGCTGAACGATTGTCATTATCATTAATTATTAGTTACAATGAAACATTTTTGATGCTCAAAATGAAACAAAATAGTCAAATATGACTTGAGCTTTGCTAATGCGAACGTTGATTTCATCTGCCAGAGTAAAATCGTGGATTATTCAGCTATCAAGACAAGTACTTCACCTTGAAACTCCTCACCAACTGGCAGACATTTTACACTCCATAATTTGTCCCGCCTTCTGAGCTTTTAGGTGAATGGGTTCAAACTGTCACCGAACTGAGGCAATGTGGTGTTTGAAAAAGTGAGGAACCGGAGAAGTGACTGGGCGTTAATCGGTATATCTCAGGCTGATGTTCCGTAGTGAAGTGAAACGACCTGTGCTCAGGATCATGCTAGAACTAACAAGTGACGGCATTCAGAATCAACTGTCTTCTAGTTACGTTTTTCGCTTAATTTTTTCCAAGGGTGATATGCTTGATGGATGCAGAAAGCGCGTTTTCGGTTGTGTAACGGGTAGTTCCATTGAAGAATGTGTCCAGCCCCAGAAGCTGCGTTGGTTGGGACATGTGTTACGTATGCCGAACCATCGTTTGCCGAAGAGAGTACTGTTTTCCATGCCCAATTCGGAGTGGCGTAAACACCGAGGTGGCCAACCCTTGACTTGGCAGAGGAGTATGAAGGGGATCACGAAACGCTTGGGTGCTGTTGGTGCTACTCGCCTTGCAGGATGGGGACCGCGTGATCCTCACTGTGCCTGGTTGGAGACACTACAAGATATGGCTGCAAACCGATGTCACTGGCGTTCTTGATGTCAGTTTCTATCCAGATTGTCTGAGTGAATGTCTGGAGTTACATGCACCTCGGAATGACTGTGGTAAGCCAGTACTAAGTCCCTTCCCCGTCCACCTTCACTCTTTTCTTTACAATAAGGCTTTCAAATAAATCATGGTTGTACGGCAGTGAAGCATCGGTGTTGAACACTGATGTTATGCTGTCGATGATGACGAGATATCTAAAAAACGGTTCGTTGTTATTCATCTTACGAGGGATACTGTATTGAGTAAATGGTTTGAACTCTAGAGTAACCGCCACCATAGGCCTTTACCAGCGAGAAGTGGGACTTCTGACATCTTGAAAAGTTCTTGTGAGGATGCGCTCGCGTAGTGAGCACAGTCTGCAATGATGGAGAAGATAGTGCCTCCATCCTCAACACTGCATGAAGCTGCAAAAACTGAGGCTTGTAGAAAATACATAATCGGTTATAATGTCTGTTTGCACAAACGTGTTACCAAACGGAAAGCACCAACAAACCAGTGTGCATATTGACCGCCTTAAAATTGCTTAAAATAAACCTAGCTCCTCACCCGCTTGTTCCAATTTATGGAAGATACAACTGCTTGCAATCCGCGTGAGCGATCCGTTCATCCAACACCCGAACCCATCAACATAATAGTTAAATAAACAATCTTCCAGCTGTAGCACTCTGCTATGCAACCCGAAGAAAGCACGAGGGATGACATACTGTTAGGTTGTCCAAACATATACAAGACCAGTCGAGATGCCGAGGTTTGGCTGGAACCACAGACCTTCCAGTGTTTGCACCTCAACCATTGAGCTATCTCGAGCTTGTACGCATCAAGAACCCTGACATCCAACCAGACAAGGTTCCATGCTCCGTAGAGGGTACCATAACAAAAACGAATGCATTGAACTCACCTTACAGTCTCGGAGAGTGAGACAGAATCCCTGAAAAACCAGCGTGTTGTCTTTGTTGAATTTTGTCGGTTGACTCAACAACTTCTCAACCTCTTCCAAGGCGGACACGACCTCACTGGTATAAAGACTGGGAGGGGAGTAAGGGTTGAGGATGAGTTAACGAACACGCAAATAATTAGGGTTTTATGCTAACAAAATTTGTGTAGGTGGAACGTTCGTTTCGCGAGTTGAGGAGCTGTGTATTTTACGTAACAGACTTCCCAAAAGCCTGGTACTAAGCTTTCATGCAGATAAAATGCGCTTTTAGATCACAGTCGTTCGTGCACGCCAGGGAGGACACAGCACGTGCCCCAAATGATCTTGCTAGACCGGATAATGTTTGCCGCGACGCTTAACGCGAAATTTCCAATTGTCTGGAACAGTAAACTAATATAATGTAAGGTAAAACCGAGACATCCACGTTGCCGAATTATGGTTTGTGATAGTCGTGACAACAAGAGGAAGGGAGGCCGGATGTGCAGACATTCTGATTAGTTTCACCATCCAGCTGAGTCGGTGTGTTCGGATATATCGTACCAACGACCCCGCGCAACCGAATACGCTCAATGACAATAGAGGTATTCGGTCGCACAATCCAATCGTAATTGATTTGCCAAAGACTCGTCCGAGTGTCCGAATTTCCAGAATGTTGCCGCCTCACGCACTTTAAATACGACTGCTTGTACATAGGTTTTGGACTTGGTTTCTGACGTTTAATATACTTGATGTTTGAGTTGATGCACAACGCCATAAAGAGTACCAGAAATTCAAAGGGGACACCCTTGGTCCACAGAGTCAAAGGCAGATATCATTTCAAGAAAAACCACGATTATTGGTTGCTGGAGACAGTGTCGCCGTTCCACAATCTGTCGAATGGTGAAAATATGATCGGTGCATCCTCTCTCAGGTCAGAACCCAGCTGGGTCTTCGCGGATCAGTATGTCCCTGTGTTCAGGCAACCTTCGGAGAGAGCACCTTCGACGCCACAGATAACAGGTTGATATCATGGTGGCTTTCACACAGCGTCTGCGTACTCATTTTGGAGATAGGAACAACTGTCAACGTGCCCTATTCTACAAACACTTTCAATTCGATCCAAATCACGCCAACAACTTTTGTTACATGGTTCACCAGGGAGTCGCCACCTTCTTTGAACAGGCCTGGATACAGACCATCCAGTTTTGGTGCCTTCTCGAATTACAAAAAGGATAGTTCCAACTTTATTCCTTCTGCTGACTAGCAACTAAGGTTTGCACTCCGTTTTTCGGCATGTAATATCTCGAGGAGCTGTGTTGCAGGAGGCCAGTTAAGCTGTCCCCGAAAGTGTTCGGTCTATCTTTTCAGTCGAGATTTTCGCGAGTGAGATACTACACCCGCTCCTTTGCTTATCGCTTCACTGGCCACCGGTTTACTTTGGCCATCGACAGTATTAGTTGAACACAGCTGATTTCGTTGACAAAACCCTTTTTCGTCTCCAGAGCTTTCATCGTCCGCTAAAGCTCTAGGTTTCCTGTCAGGTTCTACGCTATTTGGGGTTTGAGGGATTTAACTGTGCCGTCGTACTGATGGCCTAGTGGTACGGATTATATATCCACTGGTCATTTGATCCGATAGAGGTCGGACAGATGGCTTCAAACGCCGTTAGCGTGGCTCCTTCCATATCTTACCATGCATCGTTCAGGCGCTCGCTACTAGTGAAAGGAAGAAGGTCCTTGCTGTGGAGTTATTTATTCGGAAATGCCAACTGACCGGTTACAGACCATTGAACAGGGAAGCAAAACACTAATCTGCATCTTAGTTCCAAAAACTGGACACAGATCTTCTCCCGAACGAATCTTCCTAGAGATTCGATGCCTCCACCCATTCGTTGGTCAAATCCAAGCAAATGTTCCACAGTGGTCCCACGAATTCCGCAACAGAATTCCATTTTTCAATCGACCCAAAGTGAAATTCTACGAACAACACATACTACTCGCGTGCCTCCCGATCAGTAGTATCACCGTTACACCAGTACCGTGGCAGAGACGATACGGAGAAGCCAAAACGATAGCAGAGTATCAGGATGGACTGTAAGACAATGGTTAAACGCGTGATGTGAAATGAACGACCTAAGAAGGGATCGAACGCCCAAAGCACTAAAGTCCCATTAACACTAAAAGTGCCGGAAAACCTCGCATCAAAGTTGCCTGTTAATTGCAGACGTAATACTTGTGGAACCAGAAACGACAAAGTAGCATAGTATGAAAGAGCATTGACTTTAGTTTTCTAACTGATACTGGCCGTATCTCAGAATTTGTTCTGTTAAGCTCTAACCAGCGTACACCCAACGAAAAAGAAGTCGGTTTTCCCGGTACATATTTGAGTGTCCGAACAATCCCTCTAACTGAGACACGAATTATAAATCCCAAACCAAGAATGAAGGGGACCGATAGTGACTTTTAGGGATAATAACGGAAAAATTATATAGTTTAATTGGCCATTTCAGCCAATGGGAGCAAACCATGATACCTATCCTTTCAACGCCATAATTTATGACCCTATAGTAAATAAAAGTGCACGCAACTGAACCACATGGAACCTCAATGTACATCCAAAGGCATGTCATCTCAGAAAGCCACGTACAGGCTTGCTACTAAAACTTGATTCGATATCAGTATGATTAATTTAGAACGACAATTATAGGCCAACATCGGGCTCTCAACCATATCACTGGCGCATTAACTTTCAGAATTTTGAAGTTTACTGTGAAGCATTCAAAAACAATTCAAACACACGAATTACTTCCCACAGGCTTTGGACGAATTCCTCTGATGTGTCTTCTCAGTCAACGAGACCGCTGGCAACACATTGTTTCACCAAAGACTCTGAGGCACAACCTGTTGATTCACAGAGGTCTTACAGAAGGATTGTCTGGCCGGCGCCCGGACACAACGCGGACTCACAAACCATTGAACAGCATAGATTCGGAACATTCCATTATGCCCTGATTGATGAAACGGCCTTACGCGTCAACCATAAACATCACGTACTGATTGTACACGCCCGTCAGCCAGAGCGAATCCTGAACTAAGCCCTATGATTTTCTGCAGGCAGTACACGGATTTTTACCTGATTGCGATGCAAGTCTTCAGCGAAGCATTCAAGTGGAGTTCAGCAGTTAGACAGCGTCACATGATCCAACAAGAACGTTCAGAATCACTTTAAGTGGCTATGTGCACTTTTCGGTGAACAGCCTAATCATTCTACTTCCGTCAAGTTCCATAAGAGAGCACACGTTTAGAAATATATCTATGTGCATATGACCACTTTTCAAAAGAAACTACTTTTGGTTATTACCTTGATGTGATGACTTTCGGGGGAAGCATCTTGTCACGAAAGGGCGGCCAGTGTTCCGCAGACGCAAAATAAATCCGATGCCATGCTAACCTCAGAAATGAGGTTGGTGAAGTATTTTGGTGGAAACGATGTAACTGCATCCATTCAGATTAACACTTTTGAATTTATGAATGGCGACCGGATAACAGAAGTCACACGCCCAGGTTTGCATTTCATGATAGTGGCTGCTTTAGGTTTGATCCCCGAAGGACCGACCATATGTGCGCAAACATCACTTGGCAACCTGAGTAATTGTCAACACTGACTAACACGAGGTTTTCACATGCTGCCTGACGTTGAAAGGACCCAGACACAGTACAGCGGAAGGCAGCTTGACAGACCACTATCTTTAAGTGCAACCGACTGGAAATAGGCCATGAGAAAAGAGGCAATCGATTGACATAGTGGTAAGATCCAAGGACCTTTTATAAACAAGACAATTGAAGGCAAATTGGCCACACACTGACGGCACTGCGCTGATGACCACTGAAGGCCTCTTCTTGAAGACTCCTGAGCATCGAATTTCCACATTGCACGTTCCAAACCTAGACAGAAAATTCGCATCACAAGAAAGCCGTTCACAGAGGCGCCTCCTAAGGGGGGTCACTGCCTTGGGAAGTTCCAAAGTAGCGTTCCTCGTCATCCCAAACATAGTGCTCAATTCCCTGGAGTGAAGCCATCCAGGAAAAGGGGAATCTCCGTTCATTGCGATGGTTTCTAATGACGGGTTGCTGTCGTTTATTTTCAGCCACTTTGGATTGAATGGACCACATGCTTTTCCTAATCATGCAAGCCTGTATGTTCGTTATGTGATGATTTGTATAAACTGCATATCAATACAGACCATCATCACTTAAATCCTAGGTTCGCAACAGCATAACAATGAAACTCAGTCCGAATCCAGTCCAGGTAACAAAACGAAGGACCGGGTTTAGAGCAGTAGACACAACTGCAAGCAATGACTAGAAAATGACTGAAAATCCCACGACAAACTCTGAAGACCAGACCACACCTGTAGGTGTCTGAATCAATATCCAGACAATCGGCTTGTTCCATCCGACCCAATCCACCAAGATCCTCCTCTAGTCCACTGGTGGTGGCTGGCCCTTCTGGATCACCGTCTGCCACAGGCCTGACATCATCTTCTTGGTCTGACAAGTCCAAATGAGATCGCGAGACACACTGACAAAGCTGACGGACCGATGTCGATAACAGATCGATCGCCCGGTGGACTTCTAATAAGTACACACAGTTAGCGTGCATATCTAATGTCTCCTTCAAAGTGGACACAATCTCCGAGTGTGCCACGGAAGCCGATAACGTATGGTCGCCATCCACAGATAGTGAGTGGGATCCGGTCAGGGTTGGAACAAGCTAAACGGGTCGAGAAGCGGCAAAATGACAACAATTACAAAAAGTTAACAAGCTGTCGGTTCTCAGTTAATGAGAAACACAGGACAACACAGGATACAGCGGAATTCATAGATAAGGACGGAAAGCTGATGGGTCATTCAAATAATATAGGAAACGCCACTAATGCATCTGAAAGAATAGACCACCACAGACGAGGCCAACAATGACAACTTATGCTTGTCATGCAAAGAGATGATGGTTTGGCTTTTGAATGAACAAAACAACTGAGCAGCACTGAAACTACTTTTATGGTGTTGATGAATTTCCTTAGCAATACCTCGATAGTGAAGCATCAGTGCCAGCACTGATGTTGCTGTCCTTGATGATGATGAGTACCTCGGTAGCAGAAACTCCTTTGAAGGTTTAACTAACAAAAACCCAACCGCAACAGTGCGGCATTAGTTACTCCATTTATGTGAGTAATGTCGTTTGTTTTGGAATCTTACGATTGGCATGACATTCCTGGATTTAAAACGACCGGATATTGTTCCACACATATGTAGTCCAGGGTAAAGCATTCTGTTCTCAATCAAGCACCCCCCCCAACACGCTTGTGTGTGTTCGAGGTGTGTCGACACCGCATATTTCTCCTAAAGGTTGGCTGGCCTAGGCACTTCGTGTTCCACATATGATGCCGCTCTGAAATCGATTCGGTCCGTGTTACCCAGTCTCAGGGGATTTGATACCAGAAACAACCATGCCCACGCTTGGGGTCTACACCTCGGGAAGATTAGCGTTGGCAGACCCATGTTGAATAATTATTGGTTATCCACCTAAGACTCGAGTATACTGTTAGTAGGAAACGATGAAAGAGCAAACATGGACACTCCTATGATGTCTAGGTACAACTTGAGTTCTAATGCGAGAATGGAAGCATGACTGCTGGTGTAACTTATAAAACAAACTCAGCCGAAGTCAGACTCAAAACCTACTTCTTTCAAACTTTCAAACTCCTGCGCCAACTGAAAGATTTCCGAGTGCTTCGGTATGAAAGCATGGTGTTCCTGAAGAACTTTACACAGTGCCGCCCTGGCGGTTAGCACTCGCTTATCCCAATCGGTCATATTATATACGCTACAAGAGAATAGCAAAAGAACGGTGTAAAGCCAGAAGGGAACAAACGGAAAGTGGCTTCTAGGTATACTCATGTGGGTTGAGCACTAAATACACTGCCGCATTCGATGACATGCTGTCATACCAAACCGAGATGGTACGAGATGGTATGTAAACTACTCACCAGTGAGTGGCAGTGATTCTGAGTAAAGCGGACGTTGTAGGTGATGCAACTAAGCTGATTGGTAGACCCGTCCACCAGATGGTGCCTTTTTGCACCAGCAGCATTTTTAAATGTTTATTTCAATACCGTTTGAAACTGTAGATACCTGGAGGCTTCCATCAGTGTTCTTTACCACGTGCGCGGGATTTCACGAGGTTCGGAAAGGAGCCTTAAAGACAGAGGACTTTTGCACTGTCCGCACGCACAGTACCACACCGATCATCATCATGAAGTATGTAACGCTGTTCCACATTCGGAGCAGATCTCAAGTTATGCTCCACGTCGAAAATTTGGAAGTCAGGTGAACGCGTTGGTTGTTAAACAACAAAACGTATGAAGGCGATGAAATTACGGAGGGCGGCGGTTCTTCAAAAAGGTTGTATTTACATGGCCAGCAGAAAATACCGAGTCAGCTGGTGTGAAATCGTAGCAAAGTGCTCTCTACCCTAGACCCGATAACTTGTGGAGACAGTACAGGGTCAGTTCTGGATCCTGAATTTCTTACAGTCCAATAACTATGCGAGCCAATAATCACATTTACCGGCGAATTTAAGGTGGTGGATGGTTAGAACGCCTGGAGAAGGCGCATTTATCACAAAGAGACTGGACCTTACCGCGGTGTGACGGTTTGCGCACCTCAGCGACCCACTGAGCTATACTGGGGAGTGCCCCGCGATACTCACAGAGCCTCCATACCAGGTTGGTCAATGGTTAGAGGTGTGACGAAAACAGTCTCCGTGTCCTACAGGTTGGTGGTTGGAACATGCGTCAGCTTGTTCCGTAGAAATGGTAATGCACTTGTATTTCCATCCAAACACCGTTGCCATCCGCTTAGGCTCTTGAGTCAAAAACTTCGGTTATGGACCCGAATTGACCTCCTGTCTAGGTATGGGCGCAATGACAGTATCCCAGCCCGCGCACAACTATGACACCTAGGTATAGCAATAAACTTATACCACATCGGCCGTCACGTGGTGCCACCAGCCGAGTCGCCTTATTCGCTGTATATAGCAGGGCGGGTAAGCGAAAACAGGCTACTTCTGACGCCTCCCTTGTTTCTCCTTCACATACTTTTTATTCACCCCATCCCAGCTCCCCATCCCATTAATAACTCTACCTTGTAGGCTCAGCACTTAGAACCGATGACTCCGCTAGTCTCGTATCGGTTTTGCATGCAGCACCTGCTCTTCACATAGCGCCGACATCCTCAGGTATCTCTGAGTCAATCTTCAAGCCTCAACACCCAGTCTACCTGGCTGCCTTCAAGGTCCGCACTCTGAAGCAAGCAGAACAACAAGCTACTCTTGCTCTCACACTGGACTCCATTGGCATTGATGTGTGCAGTGGTTGAGCTAGCCTCCCCGTCACTCTCCACTCGCTTCCGGCTGCGCACCTCTGGTGATCCAGAGATTGCTGCGGCGAGATGTGTAGGGGTTGGTATTGTTCTGAGTCACCGGGTGGAAGTATCCTTGCTTGGCTGGATACCTGTTGATAGGCGCCTCTGTGCTGTTTGTCTGGCAACTTCTGTGAAGGAGTCTTACAAGCGGGAAGTTGACCGATGAATGCTTACGCCCCAACTGACTGTAGCTCCGACGCCGTCAAAGACAGGTTTTACGAGGCCCTGAATGCCCTGTTACGGTTAGCCAAAAGCTCAGATATCGTAGTGGTTGCCGGAGATCTTAATGCACTGGCGGGCAGGCTTAGCGTATCTGAGACTCGATTAGGAGGTCGAGATGAAATGGAATCGGTAGATACGGACAATGAGAAACGATTGCTTCAGCTGTGTGCTGATCACAAACTGTCTTTATGCAGTACCGACTTCCGAAGCAGACGAAGCCGTCTGGCCACAAGGTGTCCTCTAACAACCATAAACTCAAATCGATCGCATTGCCATCAATTGCCGACGGCGCGGGTCCATAACCGACTGCCGGTCGTTTTGGGTTCCGACCACACACTCGTCCGGAGTCGTTCCTCTCTACATTTTCCTGGGCCACGTAAGGTGCGGACAAATCACTCGGCGACCGAAAGGCTGGCATATCCGGATGTTAGACGAACCTACCAGAATCGTCCTCTAGAATCTCTTCCAAATGCTACACTATCAGATGCAAACTCATACTGGGACGAGATTGCCACTTCTTTGTATAGTGCTGGGAATCTCGCCTGTGGTACAGCACCACCAGCCTCACTCAAGCACCGGATATCAGACCGAACGGTGGCATTCCTTAAATCTCGGAGAAGCATCCCAGCAGGTACCGAACATAACTTGATGCGACGAATTATCAGACATCGAGTGAAGGCGAGCGTGCAAGCCAACCGTGGAGTGTGGTGGACACAAAAAGCCAAGGGAATGGAAGAGGCTCAGAAAGCCGGTAATGCCCAAAGATTATTTCAATTGATCCGTGCGACCGGCCCCTGGAAACCATCTGTGGGCGAAACCATCAAGGGTCGGAATGGAGTGATTAACTCGAATAAAGAACGCCCACGGCATCGGAGATTTATGACCGCATACGTTCTCTCAAGCGCCACCGAGCCTCTGGTCCGGATGACCTCCCATCCGCGTTGTTCAAAGATGGGGGTGAAGTCCTCAGTTAGTGCTTGTCTGATCTATTTGCCTGCATTCCCGAGAACTGGGGAGAGTCTGTGGTAGTGCCCATTTTCAAAAAAGGGGCTCGTGTGGCAACCACAGGAGGATCAGCTTGACCCTTGTCGTAACAAGACTGTTGGCGTCACTCGTGCTTCGTCGCTTCACGGTGGCTCGTGAAACACTGACTCGAGAGCAGCAAGCGGGATTCCGACCTGGCAGGAGTTGTGTTGACCAAATCTACACACTTCGTCAGGTGCTAGAACAACGCCATACGTATAAGCAGCCCACGATTCCTGGATTTTCAAGGCGCATTTGACTCGGTTGACCGGTCTGTTCTTCTAGACACGCTTGCCCATCAAGGAATGTCCCGGAAGTTTGTGAACATGACACGCTCTTTGTGTTCTCAGACTGCTGGGCGTGGAACAGTATACGAAGAGCTCTCCACAAGCTTTCGTACACAAAGCGGTGTCCGTCAGGGATGCCCACTCTCTCCTCTCCTATTTAACTTCGTGATCGATGAGATAATGAGACGAACGCTGAAAGGTCTCCAAAACCCGGAGTTCAAGTAGCCTGCGACGAAAACCTTGTCGATATCAAATCGCAGACGACATTTTTCTCTCCGAAGATGAAAAGAAGGTGCAGGTGTTTTTGGACGAACTGATCAAAGTCCATTGGCATGCAATTTGTACGCACGAGGCGTGAGGTCATGCAGGTTAACATGCGGTTACTGAACGCGCAACTTACAATCCACGGAGAGGCAATGAAAGTTGTGGAGCGTTTTGCGTATCTCAGAAGTTGTATTTGATCTGACTGTTGTGTGATACATAAGGTCAATGCACGAATCTGCAAGGCTCGGGTTGCGTTCGCTAATTTGAGACACCTATGAGGTATCACCTAGGATGTATCGCTGAAACTCAAGGGAAGTGCGTATCAAGCTGCAGTGCGGGCTGTTCTGTTGTATGGCTGGGACTTGGCCTGTTCGAGCAGCGGAACCCAGGCGTCTTCAGGTGTTTGATAATCGTTGCCTCAGAACAGTAGCTCATGTGGTTTGGTGTCCGCGCGTCCGTTACGAGGTGTTTAGAAAGCGAGTTCTCGGTTGTGCAACGGGTGCTTCCATTGAAGGATGTATCCAGCACTAGAAGCTGCATTGGTTGGGACACGTGTTGCGTATGCTTAACCATCGTTTGCCGAAGAGAGCTATTTTCCATGCCCAATTCAGAGTAGTGGAAGTAGAGGTGACCAACCGTTGACCTAGAGGAGGGATGTGAAAGGGAAAACAAAGCTTCCCGGTGGCGTTGGCGTGGCTCGCATTCTAGAATGGGGCTTTAATGACGGTATTTTCCTCAGCTCCGCACTGAATCTGAGCCTCTCAAGCTAGCGTTCACATCGATACAACCACCGAATGTGCACAACGTATATTAATGCTCAAAAGAAAGCCAAGAACACGTGTACAGCGCGTCATATGTATAGGGTAAGCACCAACAACCTTTTGGGCACTCTGACGCCCGGATGTGCAATTGTGAACCGGCATTCGGCCAATGATGGATCATGATTGGCTGTTGGGTCCTGAATTTCAACCAATCAGATCTCGGCTTGATGCCGGACCTGCAAGCCGAATGAATGTTGGCCAAACTTTCGCGGGACAGTTCTCTCAGCCGTATCAGTGCCAAATTGCGAGCTGAAAAAAAACAGGATCCGGAATACTGCCCGGACCTGCAAGCGTCCCGAATGTTGGCCAAACTTTCGCGGGATAGTTCTCTCAGCCGTATCAGTGCCAAATTGCGAGCTGAAAAAAAACAGGATCCGTGTGGAATACTGCCTAAAAAAGACCGACGTCACCCAAACCTTTCGTAGTCCCTTTCATCTCCCTCTGCCAGTGCAAAGATTGACCACCGCTCTGCTTCCGCTGCCCTGAACTGGGCACGGAAAACAGTACGTTCTTCGACAAACGATTGTCGAGAGAGGGATTCGTGATAACCAAGCTGGGTTTTGCCCTGGTCATGGATGCATCGACCATATCTTCACCTTGATACATATTCTTGAACAGTGCCACTCATTAAGATCCCACGTTGTGTTTCTGGATTTGAAACGTGCTTTGGATTCTGTCGATCGTCGGCAACTTTGTAATCGTCTGGTGAGCAAAGGTGTCCTTTCCAACTTCATATCCTTTATGAAGGCACTCTGTGCGAAATAATGTGGGGGCACATTAGTATACGGGAAGTTTCGCTTGAGTTCACGACGGCCAGTGACGTAAGACGTGGCTGCCCTCTTTGACTTTTCCTCTTCGACTTTGTTCTGAACACACCTTTTGAAATTTCTCTGCCTGCCACTGTAATCTCGGGAGTCAAAATGCTCATGCGACGTTCTCTCACAGACATTGGAATATGCAGACGATATTGCTCTCTTTGGTTCAGATCCTTCCCAAATGCAAGCGGTTCTAAGTAGCTCTGCCGCACGGTTTGGTATGCGCTTCATACCTGCAAAGGATAAGGTACTGCTCCAAGACTTTGTTAGATCAGACCCACACCTCATGATCACGTAATGGATAAATTTTTTTATCCGGGCAGCTTATAAGTTCGGTGGACGTGTTGGAGATGAGACTATTTATCGAATCAGGAAGGCCAGAAAGGAGAGCTTTTGCCGACCCACAACACTCATGGCCCCGAATTGACGTGAGTTTGTTTGTCCAGAGAGGAGTTTACCCTATGTTGGTGCGACACACACCGCATTATGGAACAGAGAATTGGCCCCTACGCGTAGGGGACATACGAGCGATGACAGAGTTCGACCATCGGTGCCTTGGTCAGATCTGGTGGAAACATAGGATTAGCAATGCTGGGGGACGCTAAATGGTCTCACCAAGAAGCAACTAACCCGCTACAGTTGAAGCACTTACACTTCATAGGGTGCACTGGTTAGGAACTATGCTCCACATGCCGGAAAAGCGCTGCGTCACAGATCCCTTTGGCCTAGCCCTGTGCTGAGTGGAAGCGGCCGAGAGGGGACGAAGTTAGGAAACTAACATGTGCGTCAGAGATCCCTTTGGCCTAGCCCTGTGCTGAGTGGAAGCGGCCGAGAGGTGGACGAAGTAGGAAAACTAACATGTTGACTTTGTCAGGTGGGCAACTGTTCTCTCCCTGGATGGGAACTTCCAGACTCACATCACCATTGGTTTATGACATTAGCAGGAACGGTCCATTCGTGAGTCAGTGGCTTACGTGCATCAAGGCTATCGCCTTCACTGCGTAGCTACCCAGTTTCCGAGCAAGCTGAACATGCCTTCGCCTCCAAGGTTTGCTTGTATGTCTCATACTCTTACTTTTCGGTGATGGAAACTGTGTAGCTGGATTCAGTGTGTCTATGGTACACGGTTTGTAGCTGATAAATTGAATTAAGCCGATCCCAGGATTGTTACCACGGTATTCGCACTGCTTCTGATTAGAGACGCTTCAAGATGTAATTAATAATCGATGCAAGTGACGTTCTTGTTAGTTTGTATCCAGATTGCCTGAACGAGTGAATGGAGGTGTAGGCACGTCAGAATGGATGCTTCAGGCTCGCACTAAGTTTTTCAAATAAATCATGGTTGTGCGGCATCGAAGCATCAGTGTTGAATATGACGTCTTGCTGTCGCTGTGGATTATCATGACAAAAACATCAGACGAGAAAGTGGGTGCTTCGCTGCCGTAACATCTCAAGGATCCCAGACGACCGACTTGGACATTCATATGGCCTACAAGGATGATACTGCTTCTTGATGGACGAGTAATCTGCGTACTTAGTTTCATTTTCAATGAGAGCATTGCATCCCCTCGATCCATATGCCAACACCAAAATGCCACTCGAGTAGCTTTGGACCTGATTTAACTGGACAGGCGAACAACACAAAGACGACTGTTCATTGGGATCCAGTGCGATAAAATGCGCCCAACTCAGTGGCTGAGTGCAACTTCCCCGCCATGGGTTTCGCAATTTATCGCTCATGGATCATCAGACATATTCATAGTAAAGTACGGTTAATCTGTATTCTTAAAGCTGAATGCTTTAAGGTCCATAATTACGTCTCAGTCTTGCGTGGGTGCTTTGAAGTGAGCATGCTCTACGTGGGTACAAAGCCTGTTTACCGTTAAGACGTAGTCCTGATGCTAAAAACCTATGTGCAAAAGAACCTCGTCGAGTTAGAAATGTTTATCATTAACAGAAAGCGGGATGACTAATGTGCATCAGATTATCAGACAGCTATCGATCAACTGATCCAGTGAGCAGTAGGGTCTTCCTTGAGGACCCAGCCTGGAACCGATAAATTAATAGTATGAATAAGCTGGATGCACGATGCTGGCGTAGCGGAGAGCATACGGAATGAGACACAGATTACTCACCGCTGATGCTGAGGCGCGCAACCGATGCGGTTGGAGCTTCACCAGCCTCATGGAAAGATTTGTTTGCTTTTCCACCGTATTCGCCGGCGGTCACAGTTAACCGGTGGGTGACCGGAGTGTGTAGTCTTTAGGGCCAATGTTTTACTACCCGTCCTTCCACTGGAAAAGTCAGAATCGCTGCTTCCACAATTATAAACGCGCTGCCCGCCAAGAAGTACACGTTACTATTCATACTCCCATCTTAAAGGATAGTACAAATTCACCCCCAGACCGCCACGTAATAAGTGCATTCAGAGTACAGGGTCCCAGTGAAACTGACTTCACTGCTTTTCCTTTGAACTTGCATCCTGTAGAGTGAAGTTTCAGCGGGTGTTGACCGCTGGTTCATTGCAGCACTGAATCCGACAGTTACCCAAAGTTTTTGGCCTTCGGATATCATCATCGACAACATAACATCAGTATGCACCACCGATTTTTCACTCGTACAACCATGATTCATTTGAAAGCCTCATCGAGAAGAAGAGAATAAAGATGTATGGTAAGTGGAGAGTGTGTCCAGAGGTCAGCCGTCTCTGATAACTGGACATCACATCATTTGGACGGATGCGTCACGTGCAGGATGGGGACCAAAAGAAGACATGACCCGATCATGCCAACCAATCCGGATCGAGCATTTCGACTCGGCGCTTCTCGCCCCCTCACGGAGATTCTAGCACGACCTTGTGGAACACTTCGTGATTCCCCCATGAATACGGTTGTAACAATTTCCCTTGTCTCCATAAAGGGCTGTCTGAGCTACTGTGCCTTTTGATTTACCACAGTGGGCGGAGCAGGAAGCAAAGGGACCAAAAAAGTGGCACGATCCTCAACAAAGTCGCAACAACTGCCAACAACCCAAACCCAAAATGACAATTTTTGTAGGGCAACTCAAGTTTATTTTACAGCAACAACAGAAGTTCGAAGGAGCCCAAATAAGGCTTGGTAAATCTCTGATGCGCAGTATGTCGGCGAATGCGACAGAAACGGTTGTGACTCCGCCTTCTTCCACGGATGCTTCAGCCAGCTCGATTATTGAATTCGATTTCGATGCTAAATCTGGACGGACTTTCAAAATTTGGTTCAAGAAATATGAAGACATGTTTAAAACCTCTTTTTCTCAGTTTGATTATGTATGGAAAGTGTGACTGTTGCTGCGGAAACGAGACAGCTGAACATGGTCGTTTATCAAATTCAATACTCACCGAACTCCCTCGTGGCCTTGGTTTCGCAGATACTGTCGACATCCTGGCTCAAATATTCAGTGAGCAAAGTTCCTCGTTCAATATTATTTATCAGTATTTCAAGATTACCAAAAGGGGAGCTGAAGATTTTATCACTTATGCCGGTGTGGTCAACAGAAAATGTGAGCACTTTCAGCTCACTTCAACTCAAGTGTCTCATCATTTTGGCCGGTCTTCAATCACCGCATGATGCAGATATTCGGAACCGGCTGCTTAATCAAATTGAACAGGATCGAAAGTTGACGCTTCAGAAACTTACCATCGAGTTCCATAAATTTATCAGTTTCAAGGCTAATGCTGCAATGATTGGACATTCCAAAGACCCTCAACCCGATGTGGTATGCAAAATAACTTCCAAAAGGAAGTCAAATTCTAAACGAACTCAAAGAAAACCGCCAGCACCCCGTTGGTTTTGTGAAGAATGGCAGTATTTACGCCACCGTCTCTACAGGAACCACAGGTGCAGTAGGTGCAGTCGAAAGGGTTACGAAGGAGAACGTTGCATGTAACTTCAAGAGATAGAGAAAACACCGACCCGACCAAAGGACCATGGCAAAGTTCATGTACGCTGCATTCAGGATAAAATCAACCGGTTGACGTAAATTCATCACATCATGTATCAACGGATTACCAGATACCCTCCAAAGGGATGCAGGCTCCAACCTCACTTTGATTTCAAAACGAACATGGAACGTAACTGGAAGTCCACCAGTGGAACCCACGAAATGCACCGTTGGTAATGCATCTGGTGGAAGCCTCAAACTAATGGGTAGGTAGTTCCGCAACGCTCCAGGGAATTCAAGTCAATGATAAATGCTACCTCATGAACTATATGGGCCTCGATGTCTTGGGCCTGAATGGGATCAGTGAGCTTCAACTCTTGGATCAACCCCCAAGTGCCGTTTGTAAGGAAATGACTGCAGATGGCCCCAATACGTTCACGAAAACATCACGTCCTGACGATTTTTGGTCACCTAACCGGAGACCAGGTGGATTATGCGCGATGCAGCAGCTATTCAGCTCCTGGCGTCTGGCACCGGTAGCGCATTCGCTTCAGTCCAATTTGGTGAATCCGGCCAGCAGCCTGCGACGCTTTACCCACGTTCAGAACCCCTCAGTTTAAAGCCGCAAGTTCATGCGGATCGTTCTGCTGCTATCTGGAAAGTAAAAAGGTGGGTCCGGCATAAGGGACACCGACCCAGCCACACAGAGACCTGCCACTGTTTCGAGGATATGAGGAATGCCCTCCACAGTAGACACAGTCTCGGATGGGCCAAACTCGAGGCACACGTAAGATCATCAGGCCACGTCACTGACGATTTTTGGTCACCTAACCGGAGACCAGGTGGATTATGCGCGATGCAGCAGCTATTCAGCTCCTGGCGTCTGGCACCGGTAGCGCATTCGCTTCAGTCCAATTTGGTGAATCCGGCCAGCAGCCTGCGACGCTTTACCCACGTTCAGAACCCCTCAGTTTAAAGCCGCAAGTTCATGCGGATCGTTCTGCTGCTATCTGGAAAGTAAAAAGGTGGGTCCGGCATAAGGGACACCGACCCAGCCACACAGAGACCTGCCACTGTTTCGAGGATATGAGGAATGCCCTCCACAGTAGACACAGTCTCGGATGGGCCAAACTCGAGGCACACGTAAGATCATCAGCACGGCCACGTCAAGAAGACCAACTTCAGAAAACAGGCTGCCTCTCCGTAAGGGAACCACGTCGAATGGGACGCCGGACATCTATGACATACCTCCAAAACGGGGGGTAACAGATCCCAGACCAGTATTCTCACAGCCCAAACGACGGACCGAAATCCGAACGCACTTCCATGAGTCGTCAGAGTAGAATCCAAAGAAGCAGTCGGTTGAACGGCCTTCTCAAGGAATGGGTGTATGGAGGCCAGCCACTCTTGACAACCGAACATCACATCATATAGACGGAATGGCCAACATTCGGGACGCTTGCAGGTCCGGCATCAAGCCGAGATCTGATTGGTTGAAATTCAGGACCCAACAGCCAATCATGATCCAGCATTGGCCGAATGCCGGTTCACAATTGCACATCCGGGCGTCAGAGTGCCCAAAAGGTTGTTGGTGCTTACCCTATACATATGACGCGCTGTACACGTGTTCTTGGCTTTCTTTTGAGCATTAATATACGTTGTGCACATTCGGTGGTTGTATCGATGTGAACGCTAGCTTGAGAGGCTCAGATTCAGTGCGGAGCTGAGGAAAATACCGTCATTAAAGCCCCATTCTAGAATGCGAGCCACGCCAACGCCACCGGGAAGCTTTGTTTTCCCTTTCACATCCCTCCTCTAGGTCAACGGTTGGTCACCTCTACTTCCACTACTCTGAATTGGGCATGGAAAATAGCTCTCTTCGGCAAACGATGGTTAAGCATACGCAACACGTGTCCCAACCAATGCAGCTTCTAGTGCTGGATACATCCTTCAATGGAAGCACCCGTTGCACAACCGAGAACTCGCTTTCTAAACACCTCGTAACGGACGCGCGGACACCAAACCACATGAGCTACTGTTCTGAGGCAACGATTATCAAACACCTGAAGACGCCTGGGTTCCGCTGCTCGAACAGGCCAAGTCCCAGCCATACAACAGAACAGCCCGCACTGCAGCTTGATACGCACTTCCCTTGAGTTTCAGCGATACATCCTAGGTGATACGTCATAGGTGTCTCAAATTAGCGAACGCAACCCGAGCCTTGCAGATTCGTGCATTGACCTTATGTATCACACAACAGTCAGATCAAATACAACTTCTGAGATACGCAAAACGCTCCACAACTTTCATTGCCTCTCCGTGGATTGTAAGTTGCGCGTTCAGTAACCGCATGTTAACCTGCATGACCTCACGCCTCGTGCGTACAAATTGCATGCCAATGGACTTTGATCAGTTCGTCCAAAAACACCTGCACCTTCTTTTCATCTTCGGAGAGAAAAATGTCGTCTGCGATTTGATATCGACAAGGTTTTCGTCGCAGGCTACTTGAACTCCGGGTTTTGGAGACCTTTCAGCGTTCGTCTCATTATCTCATCGATCACGAAGTTAAATAGGAGAGGAGAGAGTGGGCATCCCTGACGGACACCGCTTTGTGTACGAAAGCTTGTGGAGAGCTCTTCGTATACTGTTCCACGCCCAGCAGTCTGAGAATACAAAGAGCGTGTCATGTTCACAAACTTCCGGGACATTCCTTGATGGGCAAGCGTGTCTAGAAGAACAGACCGGTCAACCGAGTCAAATGCGCCTTGAAAATCCAGGAATCGTGGGCTGCTTATACGTATGGCGTTGTTCTAGCACCTGACGAAGTGTGTAGATTTGGTCAACACAACTCCTGCCAGGTCGGAATCCCGCTTGCTGCTCTCGAGTCAGTGTTTCACGAGCCACCGTGAAGCGACGAAGCACGAGTGACGCCAACAGTCTTGTTACGACAAGGGTCAAGCTGATCCTCCTGTGGTTGCCGCACGAGCCCCTTTTTTGAAAATGGGCACTACCACAGACTCTCCCCAGTTCTCGGGAATGCAGGCAAATAGATCAGACAAGCACTAACTGAGGACTTCACCCCCATCTTTGAACAACGCGGATGGGAGGTCATCCGGACCAGAGGCTCGGTGGCGCTTGAGAGAACGTATGCGGTCATAAATCTCCGATGCCGTGGGCGTTCTTTATTCGAGTTAATCACTCCATTCCGACCCTTGATGGTTTCGCCCACAGATGGTTTCCAGGGGCCGGTCGCACGGATCAATTGAAATAATCTTTGGGCATTACCGGCTTTCTGAGCCTCTTCCATTCCCTTGGCTTTTTGTGTCCACCACACTCCACGGTTGGCTTGCACGCTCGCCTTCACTCGATGTCTGATAATTCGTCGCATCAAGTTATGTTCGGTACCTGCTGGGATGCTTCTCCGAGATTTAAGGAATGCCACCGTTCGGTCTGATATCCGGTGCTTGAGTGAGGCTGGTGGTGCTGTACCACAGGCGAGATTCCCAGCACTATACAAAGAAGTGGCAATCTCGTCCCAGTATGAGTTTGCATCTGATAGTGTAGCATTTGGAAGAGATTCTAGAGGACGATTCTGGTAGGTTCGTCTAACATCCGGATATGCCAGCCTTTCGGTCGCCGAGTGATTTGTCCGCACCTTACGTGGCCCAGGAAAATGTAGAGAGGAACGACTCCGGACGAGTGTGTGGTCGGAACCCAAAACGACCGGCAGTCGGTTATGGACCCGCGCCGTCGGCAATTGATGGCAATGCGATCGATTTGAGTTTATGGTTGTTAGAGGACACCTTGTGGCCAGACGGCTTCGTCTGCTTCGGAAGTCGGTACTGCATAAAGACAGTTTGTGATCAGCACACAGCTGAAGCAATCGTTTCTCATTGTCCGTATCTACCGATTCCATTTCATCTCGACCTCCTAATCGAGTCTCAGATACGCTAAGCCTGCCCGCCAGTGCATTAAGATCTCCGGCAACCACTACGATATCTGAGCTTTTGGCTAACCGTAACAGGGCATTCAGGGCCTCGTAAAACCTGTCTTTGACGGCGTCGGAGCTACAGTCAGTTGGGGCGTAAGCATTCATCGGTCAACTTCCCGCTTGTAAGACTCCTTCACAGAAGTTGCCAGACAAACAGCACAGAGGCGCCTATCAACAGGTATCCAGCCAAGCAAGGATACTTCCACCCGGTGACTCAGAACAATACCAACCCCTACACATCTCGCCGCAGCAATCTCTGGATCACCAGAGGTGCGCAGCCGGAAGCGAGTGGAGAGTGACGGGGAGGCTAGCTCAACCACTGCACACATCAATGCCAATGGAGTCCAGTGTGAGAGCAAGAGTAGCTTGTTGTTCTGCTTGCTTCAGAGTGCGGACCTTGAAGGCAGCCAGGTAGACTGGGTGTTGAGGCTTGAAGATTGACTCAGAGATACCTGAGGATGTCGGCGCTATGTGAAGAGCAGGTGCTGCATGCAAAACCGATACGAGACTAGCGGAGTCATCGGTTCTAAGTGCTGAGCCTACAAGGTAGAGTTATTAATGGGATGGGGAGCTGGGATGGGGTGAATAAAAAGTATGTGAAGGAGAAACAAGGGAGGCGTCAGAAGTAGCCTGTTTTCGCTTACCCGCCCTGCTATATACAGCGAATAAGGCGACTCGGCTGGTGGCACCACGTGACGGCCGATGTGGTATAAGTTTATTGCTATACCTAGGTGTCATAGTTGTGCGCGGGCTGGGATACTGTCATTGCGCCCATACCTAGACAGGAGGTCAATTCGGGTCCATAACCGAAGTTTTTGACTCAAGAGCCTAAGCGGATGGCAACGGTGTTTGGATGGAAATACAAGTGCATTACCATTTCTACGGAACAAGCTGACGCATGTTCCAACCACCAACCTGTAGGACACGGAGACTGTTTTCGTCACACCTCTAACCATTGACCAACCTGGTATGGAGGCTCTGTGAGTATCGCGGGGCACTCCCCAGTATAGCTCAGTGGGTCGCTGAGGTGCGCAAACCGTCACACCGCGGTAAGGTCCAGTCTCTTTGTGATAAATGCGCCTTCTCCAGGCGTTCTAACCATCCACCACCTTAAATTCGCCGGTAAATGTGATTATTGGCTCGCATAGTTATTGGACTGTAAGAAATTCAGGATCCAGAACTGACCCTGTACTGTCTCCACAAGTTATCGGGTCTAGGGTAGAGAGCACTTTGCTACGATTTCACACCAGCTGACTCGGTATTTTCTGCTGGCCATGTAAATACAACCTTTTTGAAGAACCGCCGCCCTCCGTAATTTCATCGCCTTCATACGTTTTGTTGTTTAACAACCAACGCGTTCACCTGACTTCCAAATTTTCGACGTGGAGCATAACTTGAGATCTGCTCCGAATGTGGAACAGCGTTACATACTTCATGATGATGATCGGTGTGGTACTGTGCGTGCGGACAGTGCAAAAGTCCTCTGTCTTTAAGGCTCCTTTCCGAACCTCGTGAAATCCCGCGCACGTGGTAAAGAACACTGATGGAAGCCTCCAGGTATCTACAGTTTCAAACGGTATTGAAATAAACATTTAAAAATGCTGCTGGTGCAAAAAGGCACCATCTGGTGGACGGGTCTACCAATTAGCTTAGTTGCATCACCTACAACGTCCGCTTTACTCAGAATCACTGCCACTCACTGGTGAGTAGTTTACATACCATCTCGTACCATCTCGGTTTGGTAGCATGTCATGTCATCGAATGCGGCAGTGTATTTAGTGCTCAACCCACATGAGTATACCTAGAAGCCACTTTCCGTTTGTTCCTTTCTGTCTCAGTCCTTTATACCTAGAAGCCACTTTCCGTTTGTTCCTTTCTGTCTTTACTCAGTCCTTATGCTTTTCGGTTTTCACACCACTTCTAGACCTTTTATCTCACTTGCGTTATTATCCTCTTTAAAACTCACTGAACTTACCACTTACCCGTTTTTTATCCTCGTAACTGTTGACTTTTGTGTTCACATTTGCGTCTTCGCACCATATTGCCATACCGCCATCATTGATTTTTGGCCGTTGTCATTGTGAGGAACGGAATTTCCATAAGCCGCACTGCAGTGGCACAAAATGATCCGTTTTTGGCCCTCATTACGTCACGTCGTGCGTTCTTCCTTTCTGAACTTGCTTTCTAACCACCAGAATCTGCAATACAAGAAACTGATATCGTCTTAGAATTCAAGCCATCTTGAGGCCCCTTTCTGCTAAGTGCCTCACATGGCGCTGCCTATAGGCAACATATGTTGATGCATTGTGAAAATTATTCTGTGTACAATTCGCTAGCCGCTTCTAATCAAATTGTCCCAAGTGAGACCATACTAGAAGCGGCCATGTGTTCGCAGGTTAACTCACTATCATTTGTTTCATGCTTAGAAAACCAAGTAAATTCAGAAGTTACAGACGGCGTTTCTGAACTCCGCAGGCTGCCTTTTTTGCTAGCAGTTAGCAGCTCCTTAGAAAAAGTCCTCACATTTATACCCACAGACCCAAACAGGGTTCTACTGGTCTGCAGTATTAAGCGCCGCTGAGGATGCCACTGTGAACACTTTGTTGGAGTAAGTATGCAGACTATCGTTCCTCCGATATCCGTGGTGTCTCTGGAAGTTCGTACACGAAGGGGACTTTATTCACGTGAATTTCATTTTACCATTGCATTTTACCATTTGCTTTTACCATTGCTTTCTATAAGATTACAAACGGCTCTTTTCGACTTTGAATGTCCAGATATCATCGTCATCATCATCATCGACAGAATGACGTCAGTTTTCAACATTGATGCTTCACTGTCCAAATGTGCCCAATCATGGTTGAGCCAGAGTCTGACTGGTTATGATCAGTTCTGGTTCTTCCGACGACGCTAATGTTCTCAGACAAAAGTATTAACTAAAACATTGACTCGCCGCCAAGTGCGTGAGCGAATCCCGAGTTCGTCTTTACTAAAAACCTTGAAGGTCAGTCGAAGAACAGTTTCGTTATTCCATGTAGCGATTAGAAAGTGTTGTTGTGAGCGTTTAGAGAGTTGTTCTCATTGCAGTTTCTTCGTGGTACAGTAACCCCACACTTCGCACATCGGTACTTCTGTAAGCCTAGCGACATGTCAGTCGTCAGGCTTGGGGAATTTAGCAATCCAGGACTCAGCAATGATATCTGTGTACGAGACGATATAGGGGTAATATACAAACAAAAGAGTGAAAATGCGTCTTCCACTCTGTTAAGTTCATACTTATGTCCGACGTATCAGTTATACTCTAAGATCCGTCGATGGAAGTGTGGTGAGAGCACAGTAACTGTCAGATCAAAAAGGAAACTTCTGGAATCGATTGCGTTCAAAAAGTTTACTCAGAGTTCCGCAGCCGTTTGTTTGAGGTCATTAGGGATCAAATGCTCTGCTTACTTCAAGAAAATCAATTCTGGTGTACACTGCCAGTCGTCTTCAGCAGTGTGCAACACTGCTCTTTTAGGTCAACTAACATTCCACGGCATACCCCGGACAAGCTGGAGCACTGCCACTTCTTATTTGTTTAATCAGAACAGTACCGGAATTCCCAGGATTCCTTCATGCTGTCCCTTTAGTGCTAGTACTCAACCCTCATTGTCAAAGGCGGTTTACACAATCCCAAAGGCGCCTTACATTTTCACCGTGGTGGTGCGATTAAAAAAGCCATCAAAATCTTACAAAATGCGATGACTACTAGTACAGCAAAAAAGAGACTTAAAAAGATTTATACCTATGGAACACAAGTAAGTGAACTGTCTAGTGGGCCGGAAAAGAAGTATGGATTGTTCTCGCACTTTTTACCCTGAAAATATCCAGATATTCTCAGGTTTCTTGCTGTGATTTGTAAGTTGTGAACTACAAACCCACAACCAATATTCTACGTGTGTTACATGCTGTGTGTTACAAATTTGTCACATGCTGGCAGCAGAAAACAAGGAAAAAAACCAGCTGCAGGTAATTTTTGAAAGCTAAACAATGATATGCACGTTTTACTGCAAGGCGGCGCCGTGTTTCTAAACCCTTATTGTGGAACAAAGTAAGCAATGGCTCCGTAGACTTGCATGGTCTCAAAAAATGTCGATGTTCCAGTGTACGGTGCAAAGTTTGTCCCGTAGAATTACTATCAATGGGGTTTGTCACTTATTTCTAAACACTGACCAGAAGGCCCTTGTTTTGTCCTACACGGAACTATCATTGAAACCGTGTTTTTGATATCTTCGAGCACCAAGAAGCTTTCCCTTGTCGGCAAGGTCAAGAGATCTACCGTTTCGTTTAACTGGGGGAGAATGTTATGGTATGGCATAAAAGAGAGTCTCAATACTGGACTTTGCGTCCCCACCACCTGCGGCAGTCTTATGAAAAAACATCCAAATGATGCTTCTCACCTTTGTTTCCTTCGACCGTCCTTGAGTTGTCTTACATTTTGCTAACTCATCCCTGGTTTGACAATCAGAAACGACGTTTACTGGACGAAATACCTTCAAAAATCCAGGAAAAATCTTTACACCGCACTTTTTTCTCCAACTCATCTAGCGGTTGAGTCAAAGAAGTTCCAAACATATGCCATCCAAGAAACGTCCGTGATACACACGGGCTCCTTGTTAATATCAGATCAATTTGAAATAAAACACCAACAGATTATGGATCTGGGGACACTTCCAGTATGCTGAAACGAACGCTGGCTTTCAACGGAAGGAAGGCCTTCGCTGCGGAGTTACGAGAAAATATATTACTCGCATGCCTCGTCAGTAGTACCCACCGTTATGGACCTTCATCCTTTGAAGGTCGCTCGCGTGACACCGACTTCAAGTTACCTCCGTTAGTTAGGCTCCAGCAGGTAGTCTATTTTGCCGCTCTTCGGTTGTATCATGCCACTTACGAAGCTGATTCCTATTCGCCCTTTTCGATCTCCGGGCGGAGATCTCCCCTCGGCGGTCGGTAACGACAAATGAAACCTACCATCGACTGCCAAATTCCGCGATCCTGGTTTGATCCTTTCAGGATTTAAGTGATCCTTCCACTTGCCCTTCGCGCCTATGGGGAATGGTCGTACTTTTCAAATTGCCGTTTTCTCCCTAGTCCATTCTTCAACGGCTGTCAAGCTTTCTAGGGCTTTCCTGCTTTCCTCTCCTAGCACCTCCATAGCCGGGTGTGTTTCCGGTCACAACCCGATTTCCTGACTAACCGGAAGGTGCGGAGGTCGACCGTACTTCATCATGCATGGACACTTCCCTGTGGTTGGCTGTATAAAAGCACAATGAGCTAGCAACACCATTGGCAGGTTTACTTCCCGGTCAGGTTCGGTTAATACGTTTGTTTAGACCATTGGCTTGTGGGCGGTATTGTACCGCCATTTTCCGTCTGATGTCCAGCTTCTGCAAGCGACTCCTAAACTCTTCGCTCTCAAAGCAAGGCTCCCGACCGGTTCACATTATTTTTGGCACAAATGGTTGCCCACGACGTGGTGCATTACCGCTCCACTGATCGTCATCACTTGTTAATTTGCCACGGCTGCCGCCTCGACCCACTGCGACAAGTATTCTGTAACTACCGCGATGTTTTGATTTCTGCTGATTGTCACCGGAAACGGACTCCTGACGTCAACGGATCGTAGCTCGCCAAGTGCTAAGAAGGAATGGGTTCCATTGGATGCTTTGCTTCTGTCGTATTATCTTTCATCATTTGACGCTGCTTGCACGGCACCACATGATCCATCACCTCACTCCTTATCCCAGGACACTAGGCCCTTTGCAGAAGCAAGTCGTGCGTGTCGGTGCATTATGTGTGCGCCATCTCATTGCACTCGACGATAAGCTCCCGTCTCAAGACGCTAGGTATCACGGGCAGCTCAAAATCGTGATTGGTGGTGTTCTAGGAAATTATGCCAGCTTCATTCAGACTCAGTTGATCTAAGTGACTCCAAAATGTTTATAATTCCTTATCCTCTCTCCGTTCTCAATACTCTTTCCATCCAAAAAGTGACTGCAGCATTCAGTGTTACAAGATCCTGGCACTGAATTTGCACCAGTCTTCCGGAACCCTGCTTGACGAAGAGGCTATTAGCACCAGCCATGATCCTGAAAGCCCCATCTTTGGCCCTTGTTCCTGATAGCCAATCAACTAATTAGTTCCCCTTCCCCATCATATGCGGGATTTTGAAGTGGTACTCTTGCAACCGGAGTGCCCAGGGAGCGATCATTTAGCGGGGATCTCTGCTAGCCCTAATTCATTCCAGGGGTTTGTGAGCGCTTTTGACATGCAATCGTTGTCCAGACAGGCGTGACCTTCATTTTTCCAGGGGCCAGACAATCGTGGAACATTCCTTCTTAATGATGGAGTACTTCTGTTCAGCATTAGTCAGGACACGACTGGCATATTTGATAACTCAATTCTTCTGCTCTGGAACGGCGCAGATACCCCGAGCACCAGCGTCCATTTCAGCAGCGAACATCTCTCCGACCCTGAACAATTTGAGGGTCAGTTGCTAACCCAGCGTCCGTGCTTTGACGCCTTCAAAAGTCTCTTGTGCTTCTCTTATCCATTCGAATTTCCCATTTTGCCCGAGAAATTCGTACGATCGTGTTGTAATCCTTAAACAAACTAGCCGTAGTATGCTACATGTCCAAGAAAATGCTGTAGGGTCGGCTTCGAATTGCTGACAGCACAGTCCTCGACCTTTGCCGGTTTCTCCGGCAGTGGGCTAACCTCTCCATGACCTAATTTATGTACCAACAGTGTCACTAAACACCAAGCGAGCCGTGTCTTGGCTTCATTTATCCGCAGGCCAGCATCCCGGATGCGCTTCAATACGGCCTTCAAGTGAACTACGTGCTCTGACTCCGAATTGCTGTGGATAATGATATCGTCCGTAACCGGGACATTCCGAAGTCCCTTCGTTAAAGGTAGCATCAGGCGACGGAATGTGAATGGTGCCTCACACAGCATTCGGACGAAAGGGGAATTTCGTATTCATTCCACGAGCATTAGATTCATCTTCATCGCCTGTGAACAGTTTGGAGTGTTTCTCGATCACGGACTGCACAGACGGCATGTTACAAGGCGGAAGCCTGCGGACATGCAACTCGCTGACGGCAGTGTTTGGGTAATCTAAGTTTGACTGCGCCATACCTAGTCACCAGTTTTCTCCGCTTAAGGTCAACCAAGAATTGTGTGCTCTGAAGAAAATCTCTGAATGCATTCATTATTCATCAATTTTCAGCCGGCGTTCAACTGTCGCTGTCACTGCTGGCGCAAACGGTTTGTATTGAGCTTTGTTCCCTCTCCCCCCAGCGGCACTTGCTTCTGTATCAATCTGGCACAGCTCCCTCTTCCCGTTTATCTCGATAGCGACCCGTATCGTAGCCAGTGTCACTGCACTAATCGCAACACATCCTAAAAAAGAGAAGTAATCCAAAGTTTTATTGTGCACAAGTGGTCGGGTGTGAGGGCGTTGCCTCCTCCGATGATCAGACCTGCCGCACTTGTAGTATCGGCTCGTTCGAGCGTGCTTCCGCGATTCCGTCATGACGGCTGCAAGCTTTTTGGCGAGTTGGTCCATTTCGTATTTTGGGTTCTCCACTGGTGAATGATCCCTCTTCTCCTTCCACCCCAACTTGACCAGTTGTGCTTCGGCCAATTCGGGTTCAAGACACACAAGCCGCCCCCATATTCAACTGGCCAGTTGCTCCCGCCAACCGCAGCGTGGCCCGAAGCGCCGGCTGCACGTCTTCGACGAACTAGTCAGACAGCAACTGACGGAACGCTCCGTTTAATCCCGGTAAGGCCCGTATCACAGCCCGGTTCCATCCTGGCCTTCTTGAACCCCTTATAGCCTCCTGACTGTCCGCTGGTGTGTGGAACTTCGCTGCAAGAGCTCCTTTCGCGGCGGCCCGATCCATCTTCCGAGGGCCTCTTCTAGCCGCATCCAGGGCCGGTAAGGTGGGTCTTCAGCGCCGTCAACTTACCCCGGCGGGTCTTCAGTCCAGAAGCCTCCGCGACCCCTTCGAATTCCCCCAGGAAGATCCGAACAACCCCACCCTAATAGTGTTGCAGCAGTGGAATCTTCATTCTAATCCTCGTCACGGGACCAAATAAAAGGCCTTGGCTGCGGAGTCACAAGTCACCAGTAGTATCTACTGTTACATCAGTATGAAACGATTGTGGAAAGCACAGAAGCCGAGCAAACCTCACTACTTCATCGCACTGAGTCGCAAGAAATCCAATACGTTCCACGTGTTCATCAGGTTTAGGTAAGCGCGGAACGCCAGAGGTCTGTCGATCTGGCTCCGTGGATCACCAGCTTAAATTCCATATTCGGAGCCGAAACATATACTAAGTTGCACCGTAAAGCTCTTTTTTGGCTTTCAGATCCAAACATGTCAAACGACATAACGTCGTCAGCCCGTCGAGGGAATTCGAGGAGCCAGTCAATACATGGCCAGGTGATTAAAGGATTAGAGGCACTCTGTCCCCTGTAAGTGTGAGTAAATCATTCTGCTGATCAGTCACTCGCGGTTAAGCGGACAAGTGTTCAAAAGCGGCCGGAAGTCCATGGGATCGAACCGCTATGAGTTTTGTGGGATGCGCACTGCTGGTAATCCCCAACAAGGATAAAACAGCTTTACAGTGCTTCTCGTTCTTTCGGCATAGAGTGCCTCCACTGACAGGAGGCAATATGTATTGAAAATGACCAAATCTCCCCAGCCACCATCAGCGCAGTCGGTGTCTTGTACACAGGAATAGATGATACCAGATGACAAGAGAGGTGTTAGGAAGTGATCAATTTAGTCGCTGGCGGCACGTAATTCTGACTCTAAAGCGGGGCTTTGAAAATTCAACAAAAACAAATCATGGCGAGCAGCAAATATAATTTTGTGTTGGTTAGGAAACGTTTATGCCGGTAGGTGTGTCGTGTCTGATAATACCTCTGTCAAAAATCTAGATTTAATGAAAAACTCGGCAGCTTCACTGAAGTATTTTGGCACCAATCAGGAAAATCAGAGTGCCCTGAATCTACCGAGACCATTAAACTTGCTAGACACCGATCAGACAACCCTGAATCAAATCCAGACGGCGCGTGACAGCGTTGGATCAAACGTCCACAATACGTGGCGCGAGAAAACCCTGCAGCAATGCCAGAGTGCGTGAGACGGCGCTCGGTATTCGCACAATGAAATTGAAATTTCGAAAGCTACGACGTGTCCCTTTGGACAGAAAGAGACACAAATTTGAGTTCAGAATACGAATCCAGCATTGCGAGCCCAAATAGGCATCCCGAGGTATCAGAGATGCCAGGAAATTATTCCAATAGACATTTTCCGCCAGAGGTATAATTGCTTCAGTGGACAATGAAATTCGGTGAGATGCAAAGATATGGGCGTAGATTGTGATGGTTCTCGGTTTAAGCACATACGCAACAAAATGCAGTATTTCGGCATAAAATTTTTCATTCCAATCGCGAAGCTTTTGCAGCTGAGAGCACTGTGCGGATAATGGGCACCGCGTGAGACAGCGTTGGGTCGAGGTCAGACTGTACCCCTCAACAATATAGCTGGAGTCCGTTGTACTTCCACAATCGCACAATCGTGCTCGCTTATTCGCAATAAAGCTGTTGTGTTCCCTGTTGGTGAGTCTTTTCCGGCGTTGGAGGGAGGCCAGCTATGACATATTGGCGACGCATCCAGATATAAAAGTACTGGTGGAAATGCATATGCTAGGCGCATGACAAATATAAGATTTAAATATAGTGAGTATAAACCTCACATGATAGGTCGTTTTCGAATTTTTAGAAGTAACTCAAAACAGCCGTCAATCAGAACCATGAAAGGAAGTGTTTTCAAACAACGAGCTTAAACATCCAAACTTTTTGAAAGAATCTGTCTATGAAAGTAGCAGTTCCCCAAACATTCCACACCCACGTTTTCCCGGAAAACGGGATTTTAACGCCCAAGGCACCAATGGAGGGCTTTTTCAATCTGCTTAACATGTGATACCCAAAAGGTATGAGGGCCCATTATCGGAATGGACAGCCGGAAGTGACTGTCTCTGAGGCCACTGAAAATGTAATTGTACTCTTCACTTCCGGTTCACCGGGGACAACCTCTTGCCGTTTACAGAAGACGTCTATTTCGGGTTTACTCGCCCGGAAGAGATGACATCAGAGAGCATGGTCTGGAGTGAAGGCAATATCCGGTCGGAAGCAGTGAAGTGCGTCTTTGTAAGTGGCATGTGGCCATGCCAGTATGTTTCGTAACGTAAGTACTTTTGAAGATTTCTCCTACTGGAAATGCTATTATAACATTTTAAAACTTTGGGACGGTATCGAAGCATCGCCTAGTATATACGGACCTGTCCTTCATCCACAAAGTTTTAAAAAGCACGGCCCTATTTGCTCTCCATAACCCAAAGTGCCATTCTATCACCTCTATGAATCTATCACTTTGGAAATAGAATTCTCGCATCCAGTCCGCAAACAATGTCCACTTGACGGTTTTGGACCTTTTAGAAGAGTTCGGAAAAGTCAGCTATACTCTCCTCAGATGAGAGTTTGCGACAAAGCTTGTGCAATTTACCATTCAAGTAGACACTCCACTGCTAGAGCGAATGAACCACACCCGGTACAGAGGAACCTGATTCAAAGATTGATACTAGAGCACAAGGTGTTTGCCATTTTCCTAAGTGACATTCTCATAACATACCAAAGTTTAATCTTAGTAGGTTTTGCGGTTGGTCACTGATTAGCCATCTTTCATGTAAGCTTCAGTCTGATACAATCATACCTTTGAACCCTTCAGCCCCCGCCTGACAACCAAGTTGCTACGTCTAATGCAAAATAGATAGCTACCTTATCTGTGACACTAACCCGATAAAGTTTGTTAAAAAGTGCCACTCAAGCCTTCTGGGAGATCTGGCTCCCATGATGGGTGCTCTGCTGATGCGATCCTCAAAGATCTCAGTAGGTTATGCAGGTTTAATCAAACCGGCGTTTGACAAAGGCAGATGGGTTAGTCATCCTTTGTATGAAGTTGTGGCTTTGCTCACCGATGGAGCGCCACAAAAATGTTGGCCATTTATGATGGAACCTTTGCGAAGAAAGAGCTGGTCCAGAGTACCGGGCTGCGCATCGAAGCAGAGTACTGCCTCACAAAATTCTGTATGCTACCCATTGTACCTTAATACGCTCTATTACGGAGCCACTCCCATGAGGGAATATTAAAAGAGCCAGGAAGAGACTCATAGTTGGGGCACCTAGAACGTGAAACTCTCTCAGCCGACATCATATGCACTCGTTGTTAAAGTGACTGTCGCTCAGGTGTGCGCTTGACTTTCTCCGGTCGTCCAAAAAGCTGACGACTAGAATGATAATGGCAAGGAGCTATGTCTGCCCGGCTTATTGATTCATCAAATACGGAGCGTAGTGAACGCAGCTCCGATGACTGACCGTTCCTCACACACCTTGAAATTCTTTCATCTTATTGTCTCGCCCCAACAAACTGATTATCCCCACTATCCAAGTGCTAACATACTCCAACCTCCGTAAAAGGACTAGCGAAGCAAAAAGTCAAAAGTGGACGGGTAACAAAGCAAAAAAGCAAAAATCAATGATCTGATGATGAAATAATAAAAAAGATGGAAGGATGAACAATACTGTTCAATAGGTTGCCGGATTCTGTATCACAGCCCACTACCAGTCTTGCTCACCTCGGAGCTCATCAGGCAGTCTCACTTTCCGCCAATTTTGTGTGATGCATGAGCCCAAGGAACTGGCGAATCACACTCATCTGCTTACCAAGGAGACTTTAACGGCTCCCAACTGATTCCAGTAGTGTTACATCACGTTAGGAAAATACAAGAAACCGGTCGTGGGCTGTCGAAGAGTTTTCAGCAACCTTGTGATTAGTTTGCTTTATGAACATATACTGCAATATCTCGAATATCATGCCGACTGAAACATGAGGCGGTCTGTGTACATCACTTTCAGTTGTAGAACATCATAAACGATAGATTCAGATGAGTCTCTTGTGAATACCAAATTGATTTGCAAATGAGTGTATTTCTCGAAAACAGTCCGATTTGGAATCAATTAGGACATAAGGTTGACGGACACTCGGGGACTGCGCCTAACTGAAAAGCTCGAAGAAGGGCGAAACCGATAGTGGGCTGTCGAAGTATTTTCACCAACCTTGTGAGTAGTTTCATTTATGAAGAAAGGACATCTTAATTATTCTACCAATCGTACCAGTCAGTGTGTAAATGAATACATTTGGCCAAGATCAACCTCAGTTCTCCACCTTAGGTACTTAGCTAGCACGCCTAATCACAGCGATCACTGAAATCTTTCAGCATGTCAATCCCGTCTGCCGATCAAGTAGACAAATTCTCTGACACAGACATAATATGACACTCTGCTATACCGGGTCAGCAAGAAATCTAGCGAAACGTGGAAATGGATACTGCGACGTCAGCGTGCTCATGAGTTCTTGCGGAGCTCAATCTCCCGGGTTTCAGTTTTCCCCATAACCCCTATCTCAATACATTTCACAATAGTCCTGGTGTGCGGTTTGAACTTGAACGGTCGATAAGCCTCTGCATCAATTGTATTGAAGGGAAATGGTGCAAAGCGGTACGCAGTTTAGTGTGGGAATTCGGGTGTAACGGTTAGCATGATCCCGAGGACTGAACTAGATTAACTCTCGGAAATCAGTGCCGAGCTGGGGTACCCTCCACGACTGCGGCAGATTTTCGGTTTTCTCGGGTGGTGGCGTCCAATCCAGTGCGCGGCGACATACTTGAGATGTTTCATTCTGTAACTTCATAATTCCCTCAGCATTTCTTACTTATAAATCTATCCTTAAACGGAAGTCTTGTGAGGCTCGCCCTTGTGAAGACGTATTCTGTTGACCTGTGCCAGTCGAGTTGAAAATCCCAAACGTCTATTTAACGTTCTCAAAATGACTATTCATATCCTGCTGATAATACATTAAAAACATGCTCATTGAGTTCTAAAATTCTAGATTGAATTTGCTTTACGCGCGCGGATATAAAGTTTTACATAGGTTGCATAATTCAGTATATCCTATGTGTACAAACCATAATCGTGAGAGACTATAAAATTGCCAATAAATATACTAGACCAACTGACAAGCAAAGACCTGAGTTGCATTCAATCGTGGTGGGGCACGCATCGGAAAATCGCACTCCTGATGACCTGCGTCCTAAGCTACTGAATAAAGAAGTAAATGTTTGAAAGGAAAGTTTCCAAGCGAAACTACGGCTTGCGATGGCAGTTTCCAAGCTAAGGACTTTAAATAAAGCTACATAAGTCGCTCACCAGGATATCTCCATCCTCGAAGGGAGGTGTAAGGTCTGCATCGTTGAATCAGAGCTGATCTTCCCACAGTATCCGCGTATACTGCGTAAAAAATGACGTATCTGATCTTCAGTAGGCGGTGTCCTCATCTTTCAAGCGATCAGATGCAACCTCCACACTGGTCGCCATGCTTGAAGACTAGTTTCCCGTCACTAATGTTAGAGTCAGTTATTCAGGGTTAGAGGTCATTCAACATGTGTGAAATCTTTCCGGGGGACTGTACGAAGGGAAACGAAACTTATTGCAGACCAGTGTTTGTCTAGATGACTTCAGACCCCCAAATCCATGCCTATTGGAAAAAAAGTGTACTGGGACTTGATTCTGGCCATAATCTGGAAAATGCCGTAGGTGCATTTTCACCAAAAATATCCGTTCTGCCTCTAGCACTATAACTATTCTGATGGAAGCCCAATGAGCGTGTGTCTAATCTAACTTTGAAAATTTGGTTTGACAGGAGACTCAAGTGCAACACAGCCGACTCTCTTGTTTAAGACTTTCTTAAACAAGTGAATTCGTTGCACCAGGCTACTTAATGTTTAAGCTGGGTTCCAGGCGGGTCTCTCGTCAACGCCAAATTGATGTGCCAGTCGGTGATTTGTCAAAATCTGTTAAATTTGGTTTCAACTAGAACATAAGGTTGACGGAAACCCGGGAGCTGCGCCTAGATGATGAGTCCCAAGGACAGCGAAGCCGTTCGTGGGCTATCAAAGAGTTTTCAGCGGGCTTATGAGTAATGCTGCAGGTCTAATAATTATCGCTCAGCTGAGCACCCTTCCCGGTGCCTAGATGCCATGCCACACGGAGGCACGAGGGCTGGGGCAGAGGTCGGGTTCGAACCACGGACCTTCCGGTCAGTAAATTCGCGCTCTAACCACTTGGGCCATCTCGCACAGGCTAGAGATTAGCAGGTTAAACATTGCATAGATGCATTACGTCTACACAATGTCCAACCTGCTCTTCTCGGACTGCAGTCAGGAAAGCATAAGATGTCGCAAGGCTAGGAGCAGCGAGCTACGGGAAACAAAGAGTACAGCGGATAAGTTTAGGACTATTGAATATGTGTATCTCTGGAAGTGCACATGAACTCTCAGCTAAATCCATCTGAATGGCCTGTTTGACATATCATGTTTGACAGCGTGAAACTGTCAGGCCAGGAATCGCAGAGCCTCATGTGACCGCGAGTCCCCACGCTAAACTGGAAACCAAAGTCACTGTTGTTTAGGTGAACCGAACTGGGGCGGTCAGCAGGACAGAACTGCATTTCATCAGGTTGAAAATGGTCAGTGATATGCATTAGGTTTTCGCTGAAAATGCGAAAAAAAGTCTCATTGTTGAACCGAATTATTTTGATTTAAACCCAAATGAGGTAGCTGGTTTGACAGATCCCCCAACGGATGTCATGAATATGCTCACCTTTGGAAAACAGTACTCCAGGACCATACTTATTTCATCTAGAATTCATGGGCGTAAACCCAAATTATCGGTTTAACAATTTCTCTGGCGTTGAAAAACGGCTGACAGCAAGCTATCCAAACAACTGAGAATTTTTTAAAGTTCCGTCCTGATCGACCACTTATACGGTACAGCCACTTTTACTTCACGATGTTCCTTCTGATTGGGAAGAAGATCCCATGGGCTTTTGTGGAAAGTTAATAACCAAGTAAGTATGATATTTCTTGGAAGAAATCTCCTGTCTCTCTTTGTACTTTGAAGGACCCGTTTGTGAATAGTTGGTAATCCCTGTGTGTTATACCCCAGAGAGATCACGCTCTTAATCTATTGATCGGGATTAAAACTACACTATCACATTGTAGTGAGCACAAACGGTTTTAAATATAATCCGATTATTGGCCATACAAGTGGCCTGAAAATCTGTCTCGTTGCGTTACATCTTGATTGAAGCAACCAAATGAACCACCATCGATCACCCTCCGGCCGGTACAACCCTACACACACAAGTCACGTGGCCACGCCAGCCTATGGTATGCCTAGTTCATGACTCATCACCTGCGGTAGAAGCTAAACCTAACTGGTAGCGTTGAAATTACTGCCCGAAATTTCAGACTTGCTCAAGTTGAATGAGTATCGCCCACCTCATGATATTTGGAGCATTCACTCAGCCAAACCTTCTCAGAATGCTGTGAACGTTGAAGTAGCCCCCTAGGGAAGAAGGCCGTTTTATGAAGAAAGGAGGTCAATTGGAAGGAGTGCTCAAACATGGTGATACTGGGACGGAATATAAGATGCTGATACGTTTAGACTTTTGCGCAAACTCCAGGTTACAAGGATGAATTTCACTGATGAACCTGTCACCTATTACGGTTTCGCATCGCTCACCCACACCGAACGGTCACCAGCCTGACACCAAAGGTTTCTCACTACGTTAGACTTCACACTGCATAAAAGGTTCTTTTTTTGCCCTCAGGAGTGGTGTATTCTTGGTCCTTTTGGAAGTATGCCAAGATAAAAATGACTTCATCACTCACTTCTTGGAACTGGAGCTACCAGGCACAGAGCAGCTAATCTGAATGAGTTCAAGTGAGTACCAATTTGTCGGTCGACTACCTTATTCAGACTTGACAAGTTGACCCCGAGTCATTGACTTGTGTTTGTACTGTCATTCATCCACAATGCTTCAGTCACTTAAACAATTTTGCAGGCTGAAATAAATACATTCCGCTTATCGCCGGCGAATCTCTCACGTCTTGTAACTCAACAAATCAATGAACGAATGAATTAGGCATTCATCCCTCAAATCTAACTTTCGATATCAAAGAATATTCTTGACAAACCGTCAAATTCAAGCAGAATTGTGGTCTTATTAAAAGCAAGAGTTCTAACAACTGCCTTGGATGACAAAGTTTGTATAAATATTAATTTACATGATTAAAGCGTAGAAAAATCCCCGTAAACGGAAAGATTTGGGGCATACCAGTGAGTATGCTGCACGACCGCTTCCGAAAAGAACAGGTGGCAAGGAAAATGTTTAATCAACTGGTTGGAACTTTGCAACAAGAACTTCACGCCCCTGAAGTGACTGGTCTGAACATCCTCGTTTGTAGTTTGGTTTGGTTTCACCAGATGAGTTTTGCTCGAAATCGAGCCAAAACAGTCATCATCATCATCATTGACAGCATGACATCAGTTTTTAACATCAATGCTTCGATGCCGTACAACCATGATTTATTTTGAAAGCCTTATTGTGAAGTAAAGAACAAAAGTAGACGGGGAAGTGACTTGGTGCTAGCTCACTACAATCATTCCGGAGTGTATACACCTTCAGAAAATCATTCAGGCAATCTGAATAGAAACTGACAACAACGATGCCACTGATATCGGTTGGCAGCCATATCTTGTAGTGTCTCCAACGGGGCACAGTGAGGATCACGCAGTCCCCATCCTGGAAGGCGAGCAGCACCGACAGCACCTAAGCGTTTCGTGATCTCCTTCACACTCCTCTGCCAAGTCAAGGATTGGCCACCTCTCTGTTTACGCCACTCTTAGTTGGGCATGGAAAACAGAACTCTCTTCGGCAAACGATGGTTCGGCATACGTAACGCATGTCTCAGCCAACGCAGCTTCTGATGCTGGACACGTTCTTCAATGAATTACCCATTTCACACACAAAGTATCACTTTCTAACTTCCTCGTTACGGATTCGCCGATACCAACCCACACGAGCTATGGTTCTGAGACAACGATTGTCGAACACTTGAAGATGTCTCAGGTCCGCTGCTCGAATAGGCCAAGTCTCACAGCCATACAACAAAACAGCCTCACTGTAGCTTGGTACACACGTCCCTTGAGATTCAGGGATAAACCACTCTTACGCCATAAGTGTCTCAAATTATGAGACGTGACCCGAGCCTTGCAGATTCGTACATTGACCTTATCTGTCACATTACAATTAGAACTACTACAACCAATACAAATCGTGCGAAAACATTTCTTTCCGTCAAGTTCACAGTCTCAGTTTGGTTGACTTGATGGAAAGGTTAGTATTGCGAGTGCTTCGAAAACTGTTTGACGCATTTGTAATGGCAAACAATCAAATATCACCGGGCAATGTTCGATTATTCGATATCTTAAACATGTACATTTCAAGAAGATGCTTTGAAGAAGATCAAGAAATGGTCCCGTGGAAGAGGCATTTTACGGGGCGGGATGATTGTAACGCCGTTAATTCTGTAAATCTGATGATATACATGTCGGTAATCAGTTTATCAAAAAAGATCTTTTTTACGGTATTTTGGCCAAAAAACTGTGAAGTGAATCCATGAATTAGATAAATTGCAAATCAAGCTGTTTGGGGGTACATACTGTAACGACCGTTTCGAGTTCTTGAGCAACAAGCACCAAGGTTAGCAACCAAACCGGCAAAACTCCGAACGAATGGCTACGCGAATGTGCTGTACTGTAAAAATGGAAGTAGTTACACGGAACACAAAGTTACAAACCTCAGCGGTTTTCGACAAACGGTGAGGTACTCCAAAAGGCAAGCAAAGCAGATATGGATCAACAGTCAACGCGTGACCGAAACCGCGTCTCAAACTCATGAATTAAGACAATATATAGCTGCCCAAGGTTTTGGTACAAAAATAGTATAATCAAAGCGGTAAAAACGATTTGCGCGGTAAGGAAAACGGAAAATATGGATGTCTTGCAAAACTGAAGTAGAGTTCAATTCCACCAGTCCAAAAAGGGCGGTCCTTTTGAATTGTTAACCGGGAACGCAGTCATTCAAGATTGGAGGCAATTTTAAATATATATGAAGTTGCAACATATACTGTGAACTTTGATTAGCACTACCTATGAAAGGTGGAAACAGAGGAAACGAAAACCTGTCTGTTTGCAGGTACGAAGTGTTTTAGACGGTAAACTTCATGACTCTCGAACTCTGCCAATCTACTATTGTCCTTTTATTTTTGAAGAGTATGGTCACAAACATAAAAAGTGAATGCAAACGACGAATGCGAAAAAATAATAGGAGAATATGGGAGAAAAGAGCGAAACGTCTCATTCGAATTCATGCCAAAAACAGTTCCAGTCATGTTGGATGAATCCCAAAGTATGTAAAAATTTTGGTATGGAAACACGCGTCTAAAGACCAACAACCGAAGAGGGGACAAACAATGTGGAATGCTCTTCAAGGCGCGTGAAGCGCCAGCACAATTAAGACTCGCACATCAGACACAAAGTGTCCGTTATACTGCCCGCCACCAAGTGTAAAATATACTTATGTTCTCAAATCTGACCAAGTTTTGACCTCCCACAGAAACACAGCGTGAAATATTTTGCGGAAGCATCTGGAGGGGCACCAAGTGTCTCAGGCCTGGTAGTGTGGCCATAACACGAACTATGTTGAATGAGTTCATCAAAACTAAGAACCCTTGTGGGAGTTCCCCGTCGTTCTTCGAATACTCTGGTTGGACGAGTTGGTTTCTAACATTTTTTCTCAATAAACCTTGGTCAACTCCAATGTGACTCACTATGGTGCCAGTGACGATGAAGGAGGCCTTGAGGGAGATCAGGTCCTCGTTACAATCAATAAAAAACGAATGATGGTGTAAACATCGGCAATTTTCACCTGCCTGTCCTGCCAGCAAGAGTGACACCATGCTTATGAAAATTATTGGTGTTAGAAGACGGTTTTTCTTCATATTTTCGCCGTAATTCAGTCCGGTTAGCCACAGAAATTAAAATGAAACACCTTCCAAAGTAGGGTGCATCCAAGATAGCATCGATTTCCCCGTTCTGTTGACTCTTCAGCCATGAACGTACTAACCTTTTTGCGTTGGGCAGACAACAATTGCTTTTTTTAATGCATATGTATTGTCACAATTCTCAAGTAGAACATAAGGTTGATGGGGACTGCGCCTACCTGATGACCCGAAACCGGTTCGTGGGCTGTCGAAGGATTTTCAGCAACCTCATGAGTAATGTACTACGTCTATGACCTGATCTCTGTTCAGCCTGCGTTCCTGAAGCCTAGTAGCCGAAACTGAAAAAGAGTGCATCCACGTGCGGTCTGCGATCGGATCAGTGACATTACGAAGTTTGTCTTCTCTAAATGAGTGGAGAGAAGGTTCGTTTGTTCGATACAGGTCGAAAAAATACTAGAAAATTTGTCATCCAATCACCGTCGCATAAATAACAGCAAAACAGCGTAAGAACCACAAGATATGTGGATGTTCTTCCGATAGTTTGAAAACTGAAGAGCTCGGTTACCATCTTTTCGCTGTATTCCTTAACATGTATTTCTGGCTGCAAACATGAGCTGCTCCACGTAATTTTCATCGCTTTGCATTTCAAAAGAAACAGGTTCAACGACTAGAACATAAAAAAAATCCATTATCCTTTTGTTTGGGAGGAAAGTCAAACTCCCGATTTATTTGAAAGCTTCATGTCGACGAAGCAGTTCGTTTTGGGTGTTCCGACACGCATTCAACAAGAGTACGATCCACTTTTGCTGTAAACAGTGCTGTTCACCGGGAGGTCTGTGAAGCATTATCTTCGCCAAGCAGTAAGGTGGCCACTTTAAATGGAAGTTCGCTGGTCGTAAACCAAAGAATTTTTGGACCAGTGAGTATCAACAGGCTTGTAACAATGACAATGTCTTTCAAATCAGTTTTTTCACTGTGTCCTGGTGCTCACGCGTTGATGCAGCCACGGTTCGTACATCAAATGTAGGCAACCTAACCAACGGACAAGCACGTAGTACTCAGAATTTAGGGTTTTTTTTATTAAAAGGGCACCGATATGGGAAAAATATTCAAACATATACAGGGATGCATTTTACATCATACAATGGGATAACGTCTTTAAACGGAGTAAGTACCTGATGACTGCACTACAAGCTGCAGTCAGATTGCACTCAAATATTGTTCCGCTGCGAATCACCGAACCTTCATAATGAACGCCAGACAGATGTTGGTGAAGCGGAAAAAATGTTCGACCCTTGTAGGGTCTGTAATGCTCCAATGACTTTTTAAAACTTGTTGGATTTCACGTATCTAAGCAGTGATGATCGGCCCCGTGGAAATCAGCTGTGTGATAAAAAATATGGAGGGATAGAAGGACAAACAACAGATTACAGGTTATTATTCCACCCGTACTATTCGATGAAAAAAGCACGCAGACTACCAACCACTGATTTGCACACAAATGTGGACCAATTTATGCGTGGAGAGCACTGTTGCAAACTTGTCACATCATCGAACCGCGGCTTCCTGTATACAGCGGCAGAGGGACATATCCTTCAGTCAGTGATTGCAGTCCAGAGCACCGTGTCCTTTTCCGTGTTGCTAAAGCCATTGTCATTGAGATAGCAGCCATCTAACCCAAAACAAACCCGCCACAGTTGTCCAGCTAAATTCGGTTGGCTTTCTCAACTGCACGAGAAGCAACACGAAACGCCAGTACGGATCAGTACAGTTTTTCATTGTATCTCATCAGTCCAGCTAAGTTGAGGTGGTTATAGCTAGATATTAATTACAAACGTTACCTTTCCTTACTATTCAGCACTTAGGTTGACTTCTCCGATCGTCAATTTTGCATCATAATGGTCTTCTATCTCATCTGTCATTTTGAACTGTTCAATGATTTTATCGATCGACTTCATAACCCTGTCAAATCAGTTGTTGCCCCTACTTTACAAAGTGACCGTCATTGTGTTCAAAAGCGTAAATTCCAAGCAGTTGAATAGAATGAACTCAGTCTCACTCCCCAGTTCAGCGGCTAAACTATCTGAGGTTTCTATATATCCTTCCTTACTCGTTGCCGGGAGGTTCAAGGGATCTGTCATGCTCCCGTGCACCTTTTTAATGCGTCATCCTGATGTCACATGACAAAAATGTAGAAGCATGCACGGGTAAAATGAAGAGAAGGTGGCCAGTAACCTGTAGCCTTTGTTGGAGCTGTCATCTCACGAAACAAAGACGGTAATACGAAACTGCATGTCTGGCGTGAAGGGAACGCGGCAGAACCTCGGAACAGTGACTACTTCCAAGGTGCAACCGAACGTTTCGAAGCCCATAGCAAGCGATTAATGCAGCTTCATATGCATTCTGATTGTCAGAAGCCAACATACATTAATTGTGGAAAAGTGTTCATCATAGTGGCACGGTAGCGTTCATAACAGGGCACCAAGACAGTTTAAGTAAGAAGCTCATTAGGACTAGTATTTAACTCAAAAGAGTTTGATGTTGTTTCAAAGGCGGTTAACATCATGCAATCGCAGAATTATAACATAAAAAAAACCAACCACCACGTACGGATTCACTGTCGGAAGCTAAAATCTCACTAAAATGCAGTAACGTGAAGAGCAACTTATCGCTTTTGGTATCATACTACTTATATGGAGAGGGGGAACAAGTAGTCTGTTCATGTGAGTCAAATCACAGCTAGACTTGTACACAACCAACCCGGTTGAGGCATTGTTCATTCTACCCAGTGTGAAGTGCGGTTTGTCACTTGTCATGACATCTTATTTACGCTAGTTAAGAGGTTAATGACAAAAGTTTCCCGCAGTAACGAATGGGTTCTTCATATATTATCACAGTGATGCTTGATGTTCACTAAAGTTCGTCAATAACTCTGCTCAGTTTGTGCTAACCTTTAGCTGGCCTGGCAGTAAATGTTCAGGAATTTTGTTCTCACTCCCATTTTTATTGTTCTAATTATATTAATCATTAGTAATACCAGAGTTCCTCTCCTTCCAACAAACAGATGGTTCCACAGATGTGTCCTGGGCCTCAAAGGAGACTTAGTAACTAATTTTCCGGTTGCAAGAGTCATCTGAAATTTTGAATTTTACTTTGGTTGTAAGCACGCTTCCATATTCCTTTTCATTTGATTAATTCGTTCACAGATGGTCGATATCGTTTATATCAGGGAACGAGCATGGGTCCACATCGACACTGATGACCTAGGGACGTTCCACTACCCCCATAATGGTACTTTGAGGTGCATGATCAAAAGTCTTTGCAGTTGAACACAGACAATCACTCGTTTGTGGTGATCGATGTTGTCAAACTATTCCGGCTTCGATCAATAAAAGGATATTGAGATGCCGAGTCAGGGAAATACTTGGAAAGACAAAGCTTCCTTCCGAGCCAACCAATAGAGTAGGGCGAGGATCGCTCAGATCAAAGTTGTTTTCAGAAGCGAAAATCAATCAGTCCACTGTTTCTTGGAGTTTTTCGCATGACAATCGGTAGCAGAGCTCACATCTAGTGAACTTCGCATAGCGACGCCATCGACCCACTCCGTAGGTTGAACGAACGTTTTTATTCTGTGAAGAGCATAACTGTATCTTAGTGCTTCAGCTGAGCCACCCAGCAAGAGGCTGTGTGCAGTCGCAAAAACAAATCGTCTCCCGCCCCGGAAATGACCCCTCTCCAGATTTGATGAAAACACCCAGTGTGCCGTTTGATGTCCCCCTAAGTGAAGATGCCTGTGAGCGCTGAATGTTCGTGCCATGTTGATGACAAAAATTAGGCTATCAGAAAAAAGGCTATGTCTAGAACACCTAGTCAGGGCTGGTTTCAGATAATTCACCAAAGTATCGAGATAGGTGCAACACAAAGAAAAACATTTACACAGGTAAACTCACATTTATAAATAGAGCAAAAATGGACAGGTAGACAAAAAAGTCTATCCATCGTTCCATGAGTCCCATAAATAACTTTTGGCACCCGTTCCGGATGTTGCTGTTTTGTGTGTCAAAACGATTTGGACAGCTTGGGAAAAACGCGCCAGATTCGGTGGTTTTACAACACGGCAAAGGGTTTTTGAGATCTGATTGGGAAAGAATTGGATGAGGGTAGCCGGTTGAGGAGGAGACAACTAGCTTTTGGTTATACAAATTCGGCGAAAGTGACTCCCGTTCGATCATCACTCCGCTACATTTCAATTTCCTTCTGAATGATGAAATAACCCTTACAAGACTACGTATACACCAAAAAGGCATAAACTAGCAATCCAACTGGCAAGAGTTCCTGATATAACATAAACACCAAAGCCATTGTCCGGGTCCGCACCTAGTTACCAAAAGAATGATGAAATAACCCTTACAAGACTACGTATACACCAAAAAGGCATAAACTAGCAATCCAACTGGCAAGAGTTCCTGATATAACATAAACACCAAAGCCATTGTCCGGGTCCGCACCTAGTTACCAAAAATAGAAGGCATTCCTTGGTGTGAGTGTAATGTCACTTTCAACGTTCGAATAGTCTTAGGTGAGCAAAATTGTGTCGAAATACATCCGGGGATATGAGCTTCTGTTGAACAGTACCGTGGACATTTGAAACTAGGGCGTAGAGCCGAGTACTAGGTGTTGTGTGGGTACATGTTGTAACGATAATAAATGGTTGACAACGAATACTACTGATAAATGGGTGAGCGAGATAGATCAGTGATCACAGAGCGAATTTACTGATCGGAAGGTCCGTGGTTCGAACCCGACCTCTACATCTCGACTTCCCCTGTCCAGGCATGGGTAATCTGGCAGTATGCCAGTCCTCGTGCTTCCTTCTTTTGGCATAGCAACTAGGCACCAAAAGAGCGTTAAAGCTGAACGGCCATTATGAATTTCGTATACTAATAATGAATGAAATGGAAGTCTTGTGGAGAAGACATCAGTGGTAAAATTGTGGAATTTGTTCCGTAGACTACCAGACAGTCAACATCTATCTTCCAATGAAAGTTCTCAATGGCAAGTTAGTAGTAACTTCTTCCACTTGCCTCCGAAACCTGTTTTACTATTCAACTGATTTTCTTAGCAGTAAAACAAAAGGAATCAATTTCCGATCGATGCAGAATAGTTTTTTTTGGACAGATGAATATGAACTCCTCTTTCTCTAATAAATAGGTCTGAGGCAGCTGGAAAAACTCTGCAGTTTTCATCCTCAAATCTTGCTTTCTCTCAGCTCGAAACTTCTATCACCAGCCACGGTCTTCCAAAATGACTGCAGAGAAAAGCAGTCCTGGCATAATCCATGCACAAAATGATGTCTTTTGTAGTCTCCTAGAGAAATAAACAGGTTCATCACGTAATATACTACTACTCATTAGGTTGCTGAAAATTCTTCGACAGCCCACGACCGGTTTCGCCCTTCTTGAGCGTACCAACTGAAACATGAGTCGGCCTGGTGCTGCACATTTAGTTGCCTGGATACATCACAAAAGAGGGGTTCAGTTGGGTTCCAGTTGAGTCTCTAGCAAAACCAAATTTGTTTGAAAATGAGTGCATTTCTCTAGGTTTCTTACTGTTCACCAGCACTACAAGAATTATACTGGTGCTGCGTTCTCTAGAAACTCACTAGTCAGCTTTTTCACACTTTCAAGCACGCACAAGTGGGAGGTTGTGTCCTATTTGTTTCCAAACGTACTCTGTTGCGCAACAGATGGATGACTACAGCTCTTGGACCCTCTGGTGGCACCATACGATCGATCTCCTTTATTAAACAATCGACATAAAGCAGGACAATTTTAGTCCGAGTTCGTCGTGCTACCACTGGAAATTTTTCATATAACCCATACCAGGCCCACACAAATGTTGCCGAGTTTTCTCAAAGTGAACGATATGTCATGTGGGTGTCCGAAGTAGCTTGCTTCTACACTCATACGACAGACGCGATGGTGGCTTTCACTCCAAAATGGCCAGCAAACACAACTGGCATTTGGCCACAAATTTTTCATATAACCCATACCAGGCCCACACAAATGTTGCCGAGTTTTCTCAAAGTGAACGATATGTCATGTGGGTGTCCGAATTAGCATACTTCTACACTCACCCGACAGACGCGATGGTGGCTTCTACTCCAAAATGGCCGGCAAACACAACTGGCATTTGGCCATTTAAGTTCTGTCAGGTGTTCTGTACCTGCACCGAGTATTCGTTATATTATATATTGTGGTGTGTGCTTCGGAATCTGCAAAAGTGTATTTCAATTCGTTATCCGCTCACCCAGGTGCCACTTGAGGACAAAACTACCGTTTTCTGAGCTCTGCCGATCTACACTGTGTAGCCGTTACCAGGGGCCAGTCAGCTAACCAAGGTTGAAATAATCAGTGCGTAGTCACTCACACACTATACTGTATAACCACATCATGCCACAGACTTCATAACATCCCTTCGTGAGGTTTTATGAAGTATGATGAACGTCTTAAGAGGTGCACTTCGTCAGCAGCCCCTATACAGTGGAACACTGTCGAGTGAAGCCTATGGAAACTCTATGCCCGCTGCACGAACTCCCTACAAACTTCTGCTGGCTCGAACGAAAGCCAATCTATAAAACGGTGAGAATTTGAGTTCACATGTTCGGGCTTCGAACCATGTTTATGAGCCGGAAGAATAAAACGAAGAATTGGTAGAACACATCTTTGGCACGGATGGATTGCAGCAAAACTTAAAACAATGTGGCAGCCTTTTTTGGTTTGCACTACGTTCGGAATGACCAAAGACAAAAGGAGTTAACGATGAAGTAGTTAGATGGGGTGTCGCAGACATCCGTGGAACAATTTTGGTTGACTTTCTAGATTCGTAGATGACAAAAGTAGGATGGAGTGAGTGAAGTTTCCTGTCACGAGGAGAAAACCATCTAACGAGTTTTGTACTTTCAACAATGCAATCAGAACGTGCTTGAGCGTCACTGCTAGACGAAATCAAAATATCCTGCTCAAGTGAAGGTATTTGTAAGAAAATAAGCATATCACATTTACGAGGTAATCAAAACGCTCACCTTCATAAACTGTCCCGTTGTACACATCTGTCTTGGCAAATTTTGCTTCTGGACCCCCGAAATCGGTGCCGTTCGAATAGCCACAACATTGAAACTAGAGTCATATTGACGGTGGATTTGAGGCCACTGACCTACCAATTTCATCGTGTCAGCAGTGAACATGCTGACTGAGTCCCCATTGTCCATTGAAACGTAGTTGGAAAAATGATATCTGAGTAGCAACATTGATGTGCCCAAAAACTACAGATGGGTTTTTTCCGGGAACACGTTGAGAATGGAGAAGACAACGGAAAATTCAACGAAACAAAGGCTCCACAAAAGTGACTTGGTCCAATACGCTTTCGCAATGCACCAAAATCTTTGGATAAGTGATGAGCATCAATGAAATCCACGTGCATTGATGTGATAAACCCACAATCTTGTCAAATACTGTTTGACATGCATCGTACGTACACTGTCTCCAAAGAAGCATGGAGCGGTTTTTGTTACAATTACTGATAAAAGTCTTTACCGTGCTGTACCATCTGATGGGACGCTTCTTTCGGAGACCTGTTACATCAGAACCGCAGACAGAAGTCTACGAGATACTTCAGAACCGTTACCGGACAACTAATCAATAGTTGGTGGACAGGCCAACGACACTGCATAGATTACACCAGTTTGACGAATTCCTTCAGCTGTCAGATCTGTTTCATACAGCCGTCTGCAATGACGAACGCATACAAAAGATATCCGGCTATTGCTTTGCAGCTATGTTCAAGGGACTCCACTAGAAGAAACGCTCACTTCCCCCTCAGGGAAGGGATTGGAGACATCAACACGGATATACCGCCGCACTAGAACTCTGCCGTCCTCGGTACACAGCTTCCAATATTACTCCAAACATTGGTGTCAATTGCAAAGTACAGTCATCTCGTACAAAGTGCCTCATCAATAGTGAGCAACTGTTGGTGATGACTATTACGATGCTGCTATTGTTGGTGACTACTGAATCTGTCTAGTTAGCTTGTTAATTCCTTCCATTCATCCATTTAATCTTTAGGCGGGAAAAACATATGGTCTACCATGTTTCAACCACAACTTTACTTCCAACAGATATTATGTAGCGATAATGGATTCAAGGATGACAGGTCCTATCAGAAAACAAACTCAAAGTTTGCAACAATACCGTGTGCGGTTCAAAACCAAAAAGTGGAAACTGGAAGTGGTCTCGGGTGAGTATTTGGTGGGGTTTTCCTGTTCCCTGGATCACCCCACCGTTTGGGTGTCCTGGATATATTTTACAATAACTGTTCTCCATTTCCGTCTCAACCGGGACCGTGACAATTTGATCTTTTGTAGACCTAGCGTACCGGTCTATCCCAAAGGCTCTTGATGTGGCTTAGATTGAAACGGAAAACTGATCAGTCCATTGAAACCGCGTGAAATCACGGAAGTAAACCATTTGCGGAGTGGAATGCACGATCCCTCACTCACAAATCATATTCATCTCTCTTCCTGCGGATTCCGACATGGATTTATCACTGTCCAGAAACGATGCTAAGATTCGCAATGAAAGGTTGACACATGCGGGTCCTGTTAACTGTTCGTTAAAGGGGCTCGAGATAACTCAGTGGTTGGGGCGCCATTGAAGACAGATTAGTCAGGCTTGTTTATTACTTTCATCCAAGCTTGGACAGTCAGAATGTAGCCCAGCCTGCGCGTCTGTATCCTGTTCAACGACAGTTAGGCATCAGGTGGATGACACTTATTAAGGACCCAATCAGTATGCAAGCTGAGAAGTTAAAATAATTGCTGTGACCCCGCGATCCTTTATTCATAATGGACTGCACCGAGGTGGAATCGTTGGCCAACTCGACCTGGATATGCAAATACTTTAGGGGTTTCAAACTTTCGTGCTTCCAGGATTGGACTGGTGAAAGCTCTGAGAGTATAGTAGACTTATTCGTGTGGTTTTGGAGTTGAAAGCACAAGGTTTTAAATACCGGAGCCTGGTTTATGCAAACAGGTGTGGGTCTGCCTCATAGACCCTAACATCTTGTTCTCCATTCCCTTCAAATTACATTATTTTTATCGAAATGTACTCATTCGCAAACAACTTTGGTTTTGAGAGAGACTCACCTTGAACCCAACTGAATCTCTCGTTTGTGATGTTTCCAGTTGACTTGCTGCACCAAGTCGCCTCATGTTTAAGTTTTTATGATCTTTGAGACATCAGGATACATGTATACACGTAATGTTCTGCACATAAGGTTGCTGAAAATTCTTTCACAGCCCACGACCGGTTTTGCCCTTTTTTGGGCTCATCAGGAAGGCACAGTTCTCGAGTTTCCGTCAACCTTATGTTCTACTTGGAACCAAATTACTTGGTTACGTCATAAACCAGAAATTCAGCTAGGTTCCAAATTATTTCGCAAATGAATTTCATTAGCTAATTTCGTGCAATTTGGTTTTAAATAGAACATAAAGTTGACGGAAACTCGGAGACTGCGCCTGCCTGATGGGCCTCAAGAAGGGCGAAACCGGTCGTGGGCTATCAAAGAGCTTTTAGCAACCTTATGAGTGGTATGTTATTTTTTTAATTTTCGGACAATTACTCCCTATGATCTGTCACCAGAAATTTCATCATTCTATCCACAAGGTGTTAGGCCATTGTAAAATGCTCGATGGTTATAAACCATTGTCGTGGGTTTTCATAAAGGAAACTACTCACGAGGTTGGTGAAAACTCTTCAACAGCCCACGACCGGTTTCGTCCTTCCACTTCGGGCTCATCAGATTGGTGTAGTTCCCGAGTTTCCGTCAACCTTGTGTTCTACTTGAACCCAAATTAAAATGTTTTCGAGAAATACACTCATTTGCAAATCAAGTTGGTTTTCAGGAGAGGATCAGCTGAATCTCTAGGGATTCAAAGGGTTCGAGTAGAACATAAAGTAGACGGAAACTAGGAGACTGCGCCTACCTGATGAGCCCCAAGAAGAGTGAAACCGGTCGTGGGCTTCCGAAGAGTAATTTCCCTTGTTATGAAAATATACTGCGACATCTCGAATATCGTGCCAACTGAAACATGAGGCGGCCTGTGTGCAGCACATTCAGTTGTAGAATATCATAAACGAGAGATTCAATTGAGTCTCTCGTGAAAACCAAATTGTCGTGGGTTGTTTAGCCTGCTACATGATAACCGAAAAGCGGGTAGATAACTGTTTGACAGTACTTGTCATCTGGACCTAGAATGGATACTGAAAGCAATGCGAACCGTCTAACCGCGAACTTGGTCGACGTGCGCATCTGATCAGTCCTGAGTCCGCATTCACAGTTGCCCGATCAATATAACGAATGTAACTTAGGTTCGCTTTTTAGTCACACTCAAGTCAACATCCAACCACTTATGCACCAGTCAGGCTCTTAACTTTTTAACTCCAGCAATAGGAAAACTTTTGGAAGAAATGTGATAAAATGAATATTTTTGTGTACGCATTTCGCTTTTCAGATGCCTCAGTGGTTACAGTGCGAATTCACTGACCAGAATGTCTGTAGTTCGAACCGACCTCTGCATCTCGACTTCCCCTGTCTAGGCTTGGGCAACCTGGCAGTATTGCAGTCCTTGTGCTGCCTTCGGGTGGCATGGAAACTAGGCACTGAGCGATTTTTCTCCTCCCAAGCCTGTGAGATGACTACTCTTCAAAATACTCTCACACTATTGGATCTACTAGGATTAAGTGATTTATTCCCGTCGATGAACGGCCGGCGGTGGGTTGGTTCTGTTAATTTGTGAGGTAAGGAGAACGGTCTGTTTATCGATTGATCTCAGAGATCAATACATACAATGCAATACAATGACGTAAATACAATGACATTTACGTACGAGTGTTTAGGGATATAGAAATTCAAGAACCACTCTCACCGAATAGACGATGCTTGGTACTTGGTAAATTCTCGGCTTGTTCAGGGCCGCGTTTTGAGGAAACAGATAAGGTCGTCCAATTTACTCCTTATGATGTCTCAAGGAGACCTTCTCAAGAGCAACTTTTTTCTGCCCTTCTTTGGAGACATTTCCATCAAGATAGACAGACAAACGAGCAAAATGACCACTAATTGTTAGACTGAGGAATTCGGTCAAACACCAATTCCAAATAAGCAGCACCAAGAACAAGACTATGTTGGTGTGATCCCTTAGGGAACATTGGGGCAATGGTAGCCCGCTGTCCGGCCGCTTCCCGTCGGCTCCCTACTGCAGTTAGTTTTGCACTTGAATGCGCAGAGGCTGAGTGTGTGCGCTCGAACAAAAGCTTTGTAGGGGGGAAAAGCAAACGATTACAAATCCTCATGAAACTTCGATGACAATGTCTTCTGAAAGCAAACGAGTTCGAACTTCGGTGTCCGATGAAGTTGACATGCTTCGTGTTCGTCCAGAGGCTGCAGTAATCAACATGCGAACCGAGATCTTTAACACAAGGCCGAGTCTCTATATGTAGTGTGAGGAGAGTTGGGGATTTTATCTTGGAGTTTCATCCTTTAAGCGAATCCGAGAAGCACTTTACGGCTGTTTCATCCTTCTTGGGAACCACAAGCAGTGCGCATTTCACTCAGCTCCACGGGAATCCGGACTCACAACCTGTCGCTTAGCAATTTGTACCTTTGACCATCAGACCATGTGTGTACTGTGATTAGCTTGTAACCAGAGAGGGCCAAGTGCCGCTCATTCTTCATTCACGATATTCACGGCATCCCGTTGTCACGTGTTGACTGTCACCTCGAGTGGCAACTTCTAAGATGGAAGTTTCATTCGTCTTGTAAATCTATCCTTCCTGTGAGCTAATTATAGACTACTGGAACTGTTGAACCCCTGTTAAGCCCTCCAGTTAAAGTGCCAGTGTGCGTGGTTTCCAAAAGAAAAACTGGTCAAATACAACTTGAGCCCGAAACTAGTCAACAGCTCACGCTTGAACCTGCTCCAGGTGTTGTCTCCTACCTGAAAACCTCTCTATCTTTTAGATTTGCAATGGCTAATTTAACTGAATCCGCGAGAATCCAAAAGCGAGCGTTTCCTGTGCTCCCAAGAGAAGCTGACCCAACCGTACCGCACGAATTCTGAGAACTCAGCAAACAAGAAATTAGGATAGCATTCACTGATATTGGCGGATGACTGAATGATCGACTGAGCTAATTGGATGGTAATCCTCTTCAAGTAGGTGGTCAGTTTGCTTGCAATAAACACTCCCCAAATCCAGGGAAACAATCAATGACGTGTAACCGGAGTGACCCTAGAACAACCATTCAGATAGACTATATTTTGGTATCTCATAAGCGGGAGATTGCAAGCCTGATAGAGGCAGGGAGAGAGGAACTGTGGGAAGGACAGTCTGTATGCTTGTTAGTGTCAGATATAAACAACCGTTTACTAGCAGCCGAAAGAACTGTTCATCTCATCCCACCATCTAGTGGTCCTGAAGTCCAATAAATGCCTTCAGAAGCTACATCCCTGACGAATGTCGTGATCAGCTGGTTCTGGCAGACAATCACTGGAGAGCCTTTAAAACCTCGACACAATCTGCCATTGAAGGCCAGCTAGACTATGTGCAGCAAGAGCAAAAATATTAGATAACTGCGGCCACAATGTAATTATTTATAAACCAACAGAAGCACCCTTCACCAGGTCAGCTGACGTACGAATGCTGCGTCGACAGGTCAGATGATCAACCACGAAGGTAGAGTGCGGAACCCGCATACGAGCATCTGGCTAACGACTTGTCGGCTCAAGGTTAAGATATCTAAACAAACACCGTATGCCGAACAAACAAACTGGAGGCCCAACACTTGAGGACTCCATGAAGAAGAGAGAGGGGGCTGAATAAATTATTTTGTCCCCAATGAAGAACAGAAACCATCACACACTTCAATAATACTGCTTGGTTTCGTGAAGATTTCGTCTTGTAAGTGAAGCCAGTCTATGCTGAAAAACCATGAAGCACTGTGAAGCTGTTTCAGCCTTACTGGGAATCAGCAGCAGCGCTCAGCTCGCAAAACTCAAGAGAGCCTCGAACCCGTGACCTCCTGGCTAGCACTATGAACATTTAACCGCTGCACTAACAGAATGAAATCTCCCTGGGAATTTCCAAATATCCTCACACTACCAAGAATCTATAAGTAGCTCAGTGGAAGAATAAACTCCACCTGATGAGTGAAGCAGCCACCTGAGGAGTCGTTGATCTGGGGAGCATTCAACACGTGTGACCGCGTGGTGTGGATCCCGTGATTGGAGGATGAGCAGGGCTTTATCCTGTCTAAGTGCGAGTTAATCACACTGCTGATCAGCCGCTCGTGGCCGAACGGTTAAGTGTTTAAACTACTAGCCTCGGGTTCGAGGATCTCCGGAGTTTCGCGAGATACGCACTGCTGATGGTTCCCACTAAAGATGAAACAGCTGTACAGTGATTCCCGGCCTTTCAACATAGATTGGCTTCACCTACACGGCAAAATCCTCATAAAAATTCCCTAATATTTTCAAACCACCAACGATACTGTTTATCCCCGTAAAAGTCCTGCATCAGACATTGCGGAATTAGTTTGATCTACATGACGGTCAATCTACTTGTGCGTCTCCAATCGCAACATTTCCACCAAGGAAGAAAGAGAGACCCAAGACTGCATTCAAAGCGCCCTTTTTCCTGTATTGAACTGGTCTGGTCAAATATTTGTTCTACGCCGGGCTATGAGACATTGAAATAAGTTCTGACAAACCAGTAAAGCACGTTATCTCAAATTCTGCACCAACTTCAGCAACTACAGTAAGAATCACTGAGGATAATCGTTCTATCTGACTGGGTGTAAAACGTACTACTCATCAATGACCCCGGCCATATGGAAGTAAATCTGAGTATAAAATAGTGCCTGGTGTACAACACACATACCAAATTTCATGGGTAGTTCCCAGCATTGCAATCAATTTGTCACTTGGGCGGGTAGTAGAGAAATTCAGAGAATTCGTGCTGAGTTTGCATATCTGGATAGTAGACTTGGAATACACGACGCCATCATTTGGGGGACAAGTTCGGAAGAACTTCAACGCGTGATGGAAACGAGAACCACCACTTATCACCTGTGGGCTATAGGTATTACAGACACCTGTATGGATGCATCATAGCAAGCTATCGACATGGGTCATGAAAAGGTCGATCAAGTTACTGCATTTAACTACCCGGGTGAGAAATGAATTTCACGCCAGCATGTGAGAAATGAATTTCAACGCCAGCATAAAAACGTCAGATAGACTACCGCGCGGCCTAAACCTAACTTGGGGGAGATCTAAGATGGGTCGAAGCACTAAAATTCGAATCTTAAACGTGACCCAGTCCGCGCAATCCTAATTTACACTTGAGGGAGAGGATGCAAGGTAGCCATTATCTTTTGATCGCCGGTGAGTTTAACGACTACTACCGGTGTGTTCCCTTGTTGTGGTCCCAGCAACAATACCCGAAAGCATTATTCGGACTTATCACCTTTTTCAATAGTTTGGCTACGCAAAAGCTATGCTGATATTCCAAGCCAAACCCCGGTTCCTACACCAAGTAAAGGGTTAGGGACAACTGAAGACGCGGCTCAATACGATCGTGGACGACATACAGCAAGTTGGTCCCGAAGAGGTCTGCAAAATCTGTTTTCGTCACCGAATTATGAGTACCTCAGATCTGGAGGCCCCTCGGCACTCATAAGTAGCTGCAATCCAAGATATTTTTAAGTTTGACTCAACCTAATTTGAGGGTTAGTGCGCTGGTAGTTTACGCTGCTTGGCAGCATATATTACAAAGATGAAAAGTGGCTCGCCTTTTGGATGTGTCACGTGAGAAATCCGTAATATGAAAGATATTCCATGGCTGTTATATTCCAGACGCAAAGAAGAACCTACACAATACAGCTTTTTGATCTAATAAGCCAAATAACATATCGGCTAGAAAAGTTTGAACATTGGCTTTTTTGAGAAAGCAGGAAAACAGATGACTTAGCAGCTGAAATCCCTCAAGCCAAATACGAGGGGCTCCTCCTCGATATAGGTCGGCGGTGTGCAACACCGTCTGATGAAGCCTTTAGTCAACCTGTGAAGTCGCACAAACGCAAAAGAACAACTAACATGGAAAAGCATGGTAAACCATGTTGAAACCATGTAGCTTACCACTGTTTTGTTCTGGAAATACATCACAATCAAAGTGACGTGGCTCAAAATCATGATGATAATGCAGACGAAGCACTGAAGTAAAGGGAAAAAGTGCAGAGAGACAGTGAGATTACTGGAAGTCTACTTCGTGACTACTGTTGGAATCAAACTATCGTCTATTTGTGAATCAGTACCCACAGGGTCAGTCATCTGATGGTGACGGCTTTCTTGAGTACTTTCTCTCTAACTGTTGTAAGAAAGCACCGAAATTAGACACCATCCAACTCTGCGGAACAGCTTACCATAATGGAAAGATTTGAGGAGCTTTCGAAGCTGCTATTGCGGTTTTTACTTGTCCCTTAATTGAGCTAGGTTGAGAGGCATTGCCAGCTGTTTCATTCGTAGTGGAAATCGCTACCAGGTTAGTTTCAAAAATTCGTTTGGAGAATGGAATCCACAGTCCTTTTGTGAGTCTTACACATCAAGGGGCGAGAGAGTTTAGTGGGTAGAGCACAAATTTACTAACCGGAAGGTCCATAGTTGTGGTGTACCCCTGAATTCCAAGGGACGTGCGTATCAAGCTACAGTGCGGACAGTTTTCCGTATGCTTGTGATACTTGCCTGTTCGACCAGCGGAACTGAGACGTCTTCAGGTGTTCGACAATGGTTGTCTCAGAATCAAAGCTCGTGTGGGTTGTTGTCGTGGTTGTCTCAGAATCAAAGCTCGTGTGGGATGTTGTAGGTGAATCCGTAATGTGAAACTGGTACTTCAATTGAAGAATGTCTAGTTAGAAAGCACGTTTTCGGTTGTGAAACTGGCACTTCAATTGAAGAATGTCTCTAGCACCAGAAACTGTGTTGGTTGGGACATGTGGTGCGTATGACCAGCAATTGTTTCCCAAAGAGAGTGCTGTTCTCCGTGCCCAACTCAGTGGCGTAAGTAGAGAGGTGGCCAACCCTTGATCTGGCAGAGAGGTATAAAGGAGATTACGAAACGTCGGTGCTACTCGCTTTCAAGAATGAGGACCGCGTGATCCTCACTGCGCCTGGTTGGAGAAGCTGTAAGATATGGCTGCCAACCGATGTCAATGGCATCCTTGTTGTCAGTTTCCATCCAAGTTGTCTGAATGAATGTCTGGATGTGCAGGACCTCGGACTAATTGTAGTAGGCTAGCACTAAGTCCATTCCCCGTCCACCTTTATTCTTTCCCTCACAATGAGGCTTTCAAAATAAACCATGGTTGTAGGGCAGTGAAGCGTCAGTGTTGAACACTGATGTCATAATGTCGATGATGACGATGATTGCCTTTTATTATATAGCGTTTAGCTGTAGCAACCTTCGGGTGCCTAGCTGCCATGCCACCAGAAGAAGGCATGAGGGCTGAGATACTGTGGGGTTGCCCAAGTCTAGACAGGGGAAGTCGAGAGGCGGAGGTCGGGTTCGAACCACGGACTTTCCGGTCAGTAAATTCGCACTCTAACCACTTGGGCCATCTCGCCCCCTTTTATTATATTGCACTCCCAAGATGTTTTTTTCATGCCGACAAAACCATACACTGGTCTACGGGACTAGTGTTAACTGTCCAATATCTCTGTTGCAATCTTATAACTTATACATACCACACCCCTCCAAATATGAAGTATTTACTCGAGCAGTTGCTCAATACTGGATCGCGTGATGTAAGCTGGGCGTGGAATTTATTCGCACTGCTCATCAACCCGTCCTCACTAGACCGTGTACTGGTAGACCGTCGCGGGCTCTTATTCAGTTGTAAAACCCTGAGGTAGGTCCCATAGGTGGTCCCCGATGGAGAAGCTGTCTGCTGGTTTTTCGGCATTTGCGTCTAGTTTGGCTCCAATTACAGAATGAAATAGCTGTTTAGATATTCGGGACCATGCACTCATGCACGGTCTCTTACGAAAACGACTTGCGTGAACTTGAAGAAAAATACACCAAAAGGAGCACTTCTGTCAATAGCAACTTACATATGCATATACATATCGTCCTAATGATGTTACTTGTGGTATATGAACGCTAAAGCATCTACGCAAGGTGTTCAGTTTGTTGTCCGATTTGTTTGGCGTAAAAAGGCGTGAAACAAAACAGAAAGACTGCAGTGACGCGTAGAATTCGTAGTGTTTGTTGATCCAGAATATTTGTTCGAAATAAGCCATCTGTAGCCTTGCCTTCTCTGAAATGTTTCTCTGTATGAGCGATAATTTGGAGTCCTTTTAAGTTGGTTGCAATCACTCTTTGCATATTTTTCACACTAGTTACCCAAAATTCTTTGAAATTCTAACCAACATTGTAGGTGTTCTCTGACCCTAAATGCGTTAACCAGGTAGTGTCAGTGAGTCCATCCCAGACCCCATCTTCGAATGTTCTAAGTTGTATAGCTGGAGGAAGCGCTAACGGTTTTTGTGGTGCCAAACTGACTGTCGGTCACGAAAGAACTTATTTGTGCAGACACAAAAACACTGGAGGAAATTCTCTTGGATTTAAACACACATAACTGTTCGTTGTGAATCTAAATTCGAAACGAGAACGGATTTTACAATAAGGTATCAGTGGACTGCACATTCATCCCTGGGGTCAGTCACTTTTAGGCTTGTGAATAACATAAGTTCAGTGCATAGGTTTTGAATGCTAACGTGATCTAAAGAGAGAGTGCAAGAAGCAGAACAATCACAGTTGAATTTCATGGGCCTGCAGATAAAAGTATATCCCACTTCCTTATTGAGTACTTAGAGGCTGAACCCCACGGTTTGATCTCCTAGAAACCGTGTTAGTGCAGCAAAGTTATCAGTGTATCGAAAAGCTGGCGGCCTATCTGCTATACATCAGGCAACAGGCGGACAAGTCATGCCTAACCACGATAGATCAATAACAGGGTTCATGGGTGAGCGATCATCAAACCGAGCAAACTGGTGGACTGAGCATGCCGGCGAATGCGTGAATACATGTCTACATGTATGACGGAGTGCAAGTTTGGATGCGAATGAATGTAGTGAGCTGGAGTGTCCGTGTTCAGTATACAGAAAAGGGTTAAGACACGAGCAAGCCAACGATCAAGGAAGGGAATGGAATCCCCATAGGCCTGAAAGCACCTTCTATAGGCTTTTTGGCACCCAGAATCTGTGATCCAGCTTTGATCATCCAGATCTAACTTACAAAACCAGGCTCCTCACAAACGCTACACACTTAGGCATACCACCACTCGAAGACAGCCCATTACCGCACCAAGCTTAGCAGTTCGTTGGAGTGACACTAAGCTTTATTTGATGCATTAAGTTCGCGTTTTCGTTACAGTTCATCCTTACTTTAGTCTTCATAATCGGTTTATCTCTACCATTGTTCCGAGGCACGCCAACCTGGAGGGCGCATAAAGTTTGATACGTACAAGCCTTGATAGCCTCAAGCACAAATGAGAATTGGATCATAATGAGTAACTTCCGAGTAGATGCTCGAATGCTGCTGTCATCCAAAGATGACGTCAGAACCTGAACTTATGTTGCAATTTCTTGCACTATTGCGAACCCGAAGCGTTCAGTTCCAGTCAATGAGTGTATTTAGATTGACGAAATAGTCGAAATTACATCTATGTTATATAGACCAGACCGGTGCAACAACGTTTCTAGCGTGTGGATGTACCGATACGTCCTCATTCATCACCAAGCCACTGAATTCGTGGGGTCGCGGAACTGTGGTTGTCGTGACCTAGCTGTCGGGCCATTTATCACCTGCGATCTCACAGAATAGAGAGCTCAAACTGTCATTGTCCGGTTTTCGCAGGGCGATCGAAGCGATCGTTTTATGAAGGCCAAGTATATTCTCGAAGAGGTTGAGCTGCGCGTAAGGCGCAATCGATAACCAAAATACTTCAATCAGAAGCATACAGAAAAATCTGCTCCAATTCGGAGATCAACAGGGAGTAACTATAACAATAAGTGAGTAACTTGTTTAAATAAAAATTAGCATCCTGTGCGTACGGTGAACAGAAAAATCAACAAATCCACGGGAATCAAACCTGTGACATATATGGGAAATTATGGATTAAATCTCCCGAGTATGCAGGGGCTCCGTTTCAACTGATGAATTCTTTTCAAACAGCTGCATTTCAAATGTCTACCACAATTGGCCCATTTGTCAAAATTACTGTGACCTTGATCTGTCCGACAAACGGATTGTCCTTCTTCTTGAGCTAAGATATCTGAATATTGATGTTGACGAATTGAAGCTAAGCGCGTTAGTTTGTGGCTCCGAATAACTCGTTCTCCCGCGCTGCCCACATGATGCACGCACTGTGTGAGCACAAGGAAGCTGGGATTTCACCTTGACTAGAAGCTCATGCTCACCACCTGAAACTGTTCGAGATGAAGCAGACTTTCAAAAAGAGATGCAAAGTAGGAAACAAGATTTCATCCATGTCTACCTTTCCCGTGTGGGAATACAGTGGCGAATAGCTGCAAGCTTTTCTGTTGATATAAAGGACGGTAGTGTAGTACACATTGACTCTAGCCTCACAGCAACTCACCAAGATCCTCATGACTTTTCCACAACGAAATACGCTGATACAGAGTGCCATACACAAAGTAAACTGAACAAGGCCATAAGAGAAGAGACCAAATCCAGGCAATGCTGCGGGGAAATTAAAACGATACGGGAGGTAAATGATCCATTTCCTGTCACATTTTAACGGTGACAGTAAAAGATTGGCAAACATGTGCTTGTGTGAACACACACAGCTATAGTGATTCACAATTGGGACACTGGCGTCTAGAAATGGGATTTCTAAATGACAATCCAAAGTAAGGAGCACCGATAGAATCTATGGCAAAATTCTAGAATTGTATCACTGATCAGTAGGTCAGTGATTTTTTCACAAAGCTTCTGTGCGAGTTAATGATATCTGATTTTGTCCCAAAAAAATTTCCAACAAAACTAAGGAGCAACTTTTGTCATGGTTCACTCCCCTATAGAAGACACAGTTTAGAGAACACCAGTGTCAGATTCATCGATACCACTTTGAATAGGTCCCATCCACATAACCGTCTTAGTTAATGCATGAAAGATGAACAACAGGCTGTTCGATAATTTGCTTCATTAATAAGACTGTGTACTTGTACTCACTGCGTTGTTCTACGCCGTGAGCATTCGATTGCTCCAAGAAATTTCAGTGTTTCAGCAGCTGAAGACCAAGATTCCGGACAAGGATGATAAGAGTGAAAATAAAACCTGCTATTACTGCTTAGTTTATATATATTATTAGGAAGGTTAGATTCCTGAAAGTAACCTCAGAACCTACTGCTCCACCAAATCTCAACAGGAAAGCCGGCAAGCATCCAGGCCAGTCAATCATTCAATCAATTCAGCAAAACCTGATGAATGTTCTTACACGCCACAGAAGATGACCGAATGTGATCAGCGTTCAGGCATTTCATAGGGGCACAATCGATATTGGTGGGTGTTCACTAACGCCTATCAGACAGCCTGGATCAATGTCAGAAAGTCCCCTTTAAACAGCGTGGGGCAGTTGTAACTTTTGCTCACGCACTCACGCTCTCGCACTCGCTTGTTCGGAACAGAGCTGTTGTGTTCCCTTTTGTGAGTCTTTTTTTCAGGCACTGGGCACTGGAGCGGGTCAGCAGCAGATACCACAGACTGGCGAATCAACAGATATAACATTATATATATATATATATATATGATGGAATGGATAAGGTAACCTACGGACTTAAGAAACACCGTTTTTGTACAGCTCTGTTGCCAAAAAAGTGTCTTACTGAGATAAAACAGATTTGTTTATCTGGTGAAAACATTCACTACAAAAGCTACGCTAGAAGTTCATGCTTGGCCGTGTGCAAAAATCGATAAAAGGGAGAGCCAATGGACTGTTTGAAAATATGGCTTACTTTTCGAAGTCTTTTAGGTCGATCATTTTCTTCAGTAAGACAAAAGCAAGAGGACTAGTCGACCTCCTCACTAGTTACAGAATGGAATGACTTATTGGATCTTGCTGGTTTTTGACAGTGCAATGTTTTCATAGTAAGAAATAATCTTTTTGAGCTGAGACGTTACCTGTTTCAAAACTTCCCACTTGGCATCTCTCACCGAAAGGGTAAAAAATAACAAAACTACTCTCGTTTTAGTGAATGTACACTTATTTGCACGCTAATTTGGTTTTTCGAGAGACTGGCCCAGCTGAATCTCTCATTTGTAATGTATCCAAGTGACGAATTTTCAGCAACCTTGTGAGCAGTGCATAACAAATATACTGTCGTTTTATTTATCCAAAAAGGCAGACAGATTCGTAACTGAAAAGATACTAAACTCTTGGAGTACATTTTGTTCTTGGAATCTAAAATGTACGGTGACCCTTCAGAAAGTACTCCCTTCAAAAGGTAGCCACCTCTCAGAGAGTAAAAAGTATCTTGCATGTTCACAAATGGCCTCGAACTGTATCGCATTGACCAGGGCCATTTTCTGGAGAAGTTAAATATCCGTTTCTCATGGATGTCTGATTTTGACGGTTTGCTTCGAATCCGTTCGATTATGACTGGTGGGCATGTTATGACACCAAGCGGATATTCTGAACTCTTATGAGACCCTACAATTTAAAATACTCACAGAACGGCCTTGGGGAGGTGGGGAATCATTGGGTTTTAGAGTAGGGCTAGGAATATGACTGCTTAGATGAGGGACACGAGTAGTATGTGACACGACTTCTTCTCGAGCCGACCTCAATTTGCGCGCAAACAGAAGGAAGCTAAAACGTTTAAGCTAGAGCCTACGTCTGGACGACAAAACAAAACATCTTTTGGGCAATCCAAGTAGGCATAATTTTAAAAATTTTCAAATTTTTCGAATTCTTTCACTCCAGCGATTGAGTAGAAACCATCGCCTTTTGGGTGCGATAGCTTAGAATGTTGATTTGTTTCAGAATCACAGGTCTGTTTGACCAGTTCTCTGATTTTTACTTCTAGAGGTGATCAGTTAACGAAGCAGTATATTCTCTTTCACAAGAAACTTTTGAGGACAAGAAACTTTCTCGGGGATTTTATAAGGACATTCCTCATCACCACAGATTTGTACGTCTTCTACAAGAAAAGACAAAGTCAAATATCGATTGCCGAGGTGAATGTTCTTGTGGACTCGTTTGTAGGGATATTTCCCTCGGGATCCCGAGATAATATCTATTAGGAAGCTTCATCTGTGGAAGTCGATAGCAAATATTCATCCAATGACCCTGGGATTTTGCTTGCTTTTCCGAACAAGCGGGAATGTGAACGCGAATTCAGTTTCCCCTTGGGCTGTGCTGTTACGTTTCGTGATACTCAGTATTGGTGACAGAAAAAGAAATCTTGTTTTAAAACTTAATGTGTGTGCAACGCGTGATGTGACGCATCTGAATTAGAGCTGCACGTTCAATAAAATCTTGTTGGAAGCTGGGTAGTTCCTTCTGTCTAGGAACTTCAAAACAGGCGCTAAAGAAAATGCAAGGTGATATCTCGAATATCCCGCCAAACGAAGCATTCCGTTGAGCAGAGTCAGGGACTAAATTAAAAGTCTGTTTGGTCTCTCGTTAATCCAAATGAGTAAAAATTAGCGCGTTTTGCCAGTTACCTGCAGTTTGGTTCAAGTGGAACCTGAGGCTGACTGAAGGGAAGTTCAGGACCTGCTCACTCTTGATAAGCCCTAAGTGGAAGGGTGAAAATGGTCCCGTTCGGTCGAAGATTTCTGAAGCCTTACGAGTAGTGTGCCATCAAACCGACTGCTGATAATATCATTGCTACACTTGCAGCGATCATCATATACAACCGTTGCAGCTGATTTTTGCTGAACTTTTCATAAATGGGTGATGGTGTTCGTGAACTCCACCTCTGTACTTTTCCACAGTGACCTTGAAAAGAAGTTCATCTGCTGTATTCAGCTCATGGAGTGTATGCAGACGTTTATTTTCAGTTTCACGAAGAAATCGCACCACCACACAAATGTCTAACATTTTGATTGTCATAAGGCTACAACGATATTAGTAAGTATTCAGGATCATTATTACAGAAAACGGGTTCTCTTACCAAAGTAGGTTCTCACCAGTGTGCTGTGTCTGCTCCACAGTTCTTGAAGCTCTGAGCTGAGTTCCGACGCCTTGCGTAACATAACCGTCTCATTTGTGGCGTACAGTAGTCCGATGATGATGAAGGTTGCACTGGTTATCTAGGGAATCACAGAAACAGGCAACAGAATGAACACTACTGAACACCAGAAGGTTTCTCTGATCCCAAAAAAACACTGAACAGAGAGACTGACCTAGTGCTGATGACTTCAGAGTGGGGGAGGACACTTCAGTCGTCGTGAAAAACTACCAGGAGTCGTTTTGTATCTGATTCTATTTACCCTCAAATAAAATAGACTCCATCAAACGTTGAAACCAGATAAGAAGCACCAGACCTGTTGAGTTGCTCTCAACATTTGTGTCGTACAGTCTCATCCATAGCCGGAGATAAAAAATGAATATTTATTGACTATCAGACCATCAAGTTGGGTGTCACTCATTAGTGCCAGTTAGACACTGTGTGGCCCAAGTAAGACCGTAAAACACAACCATTTTTGTAAGTTGCAAGATAAATTCAACGTTACCTTTCAGGGTGGATTGAATAGCGAATCGCTTCAATACGCGAGAATTACTGAAAACGAACAGAAAACATACGGGTGGCTCCCTGGTGCCTCCGATCCAATAGAACTTCCCAGACAAGTTGGCATTTTGAAGCGAAAACTAGGTTGTACTTTCGAGAAATACACTCATTTTCAAATCAATTTGGTTTCCACAAAAGATCCAACTGAATCCCTCGTTTATGATATTCTACAACTGAATGTGCTGCACACAGGCCGCCTAATGTTTCAGTTGAGTCTCTCGTGAAAACCAAATTGATTTGCAAATGAATGTATTTCTCGGAAACAGTTCATGTAGAACATACGGTTGACGGAAACTCGGGGACTGCGCCTACTTGATGAGCCCCAATCGGAAGGGCAAAACCGGTCGTTGGCTGTTGAAGAGTTTTCAGCATTCTTGTGAGTAGTTTCCTTTGTGAAAATATACTAGATTGTACTTCCTAATCATGTATGGACCAAACAACAAAGAACAAGCCCTATTACCGGGTGTATGCACATCAACCGAAAAACATGGTTGAGGTCATGGTGGTTTGTGATGCCTGAGTTGCCAACTTAGGACTGTCTGTCATCTAAAAACCGTTAGATGACACTACGCGACGGCCGATGTGGCATGAGTTTATTTGTGTATGTGCAATTCATGGTTGTACGTGGGCTAGGATACTGCCAGGACGCCCACACATAGACAGGAGGACGATTAAGGTCCTCAACCAAATCAAAAGCCTAACCGCAAGGCAGCGGTGTTTGGCGGGAAATACAAATGCATTACCATTTCTACGGAACACGTTGCCACACATGTTCCAACCCCCAACCTGGAGGGCCAGGAGACTGTGTTCGTCAGACCTCCAACTATTGACCAACCTGGTGTGAGAGACTCTGTGAGTGTCGCGGGACACTCCAGTATAGCTCAATGGATCGCTGAGGTACGCAAACCGTCACACCATGGTGATGTCCAGTCTCTTCGTGACGGAGTGACGGCAGTGAAGCATCATTGTGGAACACGGATGTCATGCTGTCGATGATGATGATGATGAAAAAATGTTATTGTCTGGCAAAAATAACTTGACCACAAAGTGCAGATCCACCCTGATAGTCCTAAAACACTTTCATCTGTCACATGGCTGGAACGATACCACATTCTGCCAATTCCTTTCTCCACCTATGAACTCACTAGGCACACCGTTAGTGTGCTTTTAACATCGATCAGACATCTCAGAAGCACTGTTTGGTTTAGTTCCGAGACTTTACAGATCTCAACGATTGTTAATCATTCTACTGATTCTACAGTCGAATCGTAGATACTGCGGTGCAGAAAGGTTTTGATTCAAGTGATCTCATCCTTGATTGTCAGATGAAACCCCTTCGTTTGTGTGCGCACAAGGTGCTGTTTCTCGGTAAAGAAAGGTTCAGCAAATTTGAATACTCACCAGCTGCAACACGATCGTCAGAATGATCAATGAGTAAGATAGCTTGTATCGCAGTCCGTCCATTTGCTGAAAGCAAGCGAGCAAATGTTCACACATACAGTAGGGTGTGAGAGTAAACCAGAGTCTAGCCTAGGTTACTCATAAACATTGGATTCCTCGCAGTTTTGGGTGTATGTACCAATAAGACCTCAAGTAAGGTCGAGATTTTCCTAAATAAACAAAGAAATCTTCTCCACCCTGAGATCATTCGTTATCTGCCATACACCATGATCCTGTTGAGATTCGAATGCAGTTTCCAACCGAAAGTTTGTCCATTCATTGGGGCTAATCTGTTCTAAAAAGCCGAGATCAACAGTACACCTGTTTCATCCTTATTTGAAAGATTCAGCAGTACGCAGCTTACGAAACGCAGAGTTTTGAACCCGCAAACTTCCGACCAGTGTTCGAACACTTGACCGTTCGTTGTTGACAGAGTAAACAACAGCGTGATAAGTTCTCACTCGAGTGCAGTTTGCTAGATGCGTGGTTCTATGAGAAGTTGTGATGACAAATCACCAATAGGCCCTCGAATCGACCCACCGTGACTCTAGCCGATGCTATTGATCGTTTCCATTAGGTCAATTTTGGCGCTGGAACTGCAAAACTATAACAAACCCGTGCGCTTTGATACACTTCATTTTGTCCAGCTTTCGTTCCCAGTTGGTGGTTGATTCGATTGCGCATATAGCAAGCCAATAAGCTTGTTTCGCATCGCGATGTACTGTATTTTTTTCAGATATTTGTATCAAAGTGACTTGGAATGGTGAGTGACTTTGGATTTGACGAGGTTGGTCCCGCTGGATGTAACTCACTAATGCTAAAAGCTCAAGTGAAGTTAAAAAGGAGTCACTGGATTAGAATAAAAAAGTAGACCACCCAGTTACCGTCCACTTTGCACAGTTTTCTTAAAACGATGCAGTTATAAAGAGTCGGAAAAGCAGTATACACTTAACTAGCAACATACTGAAGGTCATAGCTTCCACCTCCTTGGGTTGAAGCAGTACTCCTGGAAAAGAGCTGCTAATTAAGCAGTCCTGAGAAAGACAAGCTTTTGTACGACCGAGGTAATAAGTCTGCTAATGAGAAAAACATGACAACTTTGTCTGCACAAAGGCTGAAAGAGTGAAATTCAGTTAGTTACGGCAAAGGTGGAACGGGTGTGCGTGAATACACGGAAGTGATAGAAGAAGTGAATTTCCTTGAAGTCAGAAACACTTGGAAACAATACAAACGAGAGATTCAGCTGGGTGCTAGTTGTCCTTCGCATAACCAAATTTGTTTACAAATGAGTGTATTTCGCTTATTTCGTGCAATTTGGGTGGAAGTAGAACACAGGGTTGACGGAAACTCGGGGGCTGCGTCTACCTGATGGACCCAAGAAAGGAAAAAACCGGTCGTCGGCTGTCGAAGAATTTCAGCAACCTTATGAGTAGTGCATTACGTGTATGCATGTATCGCGATATCTCGAATATCATGGCAACTGAAACATGATGCGGCCTGGTGCAGCACATTCAGTTGCCTAGAAACATCAGCTGGGTCATAGGTGAGTCTCTTGCAAAACAAAATTTATTTGCGAATGAGTGTATTGCTCTAAAAACCGAGAAGTTTTGCAACATACCTACATGACCAAAGTGAACGCTGGATAACATATAAGTGCTCTCTTGAAGATCGCTTCAGCAATCAGAACGAAGCGGGTTATGCCATAGCACGACGCATTCCGTATTTACATAAATGCATTCGTACGTGTGGGGAGATGGGCTGCTTAAACATGTTGCCAGTAATTTCGTCATTCACATTCCGTGGCCACTCAATTGACTGAACTATTGCACTAGTCGCCGGTACTCGGAATTTGTGTACAAATAGTTAGATAGTTACATCTAGAGGCTCACCCAGGTTGTGAAAAGGTACATTTTTTCAAAAGCAGTCATGCAGGGTCAAGAAAAGCTATGAGGTCGATTCTCAGCTCACTGAGAGTCAAATAGACTCACTAAATGGAGAGTAAACAAGTATATAATGATCGAATCTACAATTTAAACGTTCCGTGAACGCTGTTCTGCGAGTTCGGGTTTCAAGTCATGACCCACAAGTTTCCGAGCGCAACAAAGTGTGAGGATCTGGAAAAATACACTTATCTGCATATTAACTGAGTTTTCACGGGAAACTCTATTGAATTTCCCGTTCATGAGATTTTTCAACTAAATGTGCTGCACAAAGGCCGCCTCGTGTTTCGGGGTACGTGTGTAGACGTACTACAATACTTATGAGGTTGTTGAAAATGCTTCGACAGCCCACGTCCGATTTCATTCTTACTAGGGCGTGAAAACCAATTGTCGAGAGCTGTCCAATTTTGGGTCCAAGTGGAACATACGGTTGACGGAAACTCGTGCACTGCGCCTACCTGATGAGCCCCAAGAAGGGCGAAACCAGTCGTGGGCTGTCGAAAAGTTTTCAGCAACCTTGTGAGTAGACTCCCTCATGAAAGGTGTAAAGATGTTGTTACACGCTGGTGAAGACTAACTAATGGTGCAGAGCTGGAAGCAAACAATAAATTAAAAATTAAAGAAAATGAAAACTGTCGATTCCTCTACGTATTATTGCCACTACAACTACGAATAAGAAAAGTTCAAACGTATCAAACTACACATATGTATGCTGAAAATTCTTCGACAGCCCACACTCGGTTTTGCCCATCAAGTAGGCGCAGTCCATGAGTTTCCGTCAACCGCTTGTTCTACTTGAACAATAACATCAGAAAAGGGAAGGTTCAGTCCGGCTGGCAAGTTCAATTGTGACAACATTTTGGTGCATGCCTGCCGTGCACCTCGATCCTCCGCTGTTGTACTGCCACACAAGATGCGTAATGCCTAGCGATAGTGAAGTGTTGGGAAATTACATTTCGCCGTCACTACAGTCGTTAACAAACATCGGGAAATACTCCTGAATCAATCTATCTGACTAGTGACTGTGGCACACCTATGTTCTTCTAATGATTTTTGTCTTCCAAAGTAAAATGCTGGTCGTGCGTTGACAGTGTGGTAGACGGACAATGAAAGGATTGGACCAGGCCTAGTGAGTGATTTCACACAGGGATATTGAGATCCTAGTGACTTGCGATTTCAACTCCGGCGCTAAACGATCAACAATGTTGTGTATGGATTGGATTTCTCCTCATATGATCTTACTACCCTTGTAACGGTGATACTGTTGATGGGGAGGCATGCCTGTATTCTGTGTTGTTCGTGGAATTTCGATTTGCGTCTTTTGAAAAGGGGAGATCTGTTGCGGAATTTGTCGAGTCGCTCTGTAACATTTGCTTGAATTTGAGCGAGGAATGATTGGAGTCAATGAATATCTAGGGAAGTTCAAGAAGACGTGTTAAGGGGAAGATGGATGTCCAGTTTTCGTAAATGAGATGCAAACGAGAGTTTTGCCTCCCTGTCCAATGGTCTGTAACCGGTCAGTCGGCATTTTCAAATAAGTAACTCCGCAGCAAAGGCCTTCTTCCTTTCACTCCTAGCCTAATGTCGTCCCCAAAACTTGCGCCTTCGTGAAGTTCCAGGCCATTGATCGAAATTCCAGATAAACTGCTTAAGAGGATGGCTGGTTTCATGAAGTTACCTATTACCAAAAAATACTGAAGGCTCTGGTAAGGCCGGCTGGTAATGGTTTGGAAGCAAACACAAACTCTACCCGTCATTCCGCCACATTCCGTTTTCCAAAGCGGAGTAAGTACTTAACACACTAGTCACAAGGTTACTGAAATCCCAGCCCACGATCGGTTACGCCCCATCTTGGAGCTCATCAGGTAGCCATTGACCCAGAGTTTCTCTCAAACCTATGTTCTTGAACTTGAGCTCAAAATGAGAGAGAATAACATTTTGGTTTTCACCGAAGACCCCAGTGAATCTCTCGATTATGATGTTTTTCTCCAACAGAATGTGCTGCACCAGGCAGCCTCATGTATTGAGATACTAGTTTATGCTACCTACTGAAGCATCAGGCTGGTTGAAAAAAAATCCGGGACTCTACCTATCTTATAAGCATCAAGAAGGGCGTGATGTCGATTATTTTTCAGCAACTTCATGCTTCAGTTGTTATGATGTTCCAGGTATCGCGAAGCATTGTACAGACTAATTACACTACTCATGAGGCGGCCACCTGGGGAAGAATATGATAAACGAGGACTTCAGTTGGATTTTCGAGAAATACACACATTTGCAAATCAATCAGGTTTTCACAAGAGACTCAACTGAAACTCTCGTTCATGATATTCTATATCTAAATGCGCAAATTAGTGACTTCTCGAAAACAGTCCAAGTTGGGTTCAAGTAGAACATAAGGTTGATGGAAACTCTTGGACTGCGTCTACCTGGGGATCCCGGAGTGGAAGGGCGAAACCCGTCGTTGGCTGTCGAAGAGTTTTCAGCAACCTTGTGATTAGTTTCCTTTATGAAATTTCAGTCGGGTCTTCTGTGGAAGCCAAATCGATGCGTAAATGAGTGCATTTGACAAGAATTTCCGGTTTACAAAGGTCAAACTGTTCAGGCTACCGTACTTGTGCGCTTTACGATAGACTGCGCACTGTTACTGCAAGAATTGAAACTCCCTCAACAGCTTATTCAACACACAACCTGATGGAAGTGATTGTAGTGTGTTTCCAAATGAGATTGAAACAGGCCAGCTATTAGCGTAAATCCAATCAAGCTTATTCTGACTTCAATCGTACAATAACGTCAAACCACGCCAAAGATTCGAGAGTCACGCTACAGCTGTTTTAGTCCTTTTGATTACCGTCAGCAGGTCACAAACCTGCGGGTTGGAAATCGAACTCAGCAACTGAGCACTCAGCACTATGGTAAACCTGAACTGGACAAAAATTTCATTCCACGGCCTCCAACTCCTAAAAAACGAGTGGTACGCAAAAAGCACCCCGAATTCAAGTCTTTGAAATTTTCAGGCGTGCGGTCTAGGATCAACGCAATGAAAATCGCGGCAAAACACAGGCAGCCAGTGAGAAAAAAGATGAAGGGGTTGGAAACCTTCTCAGAGAATATATAAATCAATTCTCAACAGATCTCAACCTCAGGTGATGCCTTATCGATTAATTTGTTTTCTTGTGGTTTAAATTACATTCCACAATAGTTCCTCGGAGGGTACCGGATAAGATCATCAAGTAGGACTGGGCCTAAAATCTCAATGGAGCACTGTATTCCGCCATCTTCCACGACGGCATTTATTGCTGAACACTCCTGTTATGCCGCCTATGACGTGGCGTATCTTGCTCGTGGGTTCTTCTGATCCCGAACGCAGCTGGAAGGCGGACTTAATTGTTCTTGTTACGACAATAGTTGTGAGAGTAATGAAAGCACGTGGAGATTTAGCACTTCTGAAGCTCGCTAGCACCATTCGACTTTACCAGTCCGTGTTTAGCAACACAAGACCTGTCATTCACGATGTACTCGACTATTCAAGGAGTGGTAGAGGACACCAGAAATACAATGCTGTAAAAATAAATAAGCTACATTCACTAGGATCGGCAAAGGGGTGGGACAGGCGCAGATCGCACCAGGAACACAGTGCCTGCAATCAATGGACCCGGACATGTCATCGTCACGTGCCAGAAGTCACCTATACCGCCTGAATCTCTACCAGTTTTGCACAGCATGAGTTATCGAGCTCGATAAATTACGATGAAGAATACTTACTAAGCATGCAACTAAGCCATCTGCGGTCAAAGTCAACCAACACAAATTTCCAAAAACCTTGGTCTACTTAAATAATCCCTCATCCAAAGGCTGGAAAAATACTAGGTTACAAATTCACGGAAAGCTAGAACTTAATAAGTACTTAATAAGAATAATGTTGACACATCACACTACTCATAAGGCTACTGAAAACTCATGATAAACCACTATCGATTCCCATGTTCTCTCGGCTTATCGAGTAGACACATTTCCAAAGTTTTCATCACATGTTGTTCCAGTTAAACGTCGTTGTCATTGGTGAAAGACGTCCTTCTGCGTCTAATTACTTCAGAAGGACGAAACTGGTGGTCGGTTGGCCGAAAATTTCATTTTTGCTTTTGATATATTCAGTATCTTAACGGCTAGAACACACGCATTCAGGTTGAGAATACCATATAGATTCACTAAAGTTCTTCCCTTGCACAAAAGTAATTTGTAAACACATGTAGTTCACCAAGATGGCCACAGTGTTATCGTCGGTTCACTAGTCACTGCAGAAAGTTCACACATCAGGAAGGACCGCTTCAAGATGTTCTTGTCACTGATCCCGTCCTGTATGGTTCTGGCCAATTCGGTATCAGAACATCTGTATTAAACCCATTTCCAGCGGCTTACTCACGGTATCTGAAGCAATAAACGAGCAGGCCAATGATGTAACAGATAATGCTCACCGTTCCACAGCCCAAAGTTGCAGTTCGCTAAACGGCGATGTTTATCAGGACTTATGACCATACAAGAATGAAATATCAAACACGTAAATGTGAAAAAGTGGGGAGATTATTTGTGTCTTGTTGGGCCCGATGTTTTGATATCCCCAATTGTCACTGTGGATAACAAAACACTGGAGAGGATTCTCGGCTGGTAGTCTGCAGTGTTACGAGGTGACCGAACTTTGACCATACAATGGCCCCCCCCCCCAATACAGCCGTGTGGTTCAAAATAACTCTTGTTAGTCTCAAGACGTTCCAGAAGAGACAGACATGCTTCTTTTCCTAAGTCAAGATCGTGGAAGACTGTACATTCGTTGTGATTTGGATGCTCGTGTCTTCAACGAAAAAGGACCAGAGTTGACTCAAAAATGGTTTGAAACCACAATTTTGAGGAGCGAGATTGATAAGTTTGTATCAATGTAATTTTTTCAAGACCCTCGAACACCTCATGTGTTTTAGCAAGCGGTACTTTTCTCTCCTAATGGCCTAAAGCATAATCTCGATTTTTAAAAAGTCAGAGTTGTACGGAATTATAAAAGTGATGCCAGCCGTGAGTGTTGCTAGCTGTTCTAGCTCTAACCAGATTTGAACCTAGCGATCTATCAAGTCCCCCCTAACAAGAAATACCCCCAAGAAGGAGCCATTTGTAAACGTGTGGGACATCTCCAAGTTACTATCATCACTGATAAAATTGACATTCCCCTCAAATCTCAGTGGGACACCTTCACTGACTCTAGAAAAATAGTTGGCTTATTGTCCAATGAAAGATACGACACATACTGACCTACGTTCTCAAGGTATACTTAGTGATTTACCGTTACCAGAGCCAACAATTCATTCACGAAAATATTAAATCAGTGACTCCCTTTGATTAAGTTTGATTAGGTACGACTGATAATTTGATACAAGACACCGATCTCTAGGAGATTTCACAGTTCTACCAGACAAACTGAAGGGAGAAACGGAACAAACTCTTGTTTACGTATTTATCACATTTTTTGCATGATGCCTCTTTTATTTCGCGTTAAAAGGACTATTGGCAGCTCAGCTTTTAGGCTATTTGGTTGTCTTTTTGCCAAAAGTGTTTTCAAAAATCGAGATAACCTCTTCAGTTCATCGCTGAGAAGCGATGTCTCCTCCATTGCAGAATTGGGAACCTAATTGTTCAGCTCAGTTCAGTGAACGAATCAACAAGCAAACTATCATTCAGTTGGAAAACGCTTGAAAACAAAATATAAGTCATCTATTCAGAATGGACGTTCATCAAATTCACGTTAAACAGCAACTAGGCGTGAAAAAAACAGTTGGTATTGCCACAGGGGCTAGTGATTTCGAAGAAAGAGTACTGTACACCAAAACACTTTCTCACCTTACCTGAAAATATAATCACCACCGCATTTTCCAATGTCGCTTTGCTTCACAGCGGTTTATTATACTCTTGTGATCTGCTCACTGAGCCCATTTGATTTGGCAGGTAAAATCCACGCTTCGTCGAATCGCATAGCAGCAACGACAACAGCAGAGCGCACATGAACATTCGTCACCGCTGAGTGACCTGTAAGATGAAGCTGTCCGCAAGTCAAGGACACATAGTCAGCGAGAGTACGTCGGCAAGATCACACAAAGTGGTTCAGACAGATGGATGACCTGTTTGATTGTCCTCGTAAAATGCGTTAGATGTTTTCGGTATCAGACTACTCATCGTTAGATGTAACCGACTATGGAGAGTTGAGTTGAACACAAGTGGAACTGAGAGCTGGTAAGCAATGCGTACTGTATACAGGATTCAGTTCAAATTGCAATCGAGTGTGTTCACCGCGAAATATCTGCGTTGTTAATTTGGGCTTAACATAACAAAATGCCCTGAAACCGAAAAGAATTATGGCTCATCCATAAGCAGTAGATTAAAAGGATATCTTGGCCAAAATCAGCCAACTGTTTAACTCGAACAGTTGAGAACAGCAAGTCCTGTTCCCTTTTGGAGCTTCTTCATCCGTTTCCCTCCAACTTTGACTCATTTTTGCTGTGACCACTCTTCCGTCTGTTGTAGTTCTTTTTAAATGACCGTTTACATATTCGCATTCGAAAGCATCCTTGAGTCCAGACAAATGCACGTGCGCACGCGCTTTAGCTCTGTCGTTTTGATGATTACTCACTTTTAAGTTCAATCAATAATCGATTGTAGTTCAAATTCACTTTATTGATTGTCGCCTGATGTGCGGACGTTCCGCTGCTCGTTGCATGCGATAAACTCTGTTGAAACACACAGCCTTTCTAGAAGATTAATTTGCGACGGTCATATTTGAAGAGCCACTCATTCAGGTGAACTGTGTTTTTAATTATGGCGGACACTGATATTAACCATTGTTTACCAGGCTTTGAGTTTAAACGGTTCAATACCGCCTCCAGGTTTTAGTCTTTATTTTATGGTTATTTATTTACAAGACTAGTAGATAAATCTTGGTAGATGGCCATATGTTTGTCTTTCGACATGGTCTAATGCACTTTTGCTCTCTTTTCCTATATAAGACTTATCTCCACATAGAAATGTTGCGGGTATGGTTAAACATCGCGTGGATCAGCATTTAACCTTATTGGAAGCCCTGGATCGATCGCTTGGAAGTGAAGATTACTTCCGGACAGTGGTGCTATAAGCTAAAGGGTCAAACCAAAACGGATGTAAATGCCGTCGCCTTACTTCGGAGGCAGTGAGAAGTTACTGCGGTTGACTGCAACAGTGATGGAGGGAGATTGTGTACCCCTCGGTGGCTGGACCGAGACACGGTCCTGAGCTGTCCTGGTTGTCTCAGATCGCGGTGGACTCAAGGCTCTCTATTATCGGAGATAGCATCACTCACACTCAACCAACACACTACAACACTCCGATACAAGTCCCCTAGTGACTCCGGAGATGGTGTGTGAATTCAACAAGAAACATTCTGAGATCCACTGAGTGGCACAATCGTCATCGGTCATAGCGATGGCAAACAAATCGTGAGCACTTCAGTTCTCCTTAACAGCTTACCGAGAGAAATGATGGTACAAACTACCGCTATCTGCGAGTTGCTTGATGGTCTGCGCATACGACTGATACCACACACCCGGACCAGTATAAAATGCCCAAAGTCCAAAAACACCAGACTCGATCAAAGGTACGAACAGTTGACTACTTGTGTGCTACTTTCTTCCTCTCCGCCTTACAGCAGCCAAACCATTGAGAAGTGGGACGAAGTGTTTATAGTTGTGAGCAACCGCTACCCAGATCGCAACACTGTTAACTCACGGAGAACACCTTGATCTTGGCGTAAAGTCTCAAGGTCTGTTTGTCCGGAAGCAAGGTTATTTGCTCTGAAATTTCCTTAGGTCGGTGCATTACTATTTCGCGCAATTTTGGGCCTCCTTGAAGGTCACTAGCCCTTGGACTACTTTACACTTAAACAGGATATTATGATTCCAACCGCTAAAAAGAATCTGATATGAGCCTCGTGAAGCCAAAATGGTGATTGGCGGACTGCACTTACAGCCCCCGTTCTAATTTGAGTCATTCTGAAACTCGGCTTCAGTCGACAATGCTACAGGAAATGGAATTGGGCGCGGAAAACTAGTCAGGAATATCTCAGGAGTGTTTTAAAAGCTGGGTTTTGAAAACAGATTTACCCAACCCGATGACCATTTGACTGTGTTCACTTGTCGCATAAGAAACCAATAAACACCAACCAGGATGATTTTCATAAAGGAAACTACTCACAAGGTTGCTGAAAACTCCTCGACAGCCCACGACCGGTTTCTCCCTTCTTGGAGCTCATCAGGTACCGCAGCCTCTGAGTTACATCATAAACGAGAGATTCAATTGAGTCTCTCGTGAAAACCAAATTGACTTGCAGATGAGTGTATTTCTCGAAAACAGTGCAATTTGGGACTGCGCCTACCTGATGAGCCCCAAGAAGGGCGAAACCGGTCGTAGGCTGTCAAAGAGTTTTCAGCAACCTTGTGAGTAGTTTTCTTTATGAAAATATACTGCAATATCTCGAATACCGTGCCAACTGAATCATGAGGCGGCCTGTGTGCAGCACATTCAGTTGTAAAATATCATAAATGAGAGATTCAGTTGAGTCTCTTGTGAAGACTGGGATGAATTTGTCTTTTTCTAGGGATACAATCACCCTCAATCAACTCCAAAACACATAACTAGGTGAGAAGTGCCGTGTAGTGTACTAAATTCCCTTACTATTGTTGGTGGTGCACCATAATTGGCTTGCAAAGATAAACAGCACCAATTGGATAAAGTATCTTCATTGTCCAATTCCATATAAGATCAGAAAAGAAAACTCGTGGACATGGGCTGGTCGACTAAGAAATCCTCTATCTGTTTGGATAGGTCAAAAGTATCGTGGGTTTATCAGACAGAAATAGCTTGCCCCATTTTTAGCTCTCTTGGATGCCAGCTTGCAGAAAGCCACCGCTTACGTTGTTATGTGACCAGTTCACCTGCTACATTCACTGGCCAAATTGCGGCTGAGCAAACTTCATAGTCCGAAGCATTGGGAAGAACTTTCTAACTTTAGTCCAGTATCAACTCAGAACCAGCATTGAATCCCACATCTGTCCACCTCTTTGTCGCTTTGTCGTACACAAATATCATTCTATCGTTTCTGAGTAAGCAATGTTTACGCGTTCCCGTATCTCAAAAGATTCCTTCATTGTTTTGCTCCTTTTAACATTTGGGGCTTGTTTTATCTTGCATGGGCTTACCTTACGGTCGGAGGTTACAATAGACAACTATTTCATCTCTCGAGCACAATTTTCTTCTGATTCCAAGCCGTATGGATCAATCAAAATGAGGAAGTTCCGCTAGCTCCTGACTTTTACTCACTCAGCCGTTACACCAATTAGGTTAGACTGCAGTTGATCACGTGCCACTAAGCGGCTTTAATCACATGACACCTTAACCTGACTGGAGATGCATGGGCGCGTGACGTGAATGCGACCCAGGGGTTATCACATTGTTTCCTACTCCACCTACTTTGGAAGAACAATCGCTCAAACACGAACACGTAGTCCTGTTCAGATTATTTCAGCATTCGTTCAGCTGCTGAAGACTCAAATACCGGCAGGGCCAGTGCAGATCTTGTTTTCCTTGTGGATTAACCGGAATACTGATGAAAGGAAGCAGGCATTCACTCGGGATTTATTTATTGGAAAACGCCAACTGAACAGTCACAGACTATTAAGCAGGGAAGCATCTTGTTTACAAAAACTGAATATCCATCTTCTATTTGAACGAGTCTTCCTGAAATTTCCTGGATATTCATTGACTGTTGCTCAAATGCGACCCCACAAGTTCCGTAATAGATCTCACTTTTCAAGAGACGCGAAGCGGATTTACGAGAAAACATACTACACTCATGCTCCCCAATCAGTAGTATCACCGTCACACTGGTACTTAAACAGGAGAGGGACGTTCTCAAAGAGAGGGATCTAATTGCGGATGTGAACAGAAGCATCAAGGCTATCGAAGACTAACAGTGAACAAATAATCTACTCTGTTGATTAAAGACAAAGAGAGTCACAGTTGGTATGTAATAAGTCTAGCACAAAGAGGGTTCAGTCACGGATCATCAGTTACTGTCGCCTAAAATGAAAGCACAAATTTTGGAGTTCAACTCCAGTGCGGTGGGGTCGAAGAAGTGCGGGTTATGAGTATGCACAAAAGCAAGTCAAGTGGTTGGCCATTATCGGTAGACACACAGATCAATCATGCACGATCTTATGATGAATATGTTGATAAAGGTTTTAGGTCAATGAGAAAAGTTGACGGAGATGTATTTCCTCGGTGAAGAACTACTCAAAAGGTTACTGAAATCTCCTGGAGGAATTTCCCTGCCTACCGATGACTTAAAATGTCACTATCTGACACTGGTTCGCATGGGAATTATTATGCATTTTTGTATAGTTTGATTGAAACTTGTCTGTCAAGTTTCTGGAGGTTCACACTTTATAAATGAAGTTACTTCCATTGTAGCAAATATGATCCGTTCCAACGCGACCACACCGTGCCAAAATCGTGAAACGTTGATGGGCTATAATGCTTGTTTGTGGATCCTGAAACAGTCGATTCTAGCAAAAAGAGATGGCGCGAAGCTCGGTGTTAGTTTTTTATCTGAGCTGGGCGATCTGATTGTAAACGCTCCACAACCAGTTGACGTGGGTTCAACTCGGACTTACTGCTCGACTGTCACATTAAACTGTTTGTGTCATACGCGCCGTTGGTGAACAGTCCCACCACATTGAGGAGTACTACCCCTAGTTTAGCTTATCCTACGCGAACAACAATGGTATATTGAACCACATTCGACAAGACGAACTCCGGGCCATACAGATTACAGTAAGATTAGATAACCTGATACACAGTGAGTTCTTTTTTCTAACTGCCTCCATTTTTGCTTCCTTGTTTTGTGACTTCAGTCCAATCCGACTTGGTATGACCCAGGGTACAAGAAAAGCATACTACCGAACATCGGGTCATCTCTGTGCAAGATGAATTTACTCCATCAGTATATTTCCCTTTTCCTGGTCAAACCTTACCCTGGTCGAACCCACTGTTTTCTGCGTCTACCTCATGCATCCGATAGCCGCCCACAATTCCTCATGAACTTTTGACCCCTCAACCAATTCTGACGAACTTTTCTCGCGCGTTTTTTGGTCACTTGCGTTACCACGTGCTGTGCGCGCATGTTTGTCGGTAATTCACGTCGATTTGCCGCTCTTACCGGATTTTCTTTGGACTTGCACTGATTCATGCAACAATTAGACAGAAACCTCCTTTTCATGTACGCATTTTGTTGATAAATCTCAAGACTGCTTGTGAATTCACGCGTCATTCATTTGGGCTTCCGTGAATATGTCACGTATTCTATAGCCAATCACATCTAGATAAAACTTCACTGTCTACAGTACGGTAAACTATAGTAAACAGTAATGTGTAGAACTATGTGATACAAATTTGTCAGTTCTCGTTCTCACTCCATTCTCGCTCTCTCCTTTATCCTCCCCCGTCGGGATATTGTGAGCTATTGCTACTCAAAATGACACTTGTCCAACAAAACTCAAAATGTAGCCGCGTAAAACGAATCATAATACACCTTCCGGACCATGAAGCACGAAAAGTCTGATAATCTGAAATTTAATCGCCTTTTTTCAGTATAGGTGTTTTTAAAGGAATGATTCTGCGGGCAGTTAATAGTGAAATGAGTCTCATGCGCTTACAAGCTGAAAAGTCTGAGAAGGCCAACAGAACGACTAAATTATACACAGTTCCGGTCTTCATTACCGAAGTGGACTGAACAGGCAAGCTGACTAACTTGCTTCGACCAGTCAGATTATCACGTGGGACGTTTTGACTTCAGTTAGACAAGTAGACCAAGGAAGAGAGCAGACGAAGGAGGGAATAGAGAGAAAGGAAACCAAACAACAAGTACGCCGACTACTTCTAATTGACCTCATGCGATAAATTTCTGTACCTCGCCGGAAAAATGTTCGTTCAGCTGGTGTTCGATTCACTCTTACACAGCCACCCAATGCAGTGATACTTGATTTTCACTATCAATAAGATTCCAAAAGTAATATCATTTTTCTCGTTTCACTCAGATGAATGGGCACACTGATGCGGCTTGCATTAAACGTTTTATTTTGAAGAACAAAATATGAAAAGATGGGTCCATGTTACAGTAAACTATCTGTGTCATACGCGGCAGTTGGATTGCAAACGTTTCATCATCAATCGAGGTGACATCGTCAGTGCCACTCAACCTGCACTGACGATGTCACCTCGTTTGGTGATGAAACGTTTGCAATCCAACTGCCAAGCTCGGCGAACAGACCAACAACCAAACAGTGCACCCGAGCTACCTACATTCCACAACATTGCTAATCGGTCCGTTTTATTGATAAATGACAATGAGAACTCGGAATAGCTGTAAAATGAATCTTGCCTGGTAGCCTTTCTCATCTAACTTAACTGGGACTCACTCTCAGATGGAATATGAAGCGATTCAACTGTAAGTCCCGCAGCTATAAAGATTTTCGTGGAATCAAACAAAACCTGGGCGCAACATACTCTGACTCATCACCTAGGATAATAAACACCCAGAACTTTGCGGCGTTTTGCCTCGAGGATTGTGGCTGCATACAAGAAAAGTCTACATGAATTATGGACAACATACTACCTAATTAGCTTCCAGTAGGTTATCTATAAAATTGTATCGGTCGGCAACTTACTTGACGTATGAATGGTAAATATCAATCAATCAATCAATCAATCTATCTATCTATCTATCTATCTATCTATCTCTCTATCTATCTATCTATCTATCTCTCTATCTATCTATCTATCTATCTCTCTATCTATCTATCTATCTATCTCTCTATCTATCTATCTATCTATCTCTCTATCTATCTATCTATCTATCTCTCTATCTATCTATCTATCTATCTCTCTATCTATCTATCTATCTATCTCTCTATCTATCTATCTATCTATCTCTCTATCTATCTATCTATCTATCTCTCTATCTATCTATCTATCTATCTCTCTATCTATCTATCTATCTATCTCTCTATCTATCTATCTATCTATCTCTCTATCTATCTATCTATCTATCTCTCTATCTATCTATCTATCTATCTCTCTATCTATCTATCTATCTATCTCTCTATCTATCTATCTATCTATCTCTCTATCTATCTATCTATCTATCTCTCTATCTATCTATCTATCTATCTCTCTATCTATCTATCTATCTATCTCTCTATCTATCTATCTATCTATCTCTCTATCTATCTATCTATCTATCTCTCTATCTATCTATCTATCTATCTCTCTATCTATCTATCTATCTATCTCTCTATCTATCTATCTATCTATCTCTCTATCTATCTATCTATCTATCTCTCTATCTATCTATCTATCTATCTCTCTATCTATCTATCTATCTATCTCTCTATCTATCTATCTATCTATCTCTCTATCTATCTATCTATCTATCTCTCTATCTATCTATCTATCTATCTCTCTATCTATCTATCTATCTATCTCTCTATCTATCTATCTATCTATCTATCCATTTATCTATATCTAGCTAGGTATCTAGCCATCCATCTATCCATACGGACGTATGACTATTCTAGGTAAGGTGGATCCGAATCTGATCCCTGAGAGTCCTTCAGGGGCCGATGTGTGCCGTAGTCATTCACAAGAAATTTTTCAGATTTGTGAATCGCACTTGGATTTCGTCTAGGAAGCTAGCTGTCATTCAATAGGAATAAAATCGTGCTTACTATGTGATGCCGTTCCTGTTGTGCTGTCAATCAGAGCAGCTTTAGCAGGGTTGCGTTTGACGCTGAAATTCAGACTGGGTAACCTGGGAGAGATGAGACAAAATCAGCGCACTTTTGGAAATGCTAGAATACCCCTGCTTCATACTGTTCCGAACCCCAGTGAAGGAAATTATTACATTTCCACGGAAATGATTATCCCGTGGAGGGCAACGCGGCGGGTGTTTTTCACTTGCCTGTAAAGACTACAAACGAGAGATTCAGCCGTGTTCCAGGTGTGTCTCTCGCAAAACCAAATTTGTTTGCAACTGAGTGTATTTCGCTAATTTCGTGCAATTTGGTTTCAATTAGAAGGCAAGGTTGACGAAAACTCGGGGACCATGTCTACCTGATGAGCCCCAAGAAGGTCATGGGTTGTCGAAGATGTTTCAGCAGCCTTATGAGTAGTGCAGTACGTCTATTCAGTCAGATGTCTTGGTAAGTATCAGGTATGATGAATGGTGAGGAATGGTTGATGCTGTAAAATTTCTCTTTATGTCTGACAAAGTGAAATGCTAAATAAATGCCGTGACCGGATGGAAGATTATACTGACAGTAATAAGGATGCTTATACTGTCGAAGTAAATTTCATCATCATCATCATCATCATCATCATCATCATCATCATCATCATCATCATCTTCTTCTTCTGACAGCGATGAACCAATGAGACACAGTGATGCTTATCCGCCATAAATATGTAAAACTCTTGGTTGTGTGAGAGCTGAGAAGCTGCCAGGCCACCCAAACGATTAGGGTCCGAAACCATAGCCATGGACTCAAAGGCCTCACTGCAAGGCAGCGTTGGTCGGATGGCGACTACTCGACTAGGTCAAGCCTAGGGAGTGAATTGTGACACTTGTTCCAACCCACAACATGGAGGGCCCGGGGATTGGCCCTCTATATCCACTGACGAACCTGGTAGGACATTCTATGGGTAAATTCCGAAACACTTCTCCTTAGGTCGATGGTAACTCAGTGTTCAAAACTCGCACAAAACAAACGGTTCACGAGAAACGGAATTTCACACGATGTGGGCGCACAATCTCACCAAGAGCCGTTGATAGCGCGTTGTTTGAACACAGCACTGAGTAAATAACGCAAGATTTGTTGACCTAAATTAACAAACCTTTTCATGCCCACCCATGGGAGAAACAAAGTAATCTCATGTTCACACTTGTAGAAGTAGTTCAAACGTAGGATGAAACGCTCCAAACGGATAAGGCTGGTGCGGTGTATCAATATACAGCGTTACAGGTAGAGGTCTATTTGTGAAGCTAAATGGTAAAGGAAAGTCCTGTTCGATTGAGGAGAGCATAGTTTTGTGATCACGAATTGATAGCAGTATTCCTAACCAGCTACTCATGGTCTAAAGTGATGTTCCTCTGCTTAACTGTGTTGTTTTCAATTTTCTTAAAAAAATCATTTAAGGCACTTTGCTGCTTTTTTAACGTAAGGCTTTGTGACCACCGAGCTTATGGGTTAAAGTGACGTTGGCTATTGTATGACTTACACCTTTCTTTGTACAATTACCTAGGTCAACAATCTTTATTTAGAATATGCAAATTCAGTCGAAATATGATCCATTTTTGCTAGACTGAACTGCAAAAAGGTATGAATTGGGGGATGCAGTGTTAAATAGTTCAAATTCCTAAAAAATTCATTCATCCTCATGTCATAAATGGGAGATCCAGATGAGTCCCCCATGAAGGTCAAACTGACATGCAAATGATCGTGTTTGTCGAACTTTATGGAGTTTGGTTTTAGGCAGAACATAAGGTTGGAGGAAACGTGGGGACTGTGTCTTCCTGGTGAACCCCAAGAAGGGCACAACCGATGTGTTTTCAGCAATCTATTCAGTAGTGTGTTACGTCTGCATAAGTCAACATGTATAGTTGCTGACTCTGTAGTCCCTCGCTGCAGTGATGTTAGTGTGGATGTATTCAGTCCTGCGTGATTTGTAGCACAGAGTTTCATATTATTCGTCATTCTGAACAAAAAGCTCAATTAGTTTCCATTTCGTACCTAAACACTCCCTTCAGGCCAAGTTACAGACTCACATGGAGATGATAGTATTAACCAGTATCTGGCATCACCTCTAATGCTGTAATTGCAGAAAGGTACTATCGTCCTGCAGCATTTCTTCTGGCGTAACCTCCTGTTGTGATAACGTTAACCAGTTTGACCCATCCTAAAAAAATTGGCCCAGCTGTGACACCACTTCAGGGGCACTGTGCCACTATAAGACGCTACGAGGGCTGAGACACTGCCAGGTTGTCTAACCTTCGGCACGGGTAGTCTAATATCCGGGGTTGGATTCAAACCAAAGACTTTCCGGTCAAGTAGCGAACAAAGCTTGCTTTCTTCTTGGTTACTACGTCACAAATTTATATGGCAGGGGAAATCACGTGGAAAAGGTTAAGATTGGGGCTACATACACTTTAGAGAAATAGAAATCAACGGAAAGCGGGGGTTGAATGAGGGATAGGTCAATGGGTCACGGAATCAGGTAAGTGACGTCAGTGTCAGACAGACTTGTGGGACCGGATGTTTCGTATGCCAGTTCATGTTCAGAGGTCACACAAGTTTCGTTTGGATGTAAAGTTGCGGATCCAGCAGTCGGATTCCAATTGCCTCTGCGGTCGATGGTAGTCTGGATCGTACCAGTCGTGATCGGTTCAGAGGTACCCGGTATATGATAGTGAAGGCTTGCTCCTTTTCTATGACATGACAGGTTTCGGCCAAGTGTGATGCGATCGCGCTTGAGCCTTGTTTCTCACCACTACCACTCAGAGATGCGGGGCTGTATTCTCGCATTCTGTCCGACAAATGCCTTGTCGTACGATCAACATATGATGCTCGGCACGAGCATACAAATGAGTACACACAAAAGCTGGTGGTAGAACGTGGCAATTTGTGTTTCAAGCAGAATTCGATAGTGGGGTTGGACCTTCCGGTCATCTAAACCATCTCCAGTACTTGGCTTGTCGTACTTGATCAGGACCCTTTTCGCCGGAAAACGTTCCACAATCATTTCATTGTCCTCCAACTTATCATGGGGCAATAAATACTCGGTTAAACCTGTCACGCGCTAATTTATTAACAAATTAATATTAGTTTTAGTGTTAGTCCGGCATCTAATCGCACAAAGGGCTGTGGAAAAACAAGCAAGCATAATGCAGAGAGAGATCTACACCCAATCGATATGCTGCTCACCAGGATAGGCTTAACAAAACTACCGGCCTATTTGTGCGCTTTGCTGGCACACGTACAGTCATACTACTCAAAACAAAAACAATCACCCTGTGCTATGCCCCGTTGTACCCCCCGAACAAGGTACTGATGATATGAAACGTTGGCAACCAAACGACCAAGCTCAGTGAACAAACCAACCACCATTTGCGATATCGCTGATTAGCAATGCATACAGTAGAATATGATGAAAGTTCTTTTGGACAGCGAGTAGTATTGCAGTGACTTGCAAGCGAAACAAGAGTCTGTTGGAGCAACACCATTAAATTACGATTAGCCATGGATGACAGCTCAGTTAGATGATATGACTGGGCAAAGTAATCTAACAAATGCAACACTTTCTGGGACCTGGCACAGGTGCATGAAAATAAATTCTGGACTGTAGCAACACAATTTGGATTTTTTCATCCGTAAAGTATTTAGTTGAGATTTCAAGCTAAGGCGCATCGACAATATGACCTTCTCAAACAAGCTTCACATGAAAACTTGCAACGATTTGAACAAATGTTTTTTCTCGTGTAGTTTTATTTTCCAATTATTTTTTTGTATCACTTGGAGACTAGCTTCTTCTATCATGTTTCTCTATGTTCCACGTGTGATACTGTGATTAGCCCAAATAGGAATTGTAGACCTGTGTATGTCTAAGGCCTGTAGTGGTTACACGTTGAATGGCAAAGCGCAAAATTATTCCTTAACGAAATGATCTCCAGACAAGCTGGTCAGGTGACAAGTTGACTCACTTGTCGGCGCCCGATACAAGTGTCCACACCAAGAAATTTTACCACAGAAGGCTGCGCAACCAACGCTGTGAACTTCCAGTATTCGAGAAGCGATGTCTGCTTCTGGTTACTTTTTGTAATGGAAGGTAAAACGTTGTTGCCGATTAGACCCTTTCAATGTCCTTAAAATACAGTGTGAGTTTGATTCATAAATGAACCAATTTTCTACTAAATTGCAGAAAGCGTTTGGGTATGATAATCAAGCCCGATGCGGCGGAATGCCGGTGAAGCGGAGATCACTCTCGGGTGCGGAGTTTTTCAACGACCAAAACGAACTAAGCGGTGACATGTTTCTAGACACTAAAGTAGAATTCTCGTTTGCGCACTTTTTGAAAAATTGTCGAAATTCTCTAGCTTGCTCTTAAACTTCTTTAGATGATCGTCGAATATTAAACGATAATTTACACTGAAAAGTGGTTTTGTAAATTCCACACTTACTTTCCATCAGATGCGGATATGGCGCATTGAAACCTGTCAAGGTACTACTCGCATGTTTCGTCAGTAGTGTAAACCAATACACTGGTAGTTTGCTTGCCTAGCACGTTTGATGTCAGGTTCAAATTTTGGCGTGGCCAAGGATGCGCAGTGTTGTGGATTTTAATAGAAGCGAAACTTGAGTCACACGTTTCCGATGTAGGGTATGAACCAACAAAATAGTCTAGGACGAGCGGATGAAAACGAAGCATTTGAATTAGCTGAGCAGTGTCACGTGACACCGAATGATCTGGTCCATGGTGCTGCGGTAAAAGGTTGAATGCCGTTGAACAAAAAGGTGTGATCTCTCTGCATCTTTTTGACGGAGCTTCATCGGGAAACTATCATGAGCGGATAGATTGTCACATGATTTATTCCAAAAATTCTTGTATAAGAGCATAGCATGGGGTTCTGCACTTCATCTCTCCCAGATAGCAACAGTCCTTTTCTATTACAGAGATCAGGTAAGAAGTTGATCCAATATTAGTGGGTTAACAGCGATAAAAAAAGAATACTTATGCTATTCGAAATCAAGCTCAGAGCAACTGGGTTCCCTACAGTTGGGCCGAGGCTCCACGATGAAGTGCATGATTTGCTATAGTGTACTCATAGTAGGACCAAATTTGTAAAGGTTTCTGCTCGTTACAGTTAACCAAAAATCAAATGCTGCCCAAACGAGTGTTTGTTATTGATTCTTGGAAAAATCCCCCTGGTCAAAGATCCATTGGACCGTTTGGAGAGAGATGGCTCAAGTGGTTAGGGCGCAAATTCACTGACCGGAAGGTCTGTGGTTCGAACTCGACATCTGACACTCGACTTCCCCTGTCTGGGCTTGGGCAACCTGGCAGTATCCTAGCCCTCGTGCTTCCTTCGAGTGGCATGGCAGCTTGGCACCGAAAGGGTATTACAGCTAAACGATTGGACCGTTTTCTTTCAATAACTCGGTATTTTATCAATTAACCTAATTCTAAGGCTCCCAAGACTGGGAGAAATCCGTCACTTTGGGGAGAAAACTAAGAGAGAGCGCCGCTACGTTTAGATCGCGAAAGATAAAATTCACATCAAAATGTGAATGAAGATGGTGGCATGGTCATTTAAGAGCATTTTATATGTTAGCCATTTCATTTTTATTACATGTTTTGTGTGTACTTATTTGAACAAACTATCTTGTCCGATTTAGACTTCCATAAGGTCATGTGTGTGGGTACCCTTGATAGTTGTTCAGTATGGACAAAAATCAAAGGTATTCGATTTTCAGACTCTTGCTGTAACACGTGCTCAGTTTTACGACCATTTCTGCGTGTCAACTCACATTCTAATCTCCAAATTGTCAGGTACGCTTGGATTTTTCGGAAACTCGTCACTTGAAAGCCCTGTCGAGGTGCATTGGCGGCAAAGCATTTTGAATAACCTAATCAGAACTGTTTGAAATAAAAATCGTTTCAGCGAGTGGAAAGAACCTACATTTCTTTTCTGCAAAGTACTTTTCTTCAATTCACAGACCCTTTTCTTGATGGAGAAGACTACCACAATGCTGCTGAGATCACTTCACTGGTCCATAATCGATTTTCTCCTTCTAGGGGTCAACATGTTGACAAACTCTCTGATTTCCGTCAAACTAATGGTCAAATTTTGCGCAACTGGTGATATGCATTCAATTGCTGACTAATTTGCCTTTATCCGAAGATACCGGCTGAGTAGCTTAGTAAGTCAAGATAATATAAGGGGTGATATCTTGAATATCGTGCCAGCTGAAGAACAAGATGACTTCTGAACAGCGCATTTAGTTCAGGAACTCAGATCAGGTTCCCGTTACTACCAGCTTAGTTTACCAATGAGTGTATTCAACGGTTCCACCTTACATAAGTAAACAATAGGTGAGTGTTGTTCAGAAAACAGTAACCATACTGTCACCTTGGCAGCACGTTATTCTTACCCATAATGTGATGTGTGCATCTATTCCGAGTACTATAGGTGCAGTGCGTTTGCTTCTGAATTTCTACAAAGGTGGGATGGACAACAACGCTTCTTTAGGCAGCCAAAACTTGCTTTTCTAAGATGAGTCAAGTACATGTGCTGCAAACGGAATGAAGATCTATGGTCAATCGCATAGCTCCCGTGAAACTAGTCCACTGAAAGTAATCTTAACTTACTGGGGACTTAATGATGTTGGTAGTGTGGGGAGACTTCGGAATTTGGTGGAGATTTAGCCTTGTAAATGAAGTCGATCTATGCTGAAAACCAAGTGTATAGCTGTTTCTTTCTTACTGGGAATCATCAGCAGTGCGCATCTCGCGAAACTCCTGAGAGCCTCGAACCCGCGATTTCCCGGCTAGTAGTTTGAACACTTAACCGTTCGGCCACGAGTGACTAATCAGCAGTGTGATCAGTTCGCACCTAGACAGGATATGGCGCCGCCCATCTTTCAATGACGGGGTCCACATCACGTGGTTACACGTGTTGACTGGCTCCTCGGGAGTTTCGCGAGATGCGCACT
>NW_008751691.1:1218140-1226878 GCF_000715545.1 Opisthorchis viverrini | reverse complement strand
AGTGCGGGGTTGAGTGGGTGAATTCCTCCTCTTCTGTCTGTGATTATATAGCTTCTAAACAGTATCTGGTAGTTCTGGAAACGATCTTCGCGTAGTTTGATTGGTCTCCTGTGAATCTGACGTGGAGATAGGAGACCAATCAAAATATGCGAAGACCGTTTCCAGAACTATCAGATACTGTTTAGAAGCTATATAATCACAGGCAGAAGAGAAGGAATTCACCCACTCAACCCTGCACTGACGATACCACCTCGATTGGTGATGAAACGTTTGCAATCCAACTACCAAGCTCGGCAAACAGACCAACAACCAAGCAGCGCACTCGAGCTACCTACATTCCACAACAGTGCTACCGTAGAAGCTTTTTCATTCATATCACTAATGATTCTCAATAGAATTTTTGAGCACAGTCCGGCTTGGCAAAGTCTCCAATGAAATCCGTCTTGTTGTCGGAGATCAGACTGGTTGTCGCAACAATTTGACCATCAGCGAATCGATATCAAAATCGATACGTTCGTCCAAATCAGTCTGAGTCACAGTACACATAGAATCAGACTAGTAGCAGCCGATAGAGGAGACAAAACTGACAAGTTTCTCCTGCAAACATTTGCATATGATGATGTACAAACCGTCTTGGTAGAATCTCAAATAGTTAAACATGGTTCTCCCATCAAAACAAGTCTGGAATGTTTTGCGAAGGTGAACTTAACCTAAGGCGCAGTGTCTAAAAAAAGCAGAACCGTTCGTGTGCAGAACGTAAACTCATGATTATTTCTAACGGTATCCTACTTTCATCGCAGAGCGTCAGCTCACCGAGTGTACCATGCACACAGACACAGAACATTGGTTGACAACTGGTGTTGCCTTCCGTTAGGTAGGTGCACCGAAACACAGTAAGAATTTCACAGTACCTAGCTGATCCGATAAGATGTTGTGCGTTGTGGTAAGACAGAATGATTCAAAATTCCACTGTTTCCACCATACGATGGCCTAAAATCCGCTTTACAGGGCTCCTAAAATAAGGCATGTCTTGTTTTGTGTACTTATGTGTTGTGGTGGTTGACAAGGGCTACAGGATGGCACGACAAAGCAGTGGTTGTAAGCTGAACGTGTGAGTGCACGAACGGGTTCAATATCGATGGAGCAGTACGACCAATGCAGTGAGTTGTCCAGGTAACTGGTGTCGTCTTGAATCTAATCGATAGGGTTGATTCAAAAGCGGTCTCAACACCTTGATCCCTGAACTGTTGAGATTAATATGGAACGCCCGCTATATCAACGGACAAAAGCATTACTGACAAACATCAAACACCGTCAAACCATCTAAAATGCGTTTCGTCACCTTTCTGTGTGGGTATTTTAAAACACCCCAGAGAGGAACCCTTGGAACAACCAGTTTTTGATGACATTTTGTCACCTTCGGGATGCTTATCCTGACAAATCAACAGTCACCATGCTGCTATTATCATTGACTCAAAGTAGTAAGGGGACCCATGCAAAGAATCCCAAACAGCCGTGCTGACACAGTCATACCTAATGGTCTGAAGCGTCAAAGTCATGACGTCCACGGGGAGAGCAAGGCGGTAGTTTATGCCTCTTCCTGTCCAGTGAAAGGAAAGAAGGCTTTCGCTGCGGAGTTGTTTGTTAGAAAATGCCAACTGAACAGTGACGGACTATTGGATAGGGAAGCAAAACTCTCATATGCATCTTATTCACAAAAACTGAATATCCGTCTTCCCTTTGAACGCGCTAGAACGTGTTTCGTCACCTTTCTGTGGGGTTATTTTAAAACACCCGAGAGAGGAACCCTTATGACAATCAGTTTTTGATGACATTTTGTCACTTTCGGGATGCTTATCCTGACAAATCAACAGTCACCATGCTGCTATTATCATTGACTCAAAGTAGTAAGGGGACCCATGCAAAGAATCCCAAACAGCCGTGCTGACACAGTCATACCTAATGGTCTGAAGCGTCAAAGTCATGACGTCCACGGGGAGAGCAAGGCGGTAGTTTATGCCTCTTCCTTTCCAGGTGAAAGGAAGAAGGCTTTCGCTGCGGAGTTGTTTGTTAGAAAATGCCAACTGAACAGTGACGGACTATTGGATAGGGAAGCAAAACTCTCATATGCATCTTATTCACAAAAACTGAATATCCGTCTTCCCTTTGAACGCGTCTTCCTACTTTTTTGGATATTCATTGACTGGTGCTAAAATCCAAACAAAGCGACTCCACAGATTCCGCAGTAAATCTCACTTTTCAAGAGACGCGAAGTGGATTTTGCGAGGAAACGCTACTCGCATGCCCCATCAGTAGTATCCACCGTTACCCCTGCATACATAATGTGCGAAATGTGAGAACACGTGGGGCTACTCCAGTTTGAGTGTTATATAAACCGATGTAGGTCAAGGTCTTGAGGACGGCACGTGACGTAGGTGGTCACAATGTTAATTAATCATATGGGAGCCACTTCCGGCGTCGGAGTTCAGTATTCCAGGTCATTTCACAAAGGGTCTTGCATTTCTGTTAGCGTACACGCAGAGCAAAACAAGTTAATGGTTCACGTACTGAGTGTGACACGCTCGGGGCCTCACTGTGAGAATAACTGTAGTAAGAGGAAAACACATCTGTGGGATTTCACAAAGGATTTAAGGGAAAACATGCCTCCCCCATCAGTAGTATCACCGTCACACAGGTACTGACGTAGGCCAAAAACAGAAGATTGTCTACCAGCTCACGTAACCAGTTACCTGAAAAGAACACCGAACGTTCCTAGTGTTACTTGGACCGCGTGGTTTAAGTGATGTCACAATGATTTCAGCCAGCTGAGTTAAACTCGAGTGGCCCGACGTTTAGCTGTCTAACCTACTGGACGGAATTCTGCGAACTGCAGACTCTCTACGAGACTGCTGACAATTGCCAATCAAGATGGGACAGCTATGAAATGATTTTCGGCACAGGTTGGCTTCCGTTACAGCGAGAAGTGTCATCACACAGTCGAAACGCGGACATGAACTGGAAACATTGTGGCTTCGTCCACAAAACACGTCCGTTGTGAAAATCTTCTCATCTACTCTTTGTTTTTCCTTTTTAAGCAGAAGCCCTTCTAGACTATCTTTTGTCGCAAAAGTCGTCTAAACAGATTTTGAAGCAAACGCGCAGATTCTGAACTAAAACTGGTGGTTCAAAACTTAGTGGCAAGGAAGAAATTGGGTGAAATGTCTACGTTTCTCGGGTCGTTTCTTCCGGAATTTCGATAAAATCCAACTGAACGCTACTTGAATTGCCTAATTATTTGATCTGTACAAAGCCAATCAACTGTTGGCTTTGGAGACAATGACTTCTCAATACGCTGGGGTCATGAACGAGCTAGAAAACGGCATCAAATCTGAACGTTTTTTCCGTACTGAAGTAAGTAGTGGGAGCGCAACTCACTTGTCTGCAAACTAACGGGAGACTCGCCGGAATCCTACCCGAAAGCCCCGTTTATGACAGTCTTCTTCAACTGAGTGTACGAGAGCATCTGTGTGAAAATGAGTGTATTTTACGAATCTTGCCCAGTTCGGATTAGAGTAGAGCTTAGGAATGACGGTGTTGTATCATGGATGGCCGTCTATTGGTTACGCCTGCACTGAGCCTGCCAGACTACGCGATAAGGAGAAGACAGAGAACTCGGGACACGGCTGTATTGTCAGGACAAAACATACAGAGCATCTGCATAGCTATATAGGATGACTAAATGGCCAAATATGGTCGTTCACTTGTTCGTTCTGTACAGCCAATAGCAGTGTTCCGGTCGTGAACACTTTCAGGCCCACTCCGTTGGTCGTATGTTGCTAAGCCGTGTTTGGTGAGCTCAGCCAACGCACCTGCTTTCCGAACGTGACGTACCGATGGTGACCTTGAGGACGCGTCACTCTCTGCACACGTACGTCTGGGCGCGTCCTGACAGACGGGAACTTAGGTATTGCACCGGAGACCCAAGAAGGGCTAAACCAGTCGTGCGCTTTCACAGAGTTCTCAACAAACTTCTAAGTACTGTTCTCATAAGGGAAACTACTCACAAGGTTGCGATATCCCGGATATCGTGCCAACTGAAACATGAGGCCGCCTGTGTGGAGCACATCCGGTTGTAGAATATCATAAACGAGAGATTCAGTTGGGTCTCCCGTGAAAACCAAATTGATTTGAAAATGAGTGTATTTCTCGAAAACAGTCCAATTCGGGTTCAAGTAGAACATAAGGTTGACGGAAACTCGGGGACTGCGCCTACCTGATGAGCCCCAAGCGGAAGGGCAAAACCGGTCGTGGGCTGTCGACGAGTTTTCAGCAAACTTGTGAGTAGTTTCCTTTATGAAAATAATCAACTTTTTCTTTGCCACGCTCGTCATTAAAATTGCACTTACTGCAAATGCCGTTGACATTAGAAACGTGACAAAGATCGATCCTGAGAATCAAGGACGCGTTCTCGAAAGTATTCAGGTTATTTTTTGAAACCAAACCTTTGGGTAACATAGAGCAATTCCAGAGAAGGAATAGCCCCCAAACTCATCCATCCTAAACCTGTTCACTTCATGAACTCATCAAGCGAACATTTTATGGAGGCACCAAAGGATAAAACTTTCATATCCACGCAGTGTGTGGATCCAGTTCAAGTCTTGGCTAACAAACTGTCGATACCCCATGGTGATACTGGTGAAAAGCCCAGCGCCTCATATTCAGTGAATAGAAACGAGGAGTTTTCAGCAACCTTATGAGTGGTGCATTACAAAAGTGGAAACCAATCTGCTCCATCTTACTCTCTATCATCGTAGGCTCTTTGTTTTTCTCCATAAAACTGGCAGTTTTATGTGGAAACCATGGTAGAATTCAAAAATGCTTACACCTGCCGTATGCATTTTGGGCTGCACATTCCTGTAAGATGCGAACCTTTGGATAGTAAATTTTTATCAAAGTGCAAGTTACGGTATGCTTCTCGTCAATACCTTCCAATAAATGTCAACAAATAAGATATTCTCCGTCAGTCGTGACCCAAAGACCCTTATCCAGTGATGAAATCACCTATCAAAAGTGTAAGCAAAAACGTTTCTCATTGAAATACACTCTATAGCACACAGATTATGTTTTAACTCAACTAAATTTCAGCCGAATCTCTTGTTTATGGCATTCTTCAAACAAGTGGGACAGAGTTTAGATTCTTGTTTACTGAGTGCGAGATATCGCAGCATATTTTCTGGGTGGGAACCATTCGACAGCTGACCACCAGTTTCTCCCTGCTTGAGGCTCATCAGGTAGACACAGTTTTCGAGTTTCTTTTAACTCTGTGTTCCTCAGCTGCATCCCAGATGTCGTTCTAACTGAGACGCGCAGCTCCCGTGTGAACGACACAACCAGCTGGAGGCTATTATAACCGAGATTCAGTCGGGGGTCTACTTGAGTCTCCCGTTAAAACTAAACTGATGTGCAAGTGAGCGTTGGGGCAAACTCGGAGATTGATGAGTCCCAAGAAAGGCGAAGCTCGTTATGGCATTCTGAAGAGCTTCACCAACTTTATGGGGCGTTTCCCCATTGTGTATATTTCTTGAAAAGACAACTGGGCTCCAGTAAACCCACGTATGTATTGTCTGCAATATCGAAGCGTACACACTACTTGTTTAGTTTTCAAAGTATGAACGGTTGCTTTGCATAAGTCAAAGATGACGATACCCATGTTTTCAACCGATAAACTGGACGAGTGGCTGCTCCGTAATTTATAGAGATGTTCTTGTCTTGGATACTCTTGGTCTGTTTAAAATCGTCTGGCTGCTCCGTAATTGATAGAGATGTACTCCTCATGGATACTCTTGGTCTGTTTAAAAATCGTCTAGTGTAGAAAGTGAATTCATCTCTTGTCATCGCGAAGCCCAGGCCTTCGGAAAAGCCGAATTCACAAGCTTCTTAAAAGAAAACAAATCTAATAACAAGACCATTCATCACGTGGATGAGTATGCGCACACCTCAATAACTGCGCTTAGGTAAAGGTTAGTTTTCCTAAATGTGGGAACGAACTATGTATAAGCTTCACTTGTTAATACTTTTAGGATATAGAACCAAGCAGCAGATTTACCTTAAACTTGATTGGTTTTTTGAGCAAAAAGCTTCAAGGGCGATATTCCAGTTTAAGGCGCTAACTGTTACCGGGAATTGGATGATGAATGCCAAGAATCGTCCAATCAATACTTCGTCTAGTTTGGAGTTACTTGTTTAAATGGTCTTATTTCTTAAAGCACACCCAAGAAGAGAAGTACCAGGCTCTCTTTCTGCTCTCGTTCTGCAATTCATATAGTTAACCGTGCCAGAATCCGAACCCCGGACATATGACTAGCCAGGTGAGCCTGTCACTCCCCCTCCGTGACCTTATTCTTAATGCATCCAACATATACGTACAAACATGTTTTTGCTTGAGCGACGTGACTTGTATGAACCAAACATGTTTTTGCTTGAGCGACGTGACTGGTATGAAGACCCAGTGATTGTCCTGGTAACCTCGACCGACCGATCGGCCTGTCAGGGCTGTCATTCAAAAGAAAAGTACAGATAATGAGCTCCAAAAAGGAGGGAAATCAGATCCAATGCTCTCGCTAATCAGTCTGTGTCAGGTAAGAATGACATAACTACACGTGAACTCCATTGTACATTCATTCCAAGTGTTTCAGTAGACTCTCGCACCCTCAGCTACTTCAGTTTGAAATATCTGTAAAGTCGCAAAACGTTAAATTGTTGACTGTATACGATACAATATCGGTGATACAAAATTGAGACTGGAGAGGAAAGCACAGTGCCAACATCGCTCAGCCTTGGTGGTCTTAAGGTGTTATTCCAATTTCACGTGCGCCAAAGTTAGAATGATGAGTTCGATGCTTCAGAGTTAATCTAACGGTCGCTTATTCACCGGTGGCGACGTGAAATCGCTTAATGAACTCAGTAAAAGTAGCAAGTTCCTACCAGACGACTGCTCTCAACCTTGCAATGATGCGTGCACCTGAAGAAGGAAAGAATTTTATTGATCGGAATAATTAAACCGCAGGATGACTTCAGATGTTTTATTTTGATTTTACTAGTCCTACTTCTTTTTCATTACTTTTACTTGTTTTTAATTGCGGCTCTTCGGGTAGGCACAGTCCCCGAATTTCCCTCTAAATTCTAACCTACTGTGATCCGAGAAGGACGAAACCGGTTATAGGCTGCTGAAGAGATTTCAGCGAACTTACGGCTGGTGTATAACGATCGCATAATGTGTTGCGGTAATGGAGCAATGCGATAGTGTTGTATCGCATCAACTGAAATAACAAGCCTTCTGGCGCAGAAGATTCCGTTGCAGAAAAACATCATGAGCGAGAAATCCAGCGGGGATTTAAAAGAGTCTTGCGTGAAAATCAAATGGGCACACAAATGAGTGTATTTCGCGGACTGACGAGATCGAATGTTCAATATTCAACATGTGTACGCTAGTCAAGCTCAAAAGGTGGTGAGATGAGTAAAAGTAGGAAGTAACAAACCTAGTTGTACAAAACTGTGAATCAATTGCCGGCGAGGAACTAGCGAATATAAACTGTTTATGGTGAATTGAAGTGCAAGGACACATTCTTCGAAAGTGCGATGAGCACTTCTATAAGAAATCACGTGTACACGATAACTGTATTGTAGTTACTAATTCCGGGCTACTCTGATGTAATTATCACAAAGTCAACGATCAGTGACCTCTTACGGTAAATAAAGTTCCCGTTGGAATGATGTGAGTACGTATCACACGGTTATGAGGTTCACGAACACCACGGACAGACAAACAAGATATCCCACGCACACAGTTATTTCGTCTAATTTTTGCTGGAACCCTAGAGGGATATTCAGGTAGTGAAATCGTTTGATGAACCCATCGGTACCATAACGTGTGTAGAACCATCAAATGCGATGAGCGCTCCACTTGGTAACCGAATTTTAAGGCAATTCAGGACAAACACACTTGTGGACGGTCCGTTTTTGAAGTAAAAAAACGGAAGCCTCGAGGTCTCCAACTTGTGTTTACGGGACCTTTTTAACCGGTGCACCACAAGTGTTCTTCCGATTGGAAGTCAGTCGGCAGTTATGATCCTCTTCTAAGTAGACTTAGTTTTGATAGCGTCACTTGTGCTTTCCTCTTGTAATCTCTGCTGAAAAAACGAATACTAACACACAGCTGTTTCCTTCTGATTGGGAGTCATCAGAAATGCAGATCTCACGAAATCCGTGACCTCTCGCTGAACACCTTAAACGAGCGGCAGTATGATTATTCCACATCACGTGATCACTTGTCGATTGGTTTTCATTCCATCTCATGCAGTTAACTAAATTAGGCTCCGTTACAGAGGCATTCCACGAAAGCCATATCTAATCCATACAGTAGTGCATGAATTCAACCTACTACCCAGTGTCGTTGTTATATTTGAGAGCCCAATTCTAGTGACTTAATTCAGTTGTGAAGTTGCCTTTTCTTCAACCCTGCTCATCAGACCTCTTCATGAGTTTGCTTCCAACCACCTTTGCGCAGATGAAACCCGAAGTAACTTTTGTGCCTTCACTGTACAGACGGACACTGTATTAGAACACTCGCAGCACACAAGAGGACAGGTCGACTTTTACGGTGACTAATAAGAACCTTGTTATGCTGCTGAGATCGAAGATGCAGTGAGATCACTGGGACCACCAAGCAGTACCCCCCC
>NW_008751691.1:1210830-1213627 GCF_000715545.1 Opisthorchis viverrini | reverse complement strand
TATCTTGGTTACTTAGTTCGTCGCGAAACCCACTCTCCAGGTGGATTCCACGTAACTACTACTGTCTGTCACGAAGAGAATGGACCTTGCCGCGGTATGACGGTTCGCGCACCTCGGCGATCCATTAAGCTATACTGGGGAGTGTCCGTGTGACACTCGCAGAGTCTCCCATACCAGGTTTCCCAATGGTTCGGGGTCTCCTGGTCCCCCAGGTTGAGGGTTGGAACATGTATAGCGACTTGTTCCGTAGAAATGGCAATACATTTGCATTCCCCGCCAAACACGACTGCCTTGCGGTTAGGCTTTTGAGCCAGAGGCTTTGGTTGAGGACCCTGATCGGCCTTCCGTCTAGGTGTAGGCGCCCTGACATTATCACAATCAATATACGGCAGTGAGGCACCGGTGTTGAACACTGATGTCATGCTGTCGATGATGATGATGATGACGACGCAGATAAACAGAAATACGGGATGATGATGATGATGACGACGCAGATAAACAGATAGAAATACGGACAGACACTTGCTTGTTGACGGGTGCCACGAACTCAGTTAGACCTGGTCTTTTGACCTGAAGGCTTAGTATCCCCCTTTCTCCCCGCCCGTGCTGTTATCCCGACAGCTTAGTTGTCCTCATCCTCGGTGTCATTTTTGGATCGTTGCTGGCGAATCCCTTAATTACATCACGCCTGGTGATCGCCAGTATTTTACGCAATTTTTCTCTGACAATTCTGCGATCTTTCGATGCGATTTATCCGTAAATCTGTTACCCACTGGGATACCTACACCAAACGCCCCGGGTTGTGTTCTGTTAGTGGCCCAGAATGGTTCGAAGGTTAGTTTTTGGAGGATCATGGCCAGTGATCTCCACCTGTTTTTATTGGAATCTCACATTCATTTGACTAAAGAAAAATCATTTTTCGTCACGTGGACGAGATCAAATCACAGGCGCTTTGTTTAGGTTATCCATACATGCGTCTCAATTTGTTAACAGCTATAAATGAACTGTCAAGCTCGGCGAACCGATCAACAGCTACCTGATCAACAGCCAACAGTATCGTACAGTGCATAGTACCACACTGGACGCTCAAAGCTGTTGCTTAAATAGGGAGAATACCGGCTTCGTGTTACCATTGCATTTAAGAGGTAACCCACGAAGAAGGTATGCAGAAAGTACTCTTTGGTCATTTTTCGGTGGCGTCGCACTTCGCCGGACCCGCTGGTCAGTTGGTAAACGCGCATTTTTCGAGCAACCCTATATTGAGTTTCTGATTCTTTTCCGCTGAAATCTATGTCGCTTTTCATATTGGGCGAAATAGGAAATATATATATATATATATGCATGTGTATCAGCCCCTAGCTAGGTTGATGAATCACCATGAAGCTCAGAACCTAAAGAGTAGTATTGCACTCCTAACTTGTCGGCTCTTATTCTTTCCGTTCCATCGGTCGTAGGAGCCTTTCAGGCAGGTTCTTAGTTTGGTACCGAACAACATCTTTGTCGAGTAAAGTGCCGACAGTGGGGATACCGAACAGAGCAACTACGTTAGCCGACAGCCAGAAACACAGAATAATAGGCATTTAATATCAAGTCAGAACCCAAGAAACAACAGCTCGCAGGGGGTCACATGATGACTGGAGTGAAGTGAAACTGTAGACTGTTTATGTTGCGTCCCTCCACGAAACATGCACGTCGATCAACATTACTTCATAGTGTGCGAGAGGTCGCAATATCTCTTCATCAGTTGAGGGTAGAACTATTTTCCTAGCACAGGATGTGTTTCCTGACTAAAAAAACTTGTATAGTGTTTGCTACTTTGTATCTTTCGAGTTGGTGCATTCCAAGGCATATGGTTCACTAAGCGATCCCAGTGAATCCGATCTTGTGTGGTTGACTGCTGAATACAAGCATGCACCTTGTGCAGTTCAAATAGACTCTCAGTCTACTCTGAAGTTGAGACCATTCCCCCGTACTTAAGGTCACATTCCTGCACAGTCGCCATCTGGTAGCTGCTACTTTTAGGCGTCTCACTGGTGTGAAATAGTTGTGACTATTTTAGGCACCAATGTTCACGATGTTCACTAGAAATACAGTCATTTGCAAACCAATTTTTTTCACCAGAGACTCAACTGAATCGCTCGTTTATGACATTCTACAACTGAATGTGCTGCACACAGGCCGTCTCATGTTTCAGTTGGCACGATATTCGAGATATCGCAATAAATCTTTATGAAGGAAACAAAGGATTCAATTGAGTCTCTTGTGAGAACCAAATTGGTTTGCAAATGAGTGTAGTTCTCTAAAACAGTCCAATTCGGGTTCAAGTAAAACATAAGTTTGACGGAAACTCGGGGACTGCGCCTACCTGATGAGCCCCAAGCGAAAGAGCGAAACCGGTCATGGGCTGTCAAAGAGTCTTCAGCAATCTTGTGAGTAGTTTCCTTCACGGTGTTTAGATTGGAGACAACTTAATAAAACAAACATCGCATACGTATATCCATTGTGACAAATCTCTCTCACAGTTACTCCATAGCTTCAAAAAATGGCTTTATAGTTCGGGACTTCCACAGATCACCTACTTGTAAGTAATCATTGTCATCCTTAGGTATTTTTGTATCCTTTATCTTGTACGCACACACGTGGAATACTTTGGCTGCACAGTTACGGTAAACGGACTTTGGACCTGCTGATCAAAATTAGACACACCTCCATTGTCACCATCATCATCATCATCATCATCATCATCATCATCATCATCATCATCATCATCATCATCATCATCATCATCATCATCATC
>NW_008751691.1:1154543-1210513 GCF_000715545.1 Opisthorchis viverrini | reverse complement strand
TCATCATCATCATCAACACCATCAGCATCATCATCATCATCATCATCATCATCAACATCATCACCATCATCATCATCATCATCATCATTATCATCATCGTTTTCATATTCATCATCACCATCATCAGCATCATCGGCAGCAGCATCATCATCACCAAAGACCCCAACGTCGGTCTTAACACCAATGATTCACCACCCTACATGCATAAGGCTCGTCTAGTTATATATATGTATATTTATAATTATAATAAAAACCCTAGAGTGAAAAGAAGAGAAAAATGTGGGTGAGGGAGGGAACCAAGTACTGGCCTATGTCAAGCATTCAAAGGGTGCCTACACCTCCAACCGCTCAAAGAGACAATCTGGAAGGAAACTGGAAAGGCCATCGACATCGATTAGCCGCCATTTCTTGCAGCGTCTCCATCCCGGAAAGCGTATAACAGCAACAGCACCCAAACTCTTTGTGATCTCTTTCACGCCTTTCTACCAAGTCATACGCTGTCCCTTCGCGGTTCGCCATCCTGAAGGAGGCACGGGGAACAACACTCGTCTCGATAGACAGTGTTTCGGCATGCGTCGGTGGTGCTGGATGTAGTTCCGGACTCAACTACCTGCAGCGCAAACAAATACCCGTTTTCTAATCCCGCGTTATTAACAATGTAGTGAAAAACTGTACACGTACTCTTTGAAATTTAACGTGACTGTGCTGGGTCCACGTATAACCTATTCAATATCACCAGGCTTGCGTAAATTCCATACTCAAGATGACGATGTACTCACTACTCGGAACAATGAGGTATGGAAAAAACCCAAGAGCCCTCTGAATGCAGGGGTTTTCTGGCTGTTCTATGATAAGCTCTGGCTGAAAAATCAATGACTGATCTATATTGTGACAAACCAAATATCTTCTTGGACACGCACTCCACTTTTGAGCTTAGGTCGTTAGTCAAAAATTAGTGTGCTTTGCTCAATCTGTTGGGCGGATCCCCACTTGTCCCACCTTCGAATTTCGTGCTAACTTGTAACATTTTTAACAAAATCTAACCTAAAGGCGTCCACGCACTGGTTGCATGATTTCGTTTACTCAAGCTTGGTTTTTGTTTGTCCTACGTGTGGTTGCTGCATTTTTTCTCACGACATATGGTGATTCTTCTATGCACTACCAACCAATCGATCAATTTTAGTAATAAATTGGCTTGTTCGATCCACATAGTTTGAGATGTCCATCTGTGGGCGAACGGAGTAGCGTTGTGTGATCTTTGATCAACGGTGCAATCTGCAAGTCTAATTGGCTGGATTTGCCCACGGTTATGATTGGTCCGTTCGAATGAACTACACAACCTGTACAACTGAGGCTGCCATTAGTTAGATTTCGGGTGTGCCGCTTCAACTCCCTGTTGGTAAACGTTCTGTGAGTTCGATCATAATATATTCACGCTTTTAAACTAATTCCGCAGGAATCAAGTGTTAATTACAAAATTATGGTACAATAACGTTGGAACCAAGTTAGGAGCAGATGAAATCCCTTTCAAGGTGAATTGATACCATAAGTGAAGGCAATTCTTAGGGTACAGCCACATGATTTCGTGTCTCTTAGACACAGTTTTGATACATGACACATAATCGATTAGTGTGACACATGGCGTGCTTTGGAGTGTTGAGAGCGTAACATTACTCCATCCGGAACTCTTCGACGACTCATTTTCAACCCTTGCTAACTCATTTGATGCATCAATCACCGAGCCTGAGGCAAGCGCCCTGAACTTCGTGAAGGTATTCGGTGACCTTCAGACAGCCTTGGAGCTAAGCCAAAATCTTTTGTGTGTAATAAATTATACGTCATGGATAAAACACTCATCTGGCATGAATGCTTTCCAACTTGTTCCTCCACTGAAACAGGGCCTGCAGAATATACTGGGTACAAGACAGAAAGTTTGATGTGAAACTATACTGCTATGTATACGAAGTTCGCCTTTAGAGAGTCTGTCTGTGTTAGGAGGCACGCTGTCTTTCCACGTTTGTCCGAGCGTTCATTTTTCTAAGTTTTATGGAAGGAACTAGGGTTCTACTATGAAAGTTTGGTAGATCAGCTTTAAATATTTTAAAAATATGGATGCCTTTAGTTGTTTGTACACGTTCTATCCTATTGCTTTTGAGGTTGTTCAGTATCCGGTCGCCAATGAACAAGAGGTTATTTAAACCTAACCACCTCTTTTTTTAATTATATCAGTGCTCCCCTGGCAATCAAATCAGTCTGCTACAATGATTTTACTTCTACGTGTACGAAAACATCTCAAAATCAGGCAATGCGATACGGCCGGCGAAAACCCAACTGCTTGGCGCTAGTGTGCATAGACCCTTATACTGCTCCACTTACTCGTATGTTTAACTGCTCGCCCCTGGGAAGATTACCAGATGCCTTTTACCAGCTTGACCCTTTTTGTGGCTCAGTAAACAAACACAGTTGATGATTCACGAAAATATTCGTTCCCAAATAAATTAGACCGGTAGGAATTGCGGAGTTCGAATACGTATATCCTCAAATGGATCGAAACATTGCCCTGCTGCTCATGGCTGCTTCATGGGCGGTGTACACTAAAAGTGATTTACTTATCACGTTGAAAGGTAAATGTATAAATTCAGTTCTACTGTCGAAGCATAACTTGGTGTTTTCAAATATGGATTTTTCAGTTTTGGTGGGAGTTCTGAATGACAGTAGGTAAAGCCCATCCGGATTTTGAACTATAGTTTCGACCGCTTCACCGGAAATTTAACAAACGATTGGCCAATAGAATGTGATCTCTGCCGCTAGAAGTAACATGAAGGGAACTTTTCGGTGTATCAGATTAGCCTTATAACTGACTAAACATAGGTTCTCGTTTCATTGGCTGATGTAGCGAGGTGGTCTAACTTGGACCAAACGTTTACAGCTCACAACGTCCCTCCTGTTCACCTTAATTTTGTTTGAAGAGTCCTTTCTTGTCTTTACAGAATTGATCTGATCTGGAAAGCGCCAGATACGATTTTCGCACTTATTAGAACACATTGGTAGTGCATATCATTGTCGGTACAGGGATTCGAATTCCGGGCATCTAACATGCTAGATGAGCGTCATATCGCTACTTCACCAACGCACACTGAGCACGGCTGATTTATTTGTTTTGATTTGCTCGATCCGGCAACAGTCCTGACTCTGTCGATCGATTGACCCGCCTGTCCGAACTTCTTAGTCAGGTACCGCCACAGAAGTTTAAAAGCAGGTGGACAAAAATAAAATCTTGTTGTCCTACGTTACCAGGCCGAAAATAATCTTTCGAGTATGCATATATGTATATATATTATTCGCGTTTTTTGGCTTTTGTTATCCGGCTTAAATCATGGTCACAACAACAAGGACACCCTTTAACTCCAAATTAGAAATGAATCACGAATGACATCACAAATGACCCGAATCTGTTCAACTTTGCTCAAAAAGACATGCTATTAATCAGAAACGAGTGTGTACTCACGTGAAAGCTTGACCACATGCTGTCGCGTTAAGGGGTTTATTCAAGTAGACTTATAAAGCAAAATCAAGCAAATGGTTGAAGATACCCATGAAAGTTAGAGAAAATCGAAGGCAGTGAACAAAGCTTGTTTTCCCTCATTCACGTAAGAAAGTTATGTGGGAAACAAAAATGCATATGTTTTGTTGAAGGAAGCTGAAGGATGACTACTCACAAGGTTGCTGAAAAGTCTTCGACAGCCCATGACCGGTTTCGCAGCACATTCAGTTGTAGAATAGTATAAACGAGAAATTCAGTTGAGTCGCTAGTGAGAACCAAATTGATTTGCAAATGAGTGTATTTCTGGAAGGCTGAAAATGCTTGGGTGGGCGTTACCAAAGCAAGAGTGACACTAACGTCAGACAAGTTTATGGGACCGGACCAGCTCAGGTTCAGAAGTTGCCAAGTTCTACGCGGACGCAAGTCAATCAAGGCTAAAAAGAATCCTAATTTAACTTGCCTTGGAATTTTATTTCAAAGAGTCAGATAAAGAATTGTGGGAAAGTGATACTCCGTTGAATGAAGCCGGAGTTTCCCAACTCTACCGAGAACAGTTTGAGGACGACGAATGAGGTAGTTACGCGGAGACATAACAGAAAGCAACATAACATGTACTTTTTCCCCTGAAAGCAGGCTAACCTGATACCTCTGAACGGGAAGTCTTGACTGGCTTGTTGACACACCTATATAGCCAGCGGAGTTCCACTTTCGTCTGACAAACAAACGGATTGCTCAGGGACAAACACCGCCTGTTCGGACGTGTGTGCTGGTGGAATAATTACAATAAGCTCCCCTCGTCCAAGTCCCGGCACGGCCAGGCATGTGTAGTGCTGCTGAGTAGTATTAAGGAGGAAACTCGACCCTCACCAAAGTCTGCCGTGTTTCACAGATCCTTTCACCGTATTTTTCAACCTTCGATGTCACCTGTGACGAGTGTGTCACGAAAATCATGGGTAAATTCAAGCCCAGCAGGCTGTCGAAAAGCTTTCAGTTACGTTATTAGTAGTATGTTACGTCTATTACCAGGACACTTTCTTTCGACGTAGTGTGATCAAAGAAAATTCTAGTATTTATTCTCTTCATCTTTTTTTCAGATAGAGAGTGTACCACCCACGCCATCGAAAAAATGCTATGCAACATACCATGTCGAATAGTACTTGCTATAATTAATATAGTTTCTCTGGTGAGTTGCTGAATTAATTACCTTCGAATTTGAACTAATCCGTTTTGGAATATTTATTTATTGTTTTTTTAAAAAAAACAGAAGATAAGCCGCTGCGGCTGGTGGGTTTGGAGAGAATGAATTTTGCTTTTCTTAGGCTCATGCACTATAATCGGTAGATCGAGTCCGACACATTGTTCAGAAAAAAGTCGTTTAGCTGTAACACTCTTCTGATGCTTGGCTGCCATGCCACCCGAAGGAAGCCCCAGGGCTGGGATACTGCCAGGCTGCCCAAGCCTAGACAGGAGAAATCGAGGGCCAAAAGTCGGGTTCGAACTATGAACCTTCCGGTCAGTAAGTTCGCGCTCTAAGAACTTGAACCATCTCGTCCCTACACACATGGTTTACCGTGGTACGGTTCTGAGACGTGAGGAAGACTGGGGCACATTTAACGGAACATATTTTAGCCAAATTTGAATAGATGACTTTTAAACTACTGAACACGGATCTTGGATTGCGTCACCAGCTATTAAGGTTGTTCGCGATCGATAGTGGTTTAGGCTCCGCAAAACTGAGCCGCCACCTCCGAACGGACGGTCATTAAGGAGCTAACGGTCCAACTAGTGACCTCATCTACACCTAATAGATGCTAATCCCCATTCGGGATGGAAGTTTTCTATGAGGCTGAAACTTTCTGAAGCCCTCTGTGCCTTCTCTGAGGCATCAGACCAAGCTTCATCCTCAAGTTTCCAGATCGTATGTAAGAAGAGCTGAATAGTTGTTCCAAACAAGATTTCAAGTTAGCGAATAAACACTCATTTGCAAACTAATTTTGTTTTTCAAGAGACTCACCTGGAACCAAGCTGAATCTCTCGTTTGTGATGTTCTCAGGCAACAACGGATTTTCAGCAACCTCATGAGTAGTACATTACAAAGATATACTTGTATCGCGATATCTCGAATATCGTAGCGACTGAAACATGGTGCAGCACATTCAGTTGCCTGGAAACATCACAAACGAGAGATTCAATTGGGTTCCAGGCGAGTCTCTCGAAAAACCAAATTAGTTTCCAAATGAGTGTATATTCGCTAATTTCGTGCAATTTGGTTTCAAAGAGAACATAACGTTGACGGAAACCCGGGGACATCGCCTACCTGATGAACTCCAAAAAGGGCGAAACAGGTCTTGGGCCGTCGACGGATTTTCAACAACCTTATGAGTAGTACATCACAAGGATTTCAAGTTACTTGGGCAAATCAAAAGATTGTTATCAATCTATGTCGATAATCTAAAGATCTGACATCATTAGAGACACCTGTGTTGTACACAATTTCTCAAACCCACCGTAAGAGAAATCAGATCCCTCCCCACAAAAAGTGATTCCACATGAGATACAGTTTACAACCATTCATTCTGTGACACTCGATGTCATTCTGTTCCATGGAGTGAAATCAAATCGAACTGCTTTCAGATGCTCCAATGGCGTACAATCACTATTGCTCCACAATCCACCGGCTCTATTCAAACATACTGGCATGCACGGATTTATACGCCAAAAATGCCTTATTGTTGGTGTTGTTATATATGTCAAGATTTGTCAAGTCTTTTAAGCTCATTTCTGCGGTCCTCGCCAAATCACACACTGATCTACTTTCGCGTAATGTGTTACACTTCGCTTCGACTTGTGAGAGTTTCAGGAAAGCTGAATGGTTACCGCACAAGCACGTTCCTGATGATACGAAAGAATACGATCCGATGACATCGATTTCATTAATTATTGTCTATACTGTGAATTAAGTAGTGCACAGGGCGAAGGTTGAAAATCCGCTGCCGATTCAATGCTGATTTGGCCTTGTTCGAGGCTCAGGTCCCCGGAGCGTGAGAGAGTCAGTCCCTGATATGAGCAGCGATTTGATCGAGTGCATGATGAAGTTGCTAAAAATGGGGAGTCAGTGGAGCCCTTTGTGATCGGTAGTGCATAGATGTTCCTCTGCATTATGTGTAGCACACAGGCTGCCCAGAGGTTCCTTTATGGACGTATTCAAACAGGCTTCGGCTGTTTATGAAGTAAGTAGTATGGAACTATTGCTCAAAGCCGTAGAAACGCTCGTACCACTCCATTCAAAAACATTCTTGAATACCTTCACAACGAAACTCGAGGCAACCTGTGGGGGTTGCAACTTATGCAGAACAGTATCAATGTGTTCGTAACCACAGAGGACTGTATCGATCCTCCTGGTCCTCTTACTTCATCATGCATGTGCGCTTAAAAGTCTGATTACGTTAGCTTTCCTGAACCATACCTACTTTGTGGACCAGAAACATGGCAAAACTGGTAGCAGACTACTATGAACCCTAGCAATCCTTCCATACGACTTGTCTAGCCGAATTTGTTCACGAATCGTGTGTGATACCAGTGTAACGGTGATGCTACTGATGGGAGAGGCATGCTAGTAGTATGTTTTCTTCTTGTTAATTCGCTTCGTGTCTCTTGAAAAGAGAGATCGGTTGCATAATTTGTGGAGTCGCTTTGTGGCATTTGCTTGGATTTGAGCAATGAATGATTGGAGTCAATAAATATCCAGGAACGTTCAAGAAAACGCGTTCAGGAGAAGATGGATATCTAGTTTTTGTAGATAAGATGCAAGTGAGAGTTTTGCTTCCCTGTCCAATGGTCTGTAAGTGGTCAGTTGACATTTTCTAACTCCGCGGTGAAAGCCTTCCTCCTTTCACCAGTAGGCCCAGAGGTATTCGTGGTTTCAGCATGGATCATGGAGAAGAAATATTTAGGAAGCAGAACTTTACTCCTTACCATATGGTGAAATATAAGATCACAGTCGAAAGCATAGCGCAGTAGAGCAGTCACTCGACGCACTGTAGTTCCGAGTGGGCAGCGCGGAGTTACAAAATAGAACAGAAAATGCTCCACGAAGTTTAAAACTCGGTGATTGGTTCAACGCACGCCCACAGTCTGAAGGTCACGTGAGTATTTCTTCGTTAAGTGTAGCCATATTTGTCTATCGACTCTAATCCTGGCTATTTCTAGCTCGGAAGAAGCAGATTGGCCAGGTGTTCTGTGAAGGCTTGTCCTCAGTATTACAGTCGCAAAAGTACTGTGAGCAACCTAGATGTGAGAAAAAGTATTTGTTTCACTGCTAGACATCGTCATCAATGAACATTCAATGAATTCCATTGCTCATTTTAACTACCGTAACTTTACGAACTACTTTCAACTTTGAATCATGGTCAGCAAAAGTGCAGTGAAACACCGCGTTACCTTACTGGAACAGCAAAATACATTCATTTGCACTCCAATTAAATTTTCACGGGAGACCCACTGAATGTCTCGTTTATGATGAGCCACTTCCTGTTTAAGTCGGTACGATGCGCGATACATTATGCGGACATAACACAATACTCATAAGGTTGCTGAGATCTCTTCGACAGCCCACCACCTGTTTTGACCTTCCTGGGGCTCACCAGGAGGGTGCAGCCTTTCCTGCAAACTTGAGCACAAATTTCCTGAAACTAGCAAAATACATCCAGCTCCTTACCAATTTGGTTTTCACTGGGGACCCAAACGAATCCCCCTTGTTTGGGTTCAAGTAACACATAAGGGTGAGGTAAAAGCGAGAACCAAGCCAACCTGATGAGCCCCGAGAACAGCAAAGCCGGTCGTGGGCTTTCGAGAGTTTTCAATAACCTTATGAGTAGTATGTTACGTCCCACTCAAACAGGTTTTTCATGTATTGATCATAGAGGATTGAACAGTAAACATCTTTGCTAGTGTTCCTTTTTCTGCACAGCGACGCTATGCATGTCAACATCGTGAGCAGGGATGAGATTGTACGTGGTAAATCCTGTGCTTTGACTGTTTGTGCAACTATGTTAAAAGCATGTAGGCAGTTTTATTACCTGCAGATAGGTACGAAAACAACAAATTGTGCTTACACGCTTCACCTTGTATACTATTAGTTATTCATACCTAATCAAACATTCCTTACCTAAGTGTACTTGCTGCACACATTTCTATACGCCTTGGTGCGTCCGCACCCGAGCTAATACATTCACTCGAAACGAACAGCAGAGCAGTGGAGCCATTCGAAACATATCGACCAACAAAGTTGTGTATGGTGAAAACTTGATGACAGATGTGCAATACCGTATCAATTTTGTTCGTAAGAACTCACGAATCCAGGTATCGTTGAGTCTGTCTTGTTTGGGCTCACGTCTTACAACCTCCGTTCTGCCATTTCGACTGCCTCAAAACAATGGGCTGTTTTTCCATTGGCTACAGAATTTTCGGTCCACGGGTGTGAAGTGTAAAACCGAATGTGAGTGGCTCGCGAGAATATCCCATGAACATTTCCTCGTCAGCTTAAGAACTGCTTCACTGTCACAGGCGTTGTATGTGTCCCACGTACGTCGTGTAGAGGGCAATTCAACACCAGTTCTGGTTCGCTCCAGCTATAAAAGATCTATTCGGATGTATGTGGATGACGGGAATTCGGCGTTGCCACATCTAGTTCGCCCTTGGCTCGTGGAAAAAAATGAGGCAGGTAGCACACGGACATGTGCCAGACCGGTCAGGTGGGGTTGAAGTCCCCATCATCATCGACAAATAAAATAACAGGTCAGTCATGTCAAACACCTATCGACCAGCAGGCACGGGTGCACAACAAACCAAGCACCATACTGCTGTTGTGCGCTATCGGGAGGTCAGCGGCTAACTCTGTTCGGTACTAAGGATTAGGTCGTGTTTCTGCTGGCCCAACTGATGATTCTGTTCGGTTGTGTGACGGTCGTTAAGAACGCAGCCTGCTTACATGGTTAGTGAACCCACCCTCGGTGTAAATCGGACATTTTGATCACGTGACAACTAAATGTTAACACCGAAACAACTAGCAGCTGTCCCGATTAAATATGTCAGTCGACTGGAAACTTCGCCTGAACATAATTAGACATATGTCTGTTTGGTGAGCTGGACTTCTCCAAATTCCAAAAGTTCTGCCAACATCCTGTTAGGCACCTTCTTCGCACTTTCTGTAGGGCACCAGGCGTTTTCAGAATGACCAGTCCCGATAACACCTCTTCATTTTTCTCCGAATGGGCATTCGTCAACGGATCCACTCCCCACGACAAAATCCGCCGTCAGATCGATACGGGAGACCGTGGATTATTTTAATAGACTGCGATGGAGAACACGTCATACCGTACATCAGGGGTCTAGTGCAGTGGCCATTCTTCATTGTTTGGGATTTAGGTAGCCAAGTTGCCAGAAGGACCCTGAAGCTCAACGGCCTTGAACAAACCAACCAACAAGTAGGCTGTGTTCCGAACAGCTGCTTTGAGGACAATGGGATGAAGTCATTCGTCAGTTTCATTTTTAGCCTCTGACAAGCCCAAGGAAAACACCCGAACCGCATGGGCAAGGCCGTCTGGTAGTTGGCTTGTTGCTCACATGTGCGTCTCCAGCGCTCGAAAAAGGAACGCGATGGCTCGACTCCACGTCTACTTGCATGGGCCACCGAAAGACCACGTCCCCACTGCAGGGGTGTGGTATCAGCACAAGGCGAATGAAACCTTTGCTCACCAGTATCTTTCTCACCAAACCACCAGTGGATTTCTGCAGCATGTGAAATAATCCTAGCTTGTTTTTAATCAGATTCATCAAGAAACTCTGAATTGACTATCCACCATCTTGGAACTTTTAGCTCACCTAAACCAGTGGGCGTACACCACTGCATCACTATTACGCCAATAACGCTGTGATCTTGATTAGTCAGGTCACACTTGCGCTTCCTCCGATGACTTTCAGCACCTCGCCGGAATTTTATCTCATCTGTCTGAGCTACCGGCACATACCACCGTAAATCTATTGGGGTCAGGCCATCTTTCTCAGCGTGCACGCTCTGGCGAGAGAATGCGAACCGGGTAGTCTATAAGTGATCAAGGAATCGACTATTTTGCGATAAAAAAAACTAATCAATACTTCACTATTGTCCATCGCTTCGCAATAAAATCTTTGGCCGAATTCACTAGGAGAAAATAATTTGGGAGTGGTCGATCAGGTTCACTCCGATGGCCAGCAACTCCAGTATTCACTTGACTGGTTTCAAAGGATAAATGTATGAAGAGAAAATGATGATGTACAATATATTTGACATCAAATTGGGTGTATGGTTAGTGTTCCGACAGATACCAGTGAAAGGAAGAAGGCCTTCGCTGCGGAGTTACTTACTAGAGGAGGCCAGGTGACCAGTTACAGAAGACTCGACAGCGAAGCAAAACTCTCACAAAAACTGAACGTCCATCTTCATCGCTGAAATCCAAGCAAATGCTACAAAGCGACTCCACAAATTTCCCAACAGATCTCCCTTTTCAAGAGACTCAAAGCGAATTTACAAGAAGAAAACATACTACTCGCATTCCTCCCCATCAGTAGTATCACCGTCCCACTAGTATCTGATCAGTGGACTATGTCGAAATATTGGTCACTAACTGTAGTCTGAGACTCTACCTCACGCGTTTCGGTCGGCAATGGCAACCACCAATAGGGATAGCCATATATTTTAGTGTAAATTGGCAAGCCATTCAAAATCTGTTGGTCGATCGATAAACTAGTGAAGCAAGAAAAGCGTCCAACACATAATTGTGTGCCACTAATTTTCAAATGGTAACCTTGCTTGCCCTCGTGCAAGCAATTGCATGTTCCCAATGTCGCATGGTCCCCTTTTTAAATAGAAAGCTATTCACAAGGTTGCTGAAAACTCTTTGGTGACTCATGACCCTGTTTCGCACATATTGGGGCTCATCTGATAGGCGCGGTCCCTGAGTTCTGGTCAACATCACAAACGAGAGGTTCAGTTGAGCCTCTCGTGAAAACCAAAATGATATGCAAATGAGTGCATTTGTTGAATTCCTGGTTCTTCTTCGCGCGAGTCGGGTGAGGAAAAATATTTTGGGAGCGAAGGGCCGGCGAAAAGTTCAACATAAATAGTAAGGCAATAGAAGCAGCGACTGAAACGGGGGCAAGGTGTACGGTGCAAACTTCCAAATGTGATTCCCCATCGCGGACAAAATACCTCCAGTTCCATCTTTTAGGAATCCTTAAACTGTGAGTAAGGTCTCCGCGATTTAGTGCAAATTTAGAGCAATGTTACACGTAGTTCTGTGTGCAAAATTTTGTCCCGTTAGAGATATCATATGAGCAAACTCTGTAATGCCTGACTTAACTAATACTGCTATCAAGACAGAATGAACGATAGATTATTAGGCTGCGGGGATCTGGTGCTTGCAACAGTATGCACGGTAAGTGGCATAGGTGAAGAGAACACACTATTTTTGATGGCTTGTAGGATCCGTGGGGTTCACTCAGATAACGCTAAAATCGATTGTTCAGCTGTAACACGTTCGGTGGGTAGTTGCCGTTCCACCTGAAGGAAGCTTTAGGGCTGAGATCCTTCAAGGGCCAAGACAGAAACAATCGGTTCGCAGGGGTTCGATTAAAACCGCGGACTTCTCTCTCAGTTAGTTCGCGCCTCAACAAATGAGCTATCTCAAGTTTCTCTCTCATTCAAGTGGTCGATAAAGTTGGTACCGGATCAGAAGTTGCCTTATCTGTCTTCCTTTTGTTTCGGTTCAATACTTTGTGAACAATCTCGACCAACAATACTAGATGCATTTATAATTGGAAATTTATCTTGATGACATGTGTCACGGAGAAATAGCTACTCGAGAAATGCTCTACTTCCATTTGCACAGATTGTGGGCCTAATCATATTGACCGGTGGAGCATTGTTAATATGGGGTCGTGACATATTTATAAAAGTGCTGGACAGATTTTTGGAACCATTTTTGCGGGCGATTCGCGTGGCCGATGATGCAGCCCAGGTGACGGAATTAATCACTCGGATTACAACATCTACTTGTAAGTGGTTTCACGACTTTATCACATCATTTATAATATTTCTGACTTTAACATGTTGTGAACGTAACAGCCCGTTTCGTGACTCTGTAGTCCATTGTGTAGCGTTTCAGTTGACAACCAGATAGTTCCGAGTTGATGGGCGCATCAAGTAAGAAAAAACAACTCTCAGATGGCCGCCTCTAAATTGGGTGTACTACATCCACACTTGAGTAAAAAATTTTTGTGGCCCGTTCTAGAACTGATAAAAAAACTTATTCTGCAGGCTTTAATCGCCTTGGTTCCGTACTAACTGGTTAGTTCTGAGAGATGGGCCAGAACAGCTACTTGGTTGCTATTTTAGGCACCAGGCAAGCCACTCACCTCACTCAAGCGTGAGCAAGTTCGTCTGCTGAGACGTGAAAACTCAGATGCGTCTAGAGTGCGCTACTCATACTATGCTCTTTGAATTTCAAACCCCGGCACTGCCAAGGATACGCACTGCTAATGAGCTCTAATAGAAGCAAAATTCGAATCTAGTGCTTCCCTCGTTTGATGTGGACTCACCGGAATGACTGCGTCAGGATAAGAAAGGACTGGTTAAACTGGAGCGATGTGAGCCTAAATTCCCCATATCCCGCACTCATCTAAAATTAATCAAAAAGAGATGGAACAAGCTGTTCATCGATTGGAATTCGATCGGCCACCAACCTTTGGTATCCGCATGTAGCTTGTAATCTGATAAGCCTACCAGAGGCGTACGGATTTGAAGCGCACAAACCTTGTCGTTAGCAGTCAGTGCTGAAACGCGAGACTAGCTAATAAATTTGGTTTCGAGAGACACTCGCCTGAAACCCAGCTGAATCTCTCGCTTATGATGTTTCCAAGCAAGTGAATATGCTGCACCAAGTCGCATGATACATGGTCGCAGTTGGTACGATAATCGCGATATAGACGTAATACCCTACTCATGAGGTTGCTGAAAACTCTTCGACAAAACCAAAATTGCCTGGAAATGAGTATATTTTGTTAATTTCGTGCAACTGGGGTTCAAGTAGAACATAAGCTTGACGGAAACTTGGGACTGCGTTTACCTGATAGGCCCAAAGAAGGGTGAAACCAGTCGTGGCATTTCGAAGAATTTTCAGCAACCTTATCAGTAGTGTATTACGTCTATACAAGGATAACTGGCTTCAAGTTGCTTCAGAACTGATAATCCGGTTACTCGATTACAGATCTGAATGCATGGAAAGGAAGCGACCAGCGATTAAAACAAATTTTGTTATCATGTCCTCAAAACAAAAGTGGCCCGACCATGAACTATTGTCTTGAGTGTAAAATAGCCATTACAAAGAGTGAAGAATGTCACTGTGAGAACAGTAGGAGGAACTCTGGAACGAAGGAAGATCTTGGCTTCATTTATGTGAAATACAATATACAGGATATTAGATGTATAGGATATATGACAAGCGATATATGCTATATGGTATGTTCTTTAGATGTCGCGCACTCACTAGTGGAGTTAATAATCGGTCTGATTATCCACGATATGTCATGTTATCATCAAGCTTGCATTACATGATTTTACTCTGTCGCCACACAGATCCTTCGTGACTTACCGCAGCCATTGTCGCAAACCTGTACATTGCGCTCGAACCCCGTCAGCTGGATAACTTTCGGTCCCATCTCCAGTTGAAGCTTCGCGACAGCCCTCCTTTTTATCAGCATACTTTTCTTCCAGTTCTTTTTTCCCAAATAATCGACAACAAAGCTAATTTGTAATGGGGCGACTAAGGTTAAGGTAGAGCTTTGAGCTCTTGATATCTTAGTGAGCGGGGTTGTGGGAAATAAAAGAAGCCTATCTTAAGGGGAGCACCGAACAACAGTTACTTTTCACATCTTTTATCTAAATTTTGTTAGCGAAGCATAGTTCTCTGTACTGGTATAGTCATTCGTAGGTGCAGGCCGGAGATAACTACTGGAAGTTCCACTCTTCTGACAGTCCACTTGCCTGATATCCCATTCGACGTTCTTAAGGAAGAGACTCTTTCTCACAGACAACAGCGCAAAGGCTTCATTCAGCTATGTAGCTTATGGATTGCAAGCAAAGATGCGGTCCAAATTGAGCAGGGTATTGGTTGGTCCGTTGAAAATTAATGGTGTCCCGTTTGAGAGCACTGCTCACTGATCCGGCAGGTGTTCAAAGTCCGGCAAAATCTTTCCATCTGACTTACCTACTGTTGACAAAAACTCCAGCGAGACTTTCTGCTGCTCAAGGGACATTTGCTTTTTTCATTTGCGAAGATTCTAAGTCCCAAAAGATGAACCGGAGCGTAATAGCTTACCAAAATACTGTGAAATATCAAGGGCCGTAAAAGGCTGTTGATTCCGGTGGAGTACTATCGCCAAAACCAAAAAATTCACGTTACACTAACAAAGGGTAGCTGTGGAAAAAAGAAATCTTTTATTTGGCGGGAAGAACACCATGATCCAGCATTCAGCAATCAGAGCTTCTGCCGTAACATAACGCCATTCGACCGCGGGAGGTAACCAGAACTGATCAAATATACTGCACCCTGGCGTGATTAGGGCGTCAACAGTTTACCAAAGGACTTTGTCTTTACTACACACCAGGACTGTTTATTGTTTCGGTATTTGCATGCGCACTCAATGTTTGGCCCCGAAGGTCTGTTGTGCTCTATCGATTAGTGCCATCGAAATACGCTCTCTGGTCGCACTGATCGACAGCAAACGAAGAATGGCACGTGATGTTCCATCATTGGATTTCGAGCATTAGAAAATTCTGGCTTTCAAGGACGTTGGAATAGGTGACAAATGAATATGAACAAAAGGTAGTAATCCGTAGTTGATACCTTTCTTCTTCGTTAGTAATAAGAGGCTCAGTGAACGCCGAGGACAATCAGAAGGACACAATGGGGGCTTGCATCTAACCAGCTAGCAAATACAGCGAAGTTTGCGGAAGCGACCTTACCAAATTTGAAGGGGTGGCGACCCACATGTGGGAAAATCTGCATTCAGCATAAATGAGGAATGGTCCGGTCTGTTTGATTTCGGTAGCAATATCGGCTTCCAACAGGATCTCAGAGAAACGTATTTGCGGTGGAATCTAAGACGGTTGCACAGTGGCTGTCAGAGTTTCCCAACCGAATAGGACCTTCAACACACCTTATCACAACACACCTTATCGACAGTGGTCACTTACTGATTTGATCGACCCATATCTCGAACACAGATTTGATCAAAAATAGCAAAGAATTCAAGGCAATTTAAAATGGATCATGTAAAGCAGTGATAAGATTGATGACATCCTGTCTATCTGTCCTATCGATCTTGGGAATACAAAAAGATGGAGTTCAATTTGCTTGTAATTGATCACTTCACCATTCGCTTTGTTTTGACCACACATCGATTCACATATTGATCCACAGAGTGTACAGAGCTTCCATGGATTGGTTTGTTCGGTCGCAGTAGTCCGGGCACCGGTGCAAGGACGAAAGCCGTCGAACACGGAGTTGTCCATTGACAAACACGAACTAAGCACTTGGAAGAATTTTTGAAGATCCAACATCCCAAGGTGTCCTCATGAATTTTTCCGAATGCTGTTTGAGTATTCAACAACAATGAATAAACCCTGTACAGTGATTTGATAATTTCTACGCCACCATCTCATCAGATGCAGGGACGGCGCTTTGACCAGATACTACTCACGTATAACATCAGTAGCGTACACCAGCAGCAATCAGGGCTTGGGTGATTTAGTCTTAATTCCAAGTGTCAATTTCGGAAGAGGTGCCTTATGACAAAATCCTGCACAAAATGTGAATGACAAGAGAGTTGATGCTACTTCGGAAGATATTGACGACGATGTTGGGATTTAAAATGAGGGTCAGTTGAGTGTGTGGATTTTTAGCGGAGATTTTACGGCACTGTAGCGCCACACCGTATTATCCCCAAGTGTCAGACGCTTTAAATTAGAATAGGTTCATAGGATCGACCAACTTTCTATCCCCGAGAACGGCTATTTACAAAATTAAGTCAACATGTGCGTAAAATGTCTTTTTTTGGAGGGTACGTGAACGAATAGAAAAGTGCTCAGAAACGTTGCTGGAAGAGGCGGCACATGATTGGAACTCTGACATGTTCGGGAAACATCCTCTGGGAGTTTACCATCAGTGAAATCGTTGAAGAAACGAACTCTGTCAAGCGAAATGAAGCGGACTTTTGCAATCAGATGAGTTCATCATCCTGTTCCCTCATATCAGTTGCATGCAGATAAGACAATGGTTTTTTAATCCAACCGAGCTAGCTGATTGAGGCGAAATGTCGTACGAGACTAAATTAGACTGGGTTTGAGATGATCGTCCATTTAGCAATCGGGACTAGTGACGTGAAAGCAGAAACCACCGCTCAGCTTTAGGGATCGAGCACACGAGCACGTCGGGTCAATCAGTTTGACCGCGATCTCAGGCCACCTAGGTATTCAAATGCGATTTCCATAGGAGAATTGGTGTGTAATCAGCCGAATATTTCCAACTAATTTGCACGACAATCCACTTTCTTGGATAATTAATAAGAAGATGTAGTATTGCGCTCTGCTATCGGCTTGGTCCACTCTGCTCGTGAGGCGCATATTCCTCACTCCGAGCATTTCGAGGATTGTGAGTCGCCAAGTTGAAAATGTCTTGGACTTACAACAATTTCACACTAAAGAAGAGATATTTTAGCAATTGGTTCAGGAGAATAAGCGGTTAAACAACAAAACTTTGCAAAGAACAACACATTCAAGGTTCTGCTTCACGGTACTTATGGGGTGTTTTACCAGTTGGTCTAATCCTAATCCCTCTTAAACACTTTGTATGCGGCTTAGTTCCGTCATCTTTGTTGTAAACGAGCGTTTATCTCATAACTGTTTGAAATACGACAGCCTCTAAACGACGAAGCTTATAAGCTGTTAATGTTCTTTTTCACGGGTCTGTATCCGAGAAAGTAAGATAAAATAATAGGAAATTCATCATCATCATCGTCATCATCATCATCATCACCATCATCATCATCATCATCATCATCAACATCATCGTCATCATCATCAACATCATCATCATCATCATCGGCAGCATGATATCAGTGTTCAACACTGATGCTTCGCTGCCGTACATTCGCAGTAGAGGTATCTGTTTTGCCGGAATTGCTTGCGTCATTTCAGTTAAGGTGTAAACAAAATTTTTCAATCACTTCTTTGCATTCGTTCTGTTTTATAGGTATGGGAGTGACCTAGGCAGGAATGTAGTGCACACATTCGTTTTTGCGAACTCTGACAGAGTCTGCCGATACTTGACTAAGAAGGCACTAAATACGCGTTTATTTTATAAATTCCCAGGTAGGTTTTTTCTGAAGTTTGATTTCTGCCGCCCGGTTAATGGCTTATTTCAAGTTGACAATTTTGCGACCTACGGTTCCTGATCACATTTAAAATGAATTAATCTCAGCTGATTGCCATTACTGCTGTTTGATTGTTCACCTACCCGGTAGCTCCCATTGGCATAGTACTTTTGTGTTTTGGGGCGGCTGTCGCAATCCTCTCTGTTCTTGGTATCATCGGAGCCTGCTGCAATTTGCTGATAATTCTCAAAGTGGTGAGTTCCGTNTTTGCCATCAGATGAGTTCATCATCCTGTTCCCTCATATCAGTTGCATGCAGATAAGACAATGTTTTTTTTAATCCAACCGAGGTAGCTGATTGAGGTGAAATGTCGTACGAGACTAAATTAGACTGGGTTTGAGATGGTCGTCCATTTAGCAATCGGGACTAGTGACGTGAAGGCAGGAACTATCGCTCAGCTTTAGGGATCGAGCACACGAGCACGTCGGGGCAATCAGTTTGACCGCGATCTCAGGCCACCTAGGTATTCAAATGCGATTTCCATAGGAGAATTGGTGTGTAATCAGCCGAATATGTCCAACTAATTTGCACGACAATCCACTTTCTTGGATAATTAATAAGAAGATGTAGTATTGCGCTCTGCTATCGGCTTGGTCCACTCTGCTCGTGAGGCGCATATTCCTCACTCCGAGCATTTCGAGGATTGTGAGTCGCCAAGTTGAAAATGTCTTGGACTTACAACAATTTCACACTAAAGAAGAGATATTTTAGCAATTGGTTCAGGAGAATAAGCGGTTAAACAATAAAACTTTGCAAAGAACAACACATTCAAGGTTCTGCTTCACGGTACTTATGGGGTGTTTTACCAGTTGGTCTAATCCTAATCCCTCTTAAACACTTTGTATGCGGCTTAGTTCCGCCATCTTTGTTGTAAACGAGCGTTTATCTCATAACTGTTTGAAATACGACAGTCTCTAAACGACGAAGCTTATAAGCTGTTAATGTTCTTTTTCACGGGTCTGTATCCGAGAAAGTAAGATAAAATAATAGGAAATTCATCATCATCATCATCGTCATCATCATCATCATCATCATCATCGGCAGCATGATATCAGTGTTCAACACTGATGCTTCGCTGCCGTACATTCGCAGTAGAGGTATCTGTTTTGCCGGAATTGCTTGCGTCATTTCAGTTAAGGTGTAAACAAAATTTTTCAATCACTTCTTTGCATTCGTTCTGTTTTATAGGTATGGGAGTGACCTAGGCAGGAATGTAGTGCACACATTCGTTTTTGCGAACTCTGACAGAGTCTGACGATACTTGACTAAGAAGGCACTAAATACACGTTTATTTTATAAATTGCCCGGTAGGTTTTTTCCGAAGTTTGATTTCTGCCGCCCGGTTAATGGCTTATTTCAAGTTGACAATTTTGCGACCTACGGTTCCTGATCACATTTAAAATGAATTAATCTCAACTGATTGCCATTACTGCTGTTTGATTGTTCACCTACCCGGTAGCTCCCATTGGAATAGTACTTTTGTGTTTTGGGGCGGCTGTCGCAATCCTCTCTGTTCTTGGTATCATCGGAGCTTGCTGCAATTTGCTGATAATTCTCAAAGTGGTGAGTTCCGTATTTGGCTGTTTTTCATCAGTGAACTCTACGGTTGTCAGTTCATCGATGAAGAGGCCGCATTCGGCACGGGTAGATTGTTATAAGATAGGTGTACCTGCCAACTACTAAGAGCACCATATACGCTTTTTTATCAACGATTTTTGTTGTCCTGTATGAATGCAATTCATTAGAGCGGAGACAGTCATATGTTCGTGTTATGTCTGCTGATTCCTCAATCTATGGTATCTGCTGCTGACCCGCTCAAGTGCCTATTGCCGGAGAAAAAAGACTCACAGAAGGAACAGTCGAGTGAGTGCGTCCGAGTGCGAGAGCAATAGTTAAACGGCCCCAACGCTATCTAAAGGGGACTTTCTGACACTGATACAGGCTGCCTGATAGGCTTTAATGAACACACATCAACATCGATCGTGCCCCTATGAAATGCCTGAACGCTGATCACATTCGGTCGTGCTTATGTGGCGTGCAAGAACACTCATCAGGTGTTGCTGAATTGATTGAATAATTGATTGGCCTGGATGCTTGCCGGCATTTCTGCTGAGTTTTGAGTTTTTGGTGGAGCAGTAGGTTCCACGCCTTCTGAGGTTGCTTTCAGGAATTTGACCTTCCTGATAGTTTGGTTGCTGTAACTATTCATTGGCCAATCAGCTTGTTGTTGGGGGAGAATCAGTTAACATTAACCTGAATCTATCGTCCATAAAACTTTTTAATCTAAATGTGCTGCAGGAAGGCTGTCTTAATTCGAACGATATTCAACATATTGAAGAGTACTGATAAGGACGATTCTAACGCCGAGTATCTAATCATTGGTCACCCAAATGATTTGGACGATATTACAACTCTTCAGTCATGTCTAGTCTTTCTTGGTGCTCGTCCTCGAGTTCCCGAGAAACTACGCCCACCCAGCTGGTTTCCAAATAAGTGTATCTTTTATCTGACTACCGTTCCCACTCCAGTGCCTAGCGCCAGAAAAAGGCACACCGGCAAAAAACAGCTCTGTTGCAGCAGTGAGTGCAAGCGAGTGCAAAAGTGACAACAACGTTGAATTTTGAAGGCCACCTTCTGACATTGATCCAGGCTGTCCGATCGGCGTTTGATGAACACCCATCATCATCGACCGTGCTCCTATGAAATACCTGAACATTGATCATAGTCGTTCGTGCTTCTGTAGTATGCCTGAACATCCATCGGCTCTTGCTGAATCGATCGAGAATCGATTGAGATTTTGGTGCAGTCTTAGGTTCTGCAGTTATTTTCAGGAATCAGATCTTCCTGACAGGTTACTTCTCCAGTAAGGAATGATGTCCTTTATATGCTTATTATGAACAGTTTGTGTGTTCAGATATCATCGATTTTTCGTCACCGGACTTCCAATAGCCTGTTGTTGGAAATAAGACTGGGTAAATGATTCGATTTGCTAGAACAAGTGGTCGCCAAATTTGGTAGCAATATTTCTCACCCTTAAAAAGGCAGCAAACATAAATGACGACTGCTGGAGTTTTATTAAGTATTAAGCATACAAGTTTAAGTGCGATTTCCTTTGAATGAATCGACTATTTCAGAAGGGTGATTATCAAGAAAACCCTTTAAATTGAGGAACTACACGTATGCTGCAAATGTGTGGGACGTATTTGTAAGAGGGTCTTTGGGTCAGTATCTGAACTGTCCTTTCAAAGCCACGAGGTGTGTACTATTTTTANGCTTCTGTAGTATGCCTGAACATCCATCGGCTCTTGCTGAATCGATCGAGAATCGATTGAGATTTTGGTAGAGTCTTAGGTTCTGCAGTTATTTTCAGGAATCAGATCTTCCTGACAGGTTACTTCTCCAGTAAGGAATGATGTCCTTTATATGCCTATTATGAACAGTTTGTGTGTTCAGATATCATCGATTTTTCGTCACCGGACTTCCAATAGCCTGTTGTTGGAAATAAGACTGGGTAAATGATTCGATTTGCTAGAACAAGTGGTCGCCAAATTTGGTAGCAATATTTCTCACCCTTAAAAAGGCAGCAAACATAAATGACGACTGCTGGAGTTTTATTAAGTATTAAGCATACAAGTTTAAGTGCGATTTCCTTTGAATGAATCGACTATTTCAGAAGGGTGATTATCAAGAAAACCCTTTAAATTGAGGAACTACACGTATGCTGCAAATGTGTGGGACGTATTTGTAAGAGGGTCTTTGGGTCAGTATTTGAACTGTCCTTTCAAAGCCACGAGGTGTGTACTATTTTTATAAGAAAATAACTCATAGGTATGATCAACATTGTAGCGAGATGAAAACTCACTGACCGGAAAATCCGTGGTTTAGCCTCAACTCTGCATCTGGACTGTTCCAGTCTCGGCTCTTACTTGTTTCCGGGGGGGGGGGCATGGCAATCATGCACCGAAAAAATGCTGCAGCTGTAGGACATTAAAAAATCGTTAGTATCACGGTTAACACCTGAGGCTTAGTTTCTACATTTAACCACGCAACCGTATGGGTTCAACAAACCGTTCAGGATAGTGACGGAAAACGAATCTAGAGGCCGCAATCTTGCCACATTACCACAGAACCCATACTTCGTGAGAGATCAATGACTAAGGAAAACCAAATGACATTACAATGTGAAAGGTCTATCCGACTAAGAAACAACTTTGAGTACACAAATTTAGGTTTGACCTCAGGTGCCTGACTATGCAATCATCTGAGATGGCGGACGACTGGTTTTCCCAAAATAACTGGAGGTTCTTGGCTTTTCCAGCACTTATTCAAGGATGTTAGTACATCAAGAACGTTTGCATCGAAACACAGTAGAAGAGATTTCAAACCAACGAAGTTCCTAAACGGTGCAAACGTAAAAGATGAGGCCTTCTCCGGCCATTGAACCGCGAATATGCACGATAAATATTCGAAAATTTTGGCCAGCATCTGAACTTACATCCATCTCACATGAAGCGTTGTGCGATTTCCGCGTATCCAAACTCAGGCATGATGATGGGCGTTTGCTTATTCTGTTTGTATGCAGGTGTTTCTTTTCAGACTAAGCAGCATATGTATCTTCATTTTTCCCCAGTATGCTGCCATCATAACGGTAATCGCTGTTGCAATGTTGGTCATGATCATCCTATACTTCGTAAAGCAGGATGTGGTAAGTCACGAAGCCGTCAGGCTACTTTTTCCGTTCAAACGTCTTTTAGGCATGCTTGAAATCAGTAGGCTGATTTCGACAATTCCATTCACTTGAAAGTCAATTTGGTTTTTACTGCAGAATCAAATGAATCTCTCGTTTATGATATTCTTCAACAGAATATGGTTCACCACGGCTGCTTTGTGTTTCAGTTGGTACGATATTCGAGATATCGCAGTATATTTTCATAAAAGAAACTAGTCACAACGTTGCTGAAAACTCTTTGACAGCCCACGTCCAATTTGGGTTCAAGTAGAACGTCAGGTTGACGGAAACTCGGAGACTTCGCCTACCTGATGAGCCTCCAACAAGGGCGAAACCGGTCGTTTGCTGTCGAAGAGTTTTCAACAACCCTGTGACTATTGTTTCACATCTATGTAGCATGGATGAACCAGCATGTTATGTAATTAAAACGCAAATAAAAGGAAAAAACCGTAACGAATTAGCCAGAGTATCTCTAAAAATGAGGACAAATCTTTGAGCAAACTGGAAGAACAGCAAATACGGAGAAGACCCTTCAGAAACGGTCACTTTGGAAGCAACTCGCAAATGGCCACTCGAGAGAGAGAGAGAGGTGTCTTGTGCACGATATTTTAAGACAATACCAAATCGGATTTAGCTCGACACAAAATCAACAATCAGTGATTAGTAATAGTGTGAGGAGATTTTTTCATTTCAAATTGAGTTTTCGTCCTGTCAGTGAGACCAATCTAGGCTGGAAAGCTGAGAAACATCGCACAGCCGTTTCATTTCTTTTGTGAATCATCGGCCGTTCGAATCTCACGGAACTTGCAGAGTTCTAGACCCGTGACCTTTTGGTGATTGGTTGAACATTGAATGTGCGGTACGAACGGCTGATTAGTTCTCATTGTGGTTAGTCTCACGGGAGAGAAATCTCATTGGGCCTTTGTCCTAGGAATTCAGAGTTATCATTCTCATTTTGTGTAACGAACTGGTCACGTTTGATTTGTGCTCCCTTCAAACGAGCACCCTGTGGAGAATTTTCACAAACCTCCGCTGAGCCACCTAGCTGTGATCTAATCCATCCGGTGCGGAAGAACCTGTACGCATGCATCTGTTGGCTAAAGGTTGCAACTGTATGTGAAAGCATTCTTAATTTCATGTATGATATGCAGTCATGCGTAGAAGTCACATGCACGCATTACGCGTGACTGCTAACTCAAGCCAGTCACTCTGTTCCACTGTGTACTTAGGTGCGCTTGCTTAAAATGGACCCAACAGATTAGTTAGTTCACAGTGAAGGTAGCCGACAATCAGATACTACCGACCCGGTTCCCAAACACTAGGGAAATTACCTTGTTGGTTGTTGGATGAGTAACTCATTCAACTCCTCGACTGGTGATGAAACGTTTGCAATCCAACTGCCATGCTCGTGGAACAGACCAACAACCAAGTAGTAACTATATTCCGCAACACCGCCAAGTGGCCCTATTCACTGACCTAGCGACATCGAAGGTCACACCACGATTAATACTCGCAATATGACTAACCGGGTTTTAGATGAATTACAACAAAATCCCCACCACCTGTGGAACTGCGCTTGTTTGGATACACGAATAGGAGCCAACCCGCCATCCCCCATGCTCAATCATCCTCGACAGTTCGACAGGAAAAAACATGGTGTTCATCCATTTTCACTTTGTCACCCAGTCTTTATCACAAAGCAGAATTTTGAATTCAAATGAATCAGCTTTGCTGTTTTGAACAGCTCTTGATGTACCACAATATGATCATTTACTATAAAAAAAAGTGTGCACATCAGAATGTAGCCAGTAGAGGGACTGCCAGTTTTGATCTCGAGGACGTTGAATAACATCATAAGCTTACACATGATGCCAGTCAACCTTACTACTCAGCGGAACAGCTGACAACACACTAGTTCGCATGTGAAACCTATTTCAACTCGACTTCAAAAGGGACTGATGTAAATATAATCTACAAAAGTTCTCCAGGTGACCAAAACACGTGGGAAAAATTACCCATTAAGGGTCACTGTCGTCTGTGGCACCACCTGACTATGTCGTACTGTAAAAGCGGGTCAACCGGTCAGTTGAACTTGGAGAGTTACGGAGTTATCCTTCGAGCCAACAGTCTCAGTTCACACCACCCAGCTGTGAGAGCCGGTTTGCCCGCTCAGATGTGTCCAACGTACGGTCGAACAGCACTACTCGGCTTGGATACCGGAAGTTCAAATTTCACTGGCTAGTCCACGAGCTCGAATAAGGATGCAACTCGGGCCAGTACTCTGATTAGTACTCTCAACTAAACAGAATGGCGATGCCCGGGCAGTAGAACTTTGAATAGTACGATATGGAAGCAATCTTGATCTCTCATGAATACCCTGGTAAACCCATTGATTTCAGAGTTGATCAATATTGTTAGAAAAGTGCGACTTTTAGACCCACGTCACAATCCTTAGTTAGCGGCATCTGAAATTCCCGGTCACAAGCAATCCACGTTCTGGAACTAACATCAACCAACATACAGCTCTTATGTAACCCTACACATTTCGCCGTTGAGCCTAATTTCAACTAGAAGTCTCATTAGAGCGTAACAAAATTTCTCGGTGCACAAACCACATGATTAGTACTTGCCTGAGCATGACTGACTGTGTCCTCAGATGTACCTCACCATTTCAGGCGACTAAACCCGTCCCAACTCTCTCGTACTACTTACCGCGTGTCCCAATAAGCATCTGGTCACCAGCCCATGGTATGTAAATCGATTAAAAGTCACAAAAAAGTGAAAAAAACACGTGACAGCTAATTTTTGTGTTCACTGCTAGAAAGAAGGAAGAAGTCACTGAGTGTAAGGAAAAACCATGCGGCTACCATATTTCTGTACTTTTGGGCTCGCTGGAGAGCAGCTGGACATAAACTCAAATAGCAAACCGTTAGAAGTAAAAGTCGAGCGAACTTTGTGCTTTATTTGAGGACTTGCTAGGTCCTAGGAGGACCTGTATACTTTAAAAAGTGAGTTTCTTGTATTTTCTACGGGTTACATAACGGTCGGCTATCACATAAATACGTGTAAACCCATAATGCCAATACTGCAGAGCACAGTTTGATCCAGTGACTTAGAGGCCCCCGGTGACTGTGGGGTATGATAAAGCGATGCCGGACAAGAAGGTTGGGGTGACGAGAGCAGTATGCTTTCCTCGATTGTGGAAGTACTCACTGATATCCGCGCACTATCCTTTTGTCACCCTGTACAATGCTCAGTTCACACGTATCATCGATTACCGCACTGGTTGCTTGTGAGTTAACTATCGACAGAGCCGAGGGAATCACTTGAAAGATGGGCGGAGATCATCACATAGAGTTTATTAGCTTGAAGTTATTCACCACACTTGTGCTTGCAGAGCTCCGGTAAAACGCCCTACTCGCGTACCATAGGTTCGACCTTCAGCCACCAGCACCGTCGTTAGTCAAATCATTGGAAAGCCTAACTACTTCATTCGGGCGTGAAAACGTTAGCCTGCTTAGGTATGACAGTTCACCTGCAATCAGCGTGAATCAGTAAAATCTTCTCCCAGCATGTTGGACATCCTGAGTTCGAGCCTCAGTAAAGACCCGCATCATTGCTAGTGGTTGATCAGATGGCAGCTGATCTGCTGGCCAAGCTTGGCAATTGGCTTGCAAACGTTTCGTCCCTAGTCTAGGAGACATCGTCAGTGCTCAGTTGAGTGGGTACTTCCTCCGTGCCTAGCTGCGACAGGATATTATGTACCTTCAAAAGCTACAAGTAGGCACGGAGGAAGCACCCACTCAACTGAGCACTGACGATGTCTCCTCGACTGAAGACCAAACGTTTGCGAGCCAATTGCCAAGCTCGGCAAACAGATCAAGTGCCATCTGATCAACTACCAGTAAACTCACCCGAGCTATCTATTTGACCCGCATCATTGACGACTCTAAATAGGAGTGCAGCAATTTTCCATTTTGGTGCGAAAAAAAGGAAAGTCTTACCCGAACAGGAGGAAAACCGTTCAGACGAGACGAGTATAATTCACAAGTTTAAAAAATATCGCCTAGGACTAATTTGAAATGATCCCATGTCATGTTGCCATGTCCAGAGCGGTGCACACACTTTATACCAGAGCCTGTACAAATCGGTTTTCCAGGCCATGTCGTCGAACCACCTTCCCGAAACAGTACGGCGTCTTGACTTAGAGGGCGCAGACAAAGCAGTAGTGACAGGCACACCTGTCAAAACTTCCTGATCTCCCATAAATATGTGATCAAACATAAGTGTTTTCCACTAATCGTCAGGCAATTCTAGGCCGAAAACCTACTGGCTTTTCACATATATTTCCTATATCTACGAGGGTTATCATGTGCTTTTACCGTCTGATACACATGAACTTGCTATTTTAGGCGAACTTCTGATCGCTAGCTGTGTGTTCGCCTGTATCTTGCAGAAACCCGTGACTGCAAGATCCCCAGATCGAATCTGATCCCAAGCTTTCGTAGGTAGGCTTTAGAAAGTTCGAATTATATCAACCTCTTTTTTCTCTATTCGGGGTGCATGAGAGAGCGTGCACTCATTGACATGCACATATTAGCCAAAAAGTGTGTGAGGATTTTCGTGTGAACCTTGTAACTTATTTGGCTCATTCTTCCCTAAAATCGCTTTCTTTTGCAGTTTGGCGAATATGCGGTGAAACTATTCAGCATGAGCGTGGCAAATTACACATCGATCGAGGCGAATGACGTCCACAGCCTCGTAATTGGTTTTCTGCAACCTTATGTAAGTCATTTCTCATTGTTTACTACAAACCAGCATGACATTCCGTATGCATTCGACAGAATGAGAGCTACTCAAGTCCCGCTTTACTATACAGATCGAAGTTTGTCAATCGGGCTACTTAAGCATTTTTCCAGGACAACGTCAAGTTACTAGAAATTTCGAGCTATTAAACGTCAGTTACCAGCTACCATATTGCAAGGTGGTACCATAGGTCCTTTAAATGAAACTCCTTAATGCATGTGGGGGTTTTGCGGAAGGCGTATTGTTCAGTTCCACACCACTCTCGTTTTGAACAGCTGTCCTCCTGTCCTGGCGCAACTATGCATGTGAATCCACACCAAAGGGAGGAAGCACTGGACATGAGTTTCTCTCTTGTTGGAGCTCATCGGTAGTGCATATCCAATGGCCATGTCCGGGTTCGAACTCCGGACACCTGACATGCGAGGCGAACGTGTTACAACTGCTCCACTAGCGCATGTTGGACGCATCTGAATTCTCACGTCTGAACGGGTGAACGTGATCGCACTTGAGCGATGTGATTAGTGTGCCGAACACATCATCGATACGACGACCCAGTAACTATCCTGGTTGTGATGGTTGGATATGCATTGTTGATGAGCTCTAACAAGAGCGAAACTCAAGTCCCCTCCCCTTTGGTGTGGATTCACACGAATAATTGCGCCAGGGCAGGGGGACGACTGTTCAAAACAAGGGTGATGTGGAAAATAAATTCCTCAACATAGCTTGGGCGCCAGACTGAGAACTTGCCGGTTTACAAGAAGGTATCCCACCACCCAAATTGGGTTATTTGGTCCTATGCTTTCGACTGTCGTCCAGCGACCCACAATGGTTCCCCTACCCAACTCGTTATTGTCACATACAGTGGCGCAAACCTCATCTATTTCCATCGAAATGACCACTGACTTCTTAACCGGTTTGATATCTATTGAGCACGGTAACAAGGTGATGGTTCCTAGGGGTTTCTTATCTGGTAAACTGTTTTATCATCTACCTACTTTTGACTACATAGTAGTGTGATGTTTGTGCAAGTATCTGTAATGAATTCAGGAGGTACTATCTAGCTGTTTTAATAAGCCAAACCAACAAAAATGCACGTCCCATCCCCCGGAAAAATGGCTTTTTCCAAAGAAATATCCAATAACCATTTGTCTGCCTTCCGTGCACAACGCTTTTATCCGACCTCCCGAAGCGTAGTCGAATAGCAAACTCCAAACTCACAAGCGATGGGACATTGGGCTGCCAGTTGAGTTGGTCATCACAGATGAGTTAGAAAACACAGTAGCGTCCGTAATCTATCTTTAAGGCAAAAATCGTCCAAGGTATTCGTTTTTATCTCCTTTGCCGCAATCTGACTCAGTAGCGACATCTCGCTACGACGTCGTTCGCACTTAATAAACTAATGACGAGGAGAAAGGTACCGTTAGGGTATCCTTTGCACACGCTTGGAACAGCAGCTTTATAAGGAGATTTGGGCGTAATATAAAAGGAAGGAGGCAATTTTTTACGGTCTCATGAATGTGGGAACATTTTTAGCCGTAACCATAGCATCTGGTGGTTCTGAAAGCCGATGATCCCAAACGTCCACCTGGAATTTTCATTCAGACACGGAAACTCCTTCAACCTGTGGGTCTTTAGACCCTAATGCTTCGGACTGACGTAGAATTTCCGAGTTCTTGAGAAATACAAAACAAGCTCTATTGAAAACGTCCTCTCCTTAGCACTGTGGAAAAATCTGAGTTCAAATTTCATGGAGACAGAAGCCTGATAGATTTAAATGTCGAAAATTTGCCATAGAAAAAAAGTGAAATCACCCTATTTTTGTGTATTTTCGTTTTCATCTCCCCAGTTCAGACGCTTATTTGTCTTTTCCCTTCTGCAGCTCGGTTGTTGTGGGGTGGATTCCCCGACCGAATTTTCTCAAATGGCAAAGAAGGATGTCTATGGCGAGAGGGAGTACACCGGTTAGTTTTTTTTGAAGACTAACAATGGATGCGAGTGTGGAATTCAGATGACCAATTTCGTCTCGAGACCACGTGTTCGAACAGCAGTAGAAGCACACACACACAAAGCCGGACAATACTGCTTGAGCACACTTTCGGTCGTTTCTTACAGTGAATTCCAGCATACAGTTTGAAATACAGATTGGAATGAAGGAATTACAAACTAAGAGGCAGGACCAAATACACCAGCAGAAGAACACGGGTGACAGCCCTTGGGGAATAGATAATAACTTCAAGGGGAGGAAACCCCTGTAGGAATCGCTATTAAGCACACTCTACAAACTGGCTGTCATCGTAAGCAGAAAAGTACCGATATGAGGTGTATTGCTCTATTTTCCGAAAATAGTACACATAGCATGGTGGAATTGGAAGTCAGGGGATGAAGACCCATGGCCTGGTGGCTCAATCATGCCGTTCAGTCTGAGTTATCCCAATGTGGTTGAGTAGTACTCAAGCGTCGGTCACGAATTCAAAATGTTCACTGAAAGGCATTCCTCACTGCTTCATAAAACGATGTGCCTTTTGTGAATAAAAAATGGCTTACCTGAGCACCTGTACTCAAACAGCAGGGAATAGACACCAAAGTCGATCGAAAGTGTGTCGCGGTGCCGCACAAATCGGAGAAGCTGAAGAAGCATGTTTTACCTCAGTTAAAGTGCACTACCTTGCCCGTTGATAAAGCAGTTCTACTTATTCTCAGTCTAACGACAAAATAGCGGTATAGACGGTAGTTGATTGAAGCCTGTCCGAGTCCTGAACATGGGGGAATAAAGTCAACAAAGTGCGGGTAACATGTGAGGGGGATTGTTGTTTTTGGTTCAGTAAAAATTTTATCCCGTCAGCGAGGCCAGTCTATGCTGAAAAGCCAAGAAGCACTAGTTAGCTGCTTCATCATCAAGAATGCACATCTCATGAACGTCAGACGGTTTTGAAGCTACGACCTTCTAGCAAGTGGTTGAACACTTAACAGTTTGGCCACGAGCGGCTGATTAGCATTGTAATTAGCTTCATCTGGTCACGAAACAGTACTAGGGTGTCACAGGAAAGCGCCACCCAAATCTGCATGGAGGTTGTACTGATTTTCGTGTTATAATTGGCCTTCAATTTTCGCCTTATTACTCGGAAGATGATTGGGCATAAAACCACCATTCAATGGCCTCAAATGAGTGGTCGGTAGACTTTGGTATCTGCATCAGCGAGAATGCGTGTCGCGTATTACCGTGTGATGCTTCCGTACATGCACAGTTCAACGACAGCTGAAAGTAAGTCGACTTTCAAATTTAGCACCGTAAACATCATGGTAAACCGCATCTCTTGACTACTGGGGGCCTCTTAGCTGCTTCCTACAGACAGCCCAACTGTCGTCAATGACTCAATGGCCATTGAATTCAATTCAACACGGGCCAAGGGCTACCCAAATTTTAAGTGGTCACGTGATATTGGCCAGGTCCTTCGGTTCACACAAAGCGTTACACCATGTACACTCACTTACGTGAAAAAGCACTCATATGATTGGCTTGCTCGAATACATGAATGATGACCCAGTGACTACCTTGCTTACGTCTATCGACCGACCTATTCGTCAGGACTTCCCAACAAGGTAGCGCCACAAACACATGAAACCTACTTTTTGGACTAGTTGTAGGGCTTTGTGGGATCCGTAAAATCCGTGTGCATATCACTCTGAACAATCCTATACGTGTTCTGGTGCAGTTATTTCAAAAAGTCCACACCAAAAGGCGGAAACACTGGACTAGTGTTTCGCTGTTAACAGAACTCATCAGTAGTGCATATCCCGTGTAGAGACTGGAACTCCAAGGCGTTTGACATTCGAAGCGAGTAGCTAATTCATCAGCACACGCTCGAAGCACCTGAAGGATCACTTCTGTGTGGGCTTCAGTTTTCACGATTCAGCGATATTTGCTCGACGCCTTGAACGACAAAATAGTGACCGGGTTTGACGAAACTCGAGTCCAATGCTTTCCATCTTTATTGTGACCTCACCAGACAGGAGAATCGTTCGATCTGTGATTTGTGATCTTGAATTATACAAATTCCACGACCAGCGACAACTAAACCATCACTTGTACTAGTTGCGACTTGCGATCTAGGTCAACTCATCCTTGTCCCATCAGCCATGTGTTAAGAAAAAACTTGGCGTCGTTAGTCTTGTGCCTACACTGGCTAAACAGAATGTACTTTAAAAGGAACATGAGCTACACATCAATAACCAAATTATCGCACTGACTGAACTTAATCGTCCGACGCTTTCATGATTTGCTAGTGCAAAGCTAGTAGTATTATTAAAAAGAATAGATTAGTCAGCTACAATACCCTTCCGGTGCCTAGCTGTCATGCTACCCGAAGGAAGCACGAGGGCTGGGATACTGCTAGGGGAAGTCGCGAGGCAGAGGTCGGGTTCCAACCACGGAACTTCCGGTCAATAAAGTCGCACTCTAACCACTTGAGCCATCTCGCTCCCGCTAGTAATATTGCTCTGCGGTGTATCCGTCAATTCGACGTTCAGCTTACTCGACTTCTTAAGCCCGTGTGTCCTGTGTAATACGGATCCCAAATTCTGATACGGGTTTTCAAATTCTGTTTTTGATATGACTGGGACCGGGCAATGAATACATTTTATTGCGCCGTTACTCTGCAACTTCTCTGGGTTGCAGAACGGTATGAAAACGTTGTTTACACCATAGAATTAACAAACGAATCCAACTTAGAGAAGGACCTGTGAAGACATCGAGGATGGAGTGTATTTGTTCTATTTCTCTTGAATCGATTATCATGTAACCTTTAAATCAAATTTTGGACTCATCTCGCAAAGCTGATTAGAACTGTCCCTCAAAATTCGTTTATATTCATTCACTTTGAACTACGTTTCTGGTGTTTGAAAACATAACTGCAACGGTTCCCTTGACCAACCAACTCGAAGTTGCACTCCCCAAAGTGAAACCCCATTGTTATCCATAAAGGGCCTTTTTAACTAAAAGGATGCTGAGCTATACACGAGAAAACAATTCCCTGCAGTGGGCAGTTTGAGGTAATTTGTGTTCGGAGTAATCTAAACAACTGAATATTTGGTGTGACAGTATTTGTTAATTATCGACATCTTGTCAATGGGCACGTGACATAGTTTCAAACGAAAACGGAATTCTGATGAAGGGACTTTAGAAAGTTGTTATTTTGGCGAAAATGATTTTTAGTTGTGGGTGTCTGCGGGGTCTATAGAATGCACGCTCACATCATCCTCGTTTGATACATCTCTTGGCGCAATCATTCCGATGAGTCTTGGGAAAACATTGCATTCGAGTTTCGCTCTTATTAGAGCTCATCAGCTGTGCATATCCAATGGCCGTGCCGGGATTTGAACACCGGATATCTGACATGCTTGTAACCACTATGCCACCAACGCACGTTGGACGCATCTGGGTTTCGCGGGATAGGTATTTTTTTGTTTATAATCATGCGGGATAGGTATTTTTTGTTCATAGTCACGGTCGTCGTTCGATGAATCGGACACACCAATCACACCGCTCAAGTGTGAACACGTTCGCCTGTTCAGACGTGATAATTCATATGCGTCCAACGTGCGTTGGTGGAGTAGTGGTTACACGCTCACCACGCATGTCAGATGTCCGGGGTTCAAATCCCAGCACGGGCATTGGATACACACTTCTGATTAATTGAACATGGACCAACTTAACCGCGGTGGAGACAGCCAAAGATGAACCGCTTAATCGAAATTCACTTGAAATTAGTTCAAAATCATCCGAACAACTCTCGGTCGTATTAGCAGGACGAATAAGGACAAATAACCGGATTTGTATACCGCTCCCACATCCAGTTTGTCTGTCCTATGACACCTGAATGAACACAACTGCCGGTCAAGGAATGCAGTGTTCAACAGATGAAGCGTAGCCACGCACAGACAGCCAATGGTATGGGATCCCTTCCTCCTGTACGCATGTAATACAGGCTCTACATAAGGATCAAATCACACCGTCTGAATTATTCTCCATCCCTTAGACTATAGTAATCAACTGCTGAAGTGAAACAAAGGCGAACATTCATGTGTTTCGTTGTTCATTAAAAGCGCGTACCACTTAACTGAGAGATGATCACTGAAATATAACAAGCACGAGTTATTGACGGCTACCTTTCTTCAACGTTAGATCGTCGGAAAGTGAGTCACATACACAGCTTACATTAGTGCCCGACAGGAAATTCTGCACAGCACGTATTGTAATGCCTTGAAACCACACCAACGTTTTGACAACAGTTAAATACAGACCTTCTCTTCTACCCAATATCACGCTCCCCGGTAATCCGTGATTTATCCTACTGTTTATTTACCAAACTGTTCTGATTCAAACAGGTCTAAAATATCCAATTCCCTGCTGCAAAATGACCGACAAATTCCAACTGATCGATCCCAATTGTCCGAACGACTTCACTGACAAAAATAGCAACATCGGGACAGGATGTCATAAGCCAATAAAGGACAAGGTAGTTGAGGTCATGAACAAGGCGATGTTCGCTCTGATTGGAACGATGGTTTTCTTGGTAAGCTGCCACCTTTCATAGGCACACAGTTTTTGAAAAGAAAATTGAACATTCTCACTAGTCTTATTGAGCTCCCATGGATATTCGTTGACCATTACACAATTGTAAACGACCACCAGCTCCACAAGTCCCGCAATAAACTTCACCTTTCATCAGACGCGGGACGGATCTTCGATGTTACCACAAACTACTCACATACTTCAGCAGTAGTATACGGCATTACACTCAAAAACAACTTACTGAGTACACTCGCCATTCCAGCGATTCGTATTACGTATAAGAATCGAAAGAAGTAATTCGGTAAGAATCGCCGTTTATAGGCCTGGTAGCGTGTGGATTGGCTACCCGAACTTCGTTCAGAAGTGGCAAACACAGAAAGGGTGTATTAACAAACCGAACAAAGAGCGCTTTTGGTTGAAATACAATTTGTTGAACGTAAAGATGCAACAAGAATCAGATAATTATTCTCACAGTCACCTGTCATTCAGAAGTGGCAAACACAAAAAGGGTGTATTAACAAACCGAACAAATAGCGCTTCTGGGTGAAATACAATTTGTTGAACGTAAAGATGTAACAAGAATCGGATAATTATTCTCACAGTCACTTGTACCAACTAGTAATCATAACCTTTGATAAGTCAGGGTTGAAAAAATCGATCTCACCATCATCGATCAATGGATTATTGCCTTGAAAAGTCAAAAAGCCTGATTTTCTTCCTCCACTTGTTATTTTCCTGCCGTATTTACAGCTTCTTCTCGTGATATTTACTGGAATCACCATTTTCATGGACTGTTTATAACCGGAGAAATGGAATGGAGCACAATGCGGTGATTATTCCTATATTTTTCCGTTACCAAAGAGCCGACATTATGACTATACTTTTTCTTATATTGGTTTCTCCTCCAAAACAGATTTGAGATGCGTTTCATGTTTTCACCGACTCAGGGAACCATTCGGAAAATGTTAAACTTATAATATCGACAGTGTTTATGCAAGAAAGTCATAAAAATGTATTTGCCTACTTATAAATCCTTGTGGTTTATTTACTTATTTATTTATTTATTTTTTGAGGTGAAGCATGCGTTCAGGGAAATTTGTCGAAAACTTGTCTCACAGAACGGACTCCAAAGGAACATATGTGTTTCAATCGGTAACGAGTGTGTTACACGTTCGATCACAAGACTTACCTGGGTAATAAATAAAAAGTTTGGAGGTGAATGAAGCCAATCTGAGAAGTCGAGGAACGATGTACAGCTGTTTCATCCTTATTGGGAATCTACCGCGTTCCATGAAACTCTGGAGAGCCTCGAGCCTACGACTTCCCTGGGTATTAATCTGAACACGTGACCGTTCGGTCACGAGGCGCCGGTACGATACAGAGTATAGCGTCACTCATATTACAATCCACGCCATGTTGAGTGAGGTCGTCTCAGAGAGGAGATTCATTTTCATACGATACGAATCGCGGGTTGAATACACTCTTGACTTGCTTGGGGTGTTGATGATCCCCATCAAGGATGAAACAGTTGCACAGTGCTTCCCGGTTACCCAATATGGAATGGCTTCACTTTAACGAGGAAATCTCCAATAAAGTTTCCAGTTCCCCCTGACTAGCAACGTTTGATGCTGGTTATGTTTGGTTGACCCCCCAGTTCGAGGCTATTCAATCCACATCACACATTTGAACCTTGCGTAGCGCCATCATGATAAACTAACCTGTTCAATCACGTGAAAAATACTTGGAACCGATTGGTTAGTCATCGTTTTCGAAAAGGTTTGGTGACAATCGGTTGATTTATTGCCGGGCAACGTCTCACTTTTGACACAAAAGCTTCGTCAGGCCAAGTGACTAGGTTCCGAGGTTGATCGAGACTTAAGGCGGAAGGAGAACCAATCAGCTAAGTCAAACTAAATCTCTGTTGGGTGTCGGTCCAGGGTTTTTAGTGTGTTAGAGTGGTTGAACAAGTGTTGGGTCGGTGGGGAAACCTACATGTGTTTGGGTCCTGCCTAGGGTCTAGTTCTTCTGGTTCGGTTCATTTGATGGTTCCTCTTGAACTTCGTTTGAAAATTCTGTCAGTCTGCGCGCTTTGGAATCAAGTCTCATCACCAGGTCTCATAACTGAACATTATACATTATTATACACGAACGTTTACATTAGGTTTTCCAGCGCACACTAACAAACACCGATCATTGTGTGTGTGGAGTGTCCGGTGATTGTTTCAAGCAAATAAAGGAACTCCGAATCAGCTAGATGGAACATCTGACAAAAGTTTGTGATCAGAAACTCACGACATCGGACCGACAGTTGGTGGTTCCAGTTGGGTACCAATGGATGATGGACAGGATACGGGTATAGACCCCGTTCCAAAGATGAAAACTACATGCATTGATAGTTGTACGAGTCATGTTCAGTCACGGTGATACTACTGATGGGTAGGCAGGGGGTAGTATATGTTTGTTTTTTGGAAATTCGCTTCGCGTCTCTTGAAAAGAAAAGATCTGTTGCGGAATTTGTGGGGTCAGTTTGTAGCATTGGCTTGGATTTGAGCAACGCTCGATGAATATCCAGGAAAGTTCAAGAAGACGCGTTCAGGAGAAGATGGATGTTCAGTTTTTGTAAATAAGATGCACATGAGAGTTTTGCTTCCCTGTCCAATGGTCTGTAAGTAGTCAGTTGACATTTTCTAACTCCGCAGTGAAAGCCTTCCTCCTTTCACGGGTATAGTTCCCGTTCCAAAGGTGAAAACTACATGTATCGATCGTTGTACACTTACTGTTTAGGTTGGAACGTAGAATACATGAAAGACCACAACACGGTAGAGTTTTCTGAATCAAAAATATTGAGGAGGGTGAGGCATTCAAGTTTGTTGACTTCCACGTAACAATACTAACCTTTTTTATCCAGGCTATCATCATACTACATTATTTTGATGAGCTTAGGAAAAGTGGAAGAAACTGATTTGCGTTCATGTGACCTGACTCGATATACGGTCGAATACGAATACCAGATTGTACGTAGCTCTTTTTACCGAAAAGTTGTCCATTAGAGATTCAGGTGCTCCAAACTAGATGTTCAGTTCTGTAGGCTTCACAATTCTGCAATGGTTTTAAAGTCCTGTTGAAATCAAGTGAAGTTGGGATGTAAAAGCTGACACTGATTGGTTAAACAACAAAAATCAATCTGAAGCGGAAGGATGAAGCAAGAGTCTTGATAAACCTCCATCACGCAGGGTTGACATGATACCACCCTATCTGCAGAATCCGGGAATCTCGATACTTTATAACTTTGTGAGTAGTAGTTCATCCCGTGCACAAAGTGAACAAGAGGTTATCTATATAATGCCATACTCTGAGTAAAGCGAGGACGAACGCCAGATTGCTTACTGACTTAAGCACTATTTTGAATTCCACTACCAAGTGCAATGTAGTAATGCGGTAGTGACAGTTCTCAATAAGGTCAGATAATACGACCGTGACGATTAAATCAATGAGAGCAAAACACCAGCAGGATTGAATTACGGAATATGGCACTCTCAGTATCCGATTAGAAAATGTGTTGATAAAAACACCAACTATGGAGAACCCACTGCCTCCCTCTTTTTTGGACCCTAATTCGCAAGGATCTTCAAAAATTCGAATCATTCTATCTAATCTCAGCATTTTTGAAAATACAGGGTGCCGAACACGGGAGAATTTGGCAACTTTCAGTACGCATTTACCTTCATGAAAAAGAGCACGTTTTGGCATTTGGCGCATTTTTTATACTTTTGATTGGCGAATGTCTATTGTATTGGATGAACGATAAATCTGGGTTTGAGGGAATTAGTAATCCCAATGAGATAGAGTGACCCACAGTGCACTTACAAACTCGGCCTTCAAACCAGTTTTTCTAACCGTTGTCTCCTGCAGACTTGTATGTAGGATTCGAAGGTGTATGAAATTCACTCAACCACAACAAGTTTCAGAAGGAAATTACAAGCTGCTACTAAGCAAAAAAATGCTTTTTCATGGCTTGAAAACAAAATAATTTGCGGTTTCTTTTTCTCGGGTTGGCCATGAGGAAAACTAATGATATCACAAGTTTCATAAAGTATTTAGTAGTCAACCGTTAGAAAAAATATATTGGCTTAGTGACGAGGGTAAAACACAATCGGACAGCCTTGTTCCAGTTCTTAATGAACATTGGTCTGGAAAGTAAACACCATTGTTTTCAATGGATCTTGCTGTTGGTTTGCTCAACAAAGCATGGTTAACTTTGTAAGTGCTTGGCCATTCGCGCCGATTAGACAATGTCGACGCAAATAGTGAACGACGTGAAGCATATTAGTGTTAGCTGAAATGAAAAACAAACGGGATATAGCATGCAGGTATTGTAGTATGCGTAGGATGATTCTCATTGGTTGATTTGAAACGTCAACAGAGTGTGGTAATGACGTGGCACTAATGGATCACAGCGTAATGGGCAGGCAAATTTGAAATTTGGCAGCCAACAAAGTGTCTAGCTTATTTCTCAGGTTGTGTAGCAGACATTTAGGTGTGTGCTATCTTTTACTGATTAGACAAAAAACTTTCTGTGGTTGTTTTCTTCTGGTTTGAAATGGACGTTACGTGAACGGTGTTGCCGTGCTCTTATTTCAAAATGGCGGAAACAGCGTAGCCGCTCGTATTCACGTCTAGTCCAAAGACTTTTGGATTTCTGACTGATGCATCGTTACGAGATCCGCACGAAGATTCCTGGTCGTTCTTCTGGTCTAAAGCAAACCGTATTTGCAGATTTGGGGTTTTGCGGGATAGCTATTTTTGTCCATATTCACACCACTCTCGCTTGAACGATCGTCCTCCTGTTCTGGCGTACTTATTCCGGTGAGTCCACACCAAACGGAATCACTGGACTCGAGCTTCGCTCTTATCAGAACTCATATCCAATGGCCGTGCCGGGATTCGAACCCCGGACATCTGACATGCGAGGCGAGCATGCAACCACTACTCCACCGACGCACGTTGGACGCATATGAATTTTCACGTCTGAACAGGTGAACGTGTTCACACTTGAGCAATCTCACTGGTGTACCCGACTCATCGAACGACGACCATGACTATGGACAAAAATTACCTATCCCGCGAAACCCCAAAACTGCAGCCAAAAAAGTTGCCCCGTGGGTTTCAAGCGTTTGTCGCGCTACCTGACTGGCGGGTCAATCGATCGTCAAAACCAGGGCCGTCGTTCGATGAGTCGGGTACACAAATCAGATTGCTCGACCGTGAACACGTTCGCCTGTTCCGACGTGCGTTGGTGGAGTAGTGGTTACACGCTCACCCTGCAAGTCAGATGTCCGGGGTTCACATCCCGGCACGGCCATTGGATATGCACTGCTGATGAGCTCTAATAAGAGTCCAGTGGGACTCGGTAATGGACTCACCGGAATAGTTACGACAGGAGGACGAATAGTTACGCCAGAACAGGAGGACGACTGTTCAAACGAGAGTGGTGTGACCACGAACAAAATATAAACTGCATTTCTGTGGATTTCACAGCTTCAGTGATGTTAACCTGTGATCCTTTGACTGGATTGTGACACTTACTGTCAGTGGTGTGCCGAATCAAAGTCTGAGACCAAAGGTGGGTTGACAAACATGCATTCGGCAAGACCTTTTCAAGTCATACAGTTGCAAAGGCCAAGACGGCAGTAATTAACACAATTCGATGAGCACGGAATCCGCGCGGGAGACGGCATTGGATACTTGTCAAGGCAACTCGGTCGTGTTGCTTACAAGGCGCCCGCTGATCAACCCAGATTGGCAGAGCAAGGCACAATCACCATACGACATCGCTACCCAACCTTTAGACGGCAAAAACAGTTTGTCCGCCACGGTCTAGCTCATCTCCCTTCCCCACACACACATATAATCCTGTGCTGAAGACAACCACAGCACTGCCTGTACTGCCCAACTCAGGCTGTACTACTGATGAATTAAACAGGTTGTTCCATGACAGGTAGCCCATAACGTCTCTCATTCCTGTTTCATATACACCGTGCTCATCGAATCGCGCCAAATACTGCTATCTCATCCTCTGCAAATGTATGAGTTGAGAAGACCCTGTCAAAAACATGTTTGTAATCCATCCTTGTTGTTATTCTAAATGGAAATTTTCGAAGCTAAGCATTAGTCAGTGTGAAATTACTGTTTCAGAGAGATTTGGTAAGAAAACCGGTGCCCGAGACCGGAAAAGCAAGGCCGTAAAATCCGGTTTCAGCATGAAAACAATCTTTTGTAAATGTTAGCCACCCGCACAGCAAACAGAAACTTCAGACCGACACCCAGCACTGGTCAAGGCAAGAAATCTAAGAGATTGGTTCCCTGACTACCTTAAGACCCGATCAACCTGGTTACTCACCCACTTGGCCTGACGAAGCTCTTGTGTCAAAAGCGAAACGCTGTCCAGCAATAAATCGATTGATTGTTTACCAAACCTCTCTGAAACGAGGGCTACTCAATCGGTCCCAAACATTTCCTAGGTGAAACTGCCATTGCGTTTCAATCTTGACAGCGAGGCAACTGTGTGTTGCAAAGCAACGGTTCCGATTCGACTGGGAATCACACTGAAACAGTAGTTTTGTACATTTCATTGCACAAGTCCCCGGAAGAACCAACTCAGTTTTCCCCATTAGATAAACTAAGTGCTGTGAAATTCGTATTAAAGTATCTTGTTAGAAAACTGTCTGCTCTGAAGACAACGTGTACGTGGAAATCTGGCAAAAATGTTTCATTTCTGCTACCACTAAAAAATTCATCTGACATCCACTGGACCCCCCACCCGTTGCTTTGCTTCTCTAGTGGTCACTCACTAGATCACGTGTTAGGAACACTCAAACCACGTGACAATTCCTGTCCCACTCGCAACCTCAGCCGACAATATGTACACAACAACTTCCCATCTACAAGGCTACCACCTGCGTCACTCGCCAGGATTACGAACTTCAATACATCAGGTCAAGTTGTGCAAGTATCAAACACAAGTAGGGTAGCCCTCTCTTCATACGTACTCAATAACTAGGCATACACCTCGGCCCAACCACACACACTCACGCGCACAGGACAGGAAGTCAGCCGAGTTCCACGAGTCTCCACGAGTAACCGCGGGACACGTGTAGAAGCTATACTACGGAGAACACACGTCCGGCGTCAGGAACTCTCAACAGTTAGTTGTCTTCAGACGCTAAGCCACTTTTTGGCTTATTCCACTTTTCGCACTGTATCTATCTGTTTTTAGTCATCACCATTCTGGTAAAACAGACATTTGTTAGGGCTTGTCACCTTCTGATAGTCAACCTAATTACGTTACCGCCAGAGCACTAACACTCCTCGCTATTAGGAAGCGAAGGTGCACAAAAACAGACAAATTTGAATTTCGCAACCTTCAGATGGTTACTGTGCCATCAAATTTCCCAAGGCCAAACATTACGAGCAACATTTATCCGTCAGCGGAGTTTGAGAAAAGAAAAGGAATTCTAGACGAATCTGTCGTCTCCCATCGAATGCACTGTACAAAGGTTGCCGCCTCGTGTTCAGTCGACACGACGTTTAAGGCATTGCGTTATATATACTTGACGTGATATACTACTTGAAGGTAACTCCCCAAAGTCCTGTTTCATCTTTCATTGGGCTCATCATGTGAATGAAACTGGCATTGCGCAGTCGAGCAGTTTTCAGTAGCCTCGTGAGTAGCATAGTTCACCAGTATGGTACACACACATGAGTTGGTCTTTATGCAGCGAATTTAGTTGAAGAATGAGACAAGCGAGAGCTTCAATTGATTCGCAGTTTGTTGTAGAACATAAGTGTGAGTGTAACTGGGGGGCATGCCTAACTGATGAACCGCAAAATAGACGAAACAAGTAGTGAGCTGCCGAACATCATTCACCATCCTTGGAATAAAAGTGCAGATTACTTGCAAATATCCCCAAGCATAAAACAATATGATACTTTCAATCGGTGCTGAGAACTAAGGGTTTTCAAAGGACGCTTCCAATACAAGAACTCCAACGCGAATCCCGGAGTTTTCTGAACCTCACAAGCTGGAACTTGATTGTCCGCTGCAATTGAAGACAGCTCAAAGCATTCAAGAACCCACCAATCCACACCAAGGAGCCTTTCAGGATCTGCGTTTTCCTTGGGTGCTGAATAAAATATCTTCCAGCCAAATTAAACACTTGTTCAAACCGTAGCCACTTTCTACAGGCCTAGAAGTCAAGAGAATCGCCTTGGTAAAAATTAGCCTCGCAAAATTTTTAGAACAAACACTTTTTTGAGGTTAAAAGAATTTGGTGCATTCACGTACCAACAATCCCATGAGACCGGCTATTCCAAAAACCAGATAGTCGAAATACTGAAGGAATGTGTTACGAAGTGGCTCCTGGCACGGTGTGTAAATATTGCTATTGTTCGCGGTGAATCTCGTGGGACAGTCCTCGTAGACGAGCTGATAATGTTGGTCCATTTTGCAGCAGATTATCGGGTGCTTCAGGTCTGCGAATAAATTACGGAAGGTGGGGATGGGATTGGTGGACGAGTTAGCAATTCAGACGTGAACAGATACATATTTTTGAATGGATGTACAATGTATTTGAGGTTTACTGACCAAGGTTAAGGATGTTGGTTACCACTTGTCGACAGAACCGAAAGGGGAATTTATGAACCGCTGTGATGGAAGTCCTGGCCAACAAATATTGTGATTGAACAAAAGTTTCCAACAGTTTACAAGTGCCCGTATTTCTGGATGTATGACAAACTTTCCATACCAAAAAACTGTTCAGTCAGGAAGTGACATTATGAAAACCAAACAAGATGGTGTGTTCGACTGTAATTTGTCCTGTGAGTTAAGCCAATCCGTGTGGAAAAGCCGAGAAGCACTGAGTTGCTGTTTTATTCTTGTTGAGGCTCATCAGCATTGCGCATCTTTGGAAACTCAAGGGAATTTCGAACCCACACCGTCACGCTTAGAGTGGTTCAGACACTTCCGTTCGGCCACGGTCAGCTATTCAACATTGTAATTGGCCACTCATCCACCAATCATGGAATTCACATCACGTGGTCACGTGCTGATTGACCGGCTCTCAAGTGATGACTGCTCAGACGTAGGCTTCAGTTGTCCAAGCTTTTTATACGTTGGATTGTGTCTCGCTTCATGGTGCTAAGGGTACCAAACTAAACCGTTCAACTCTCGTTTGATAAGCTAATGGTCAAGAAGCGACTGGTAGTGACTAATGCAGTTGAGAAAACAGTGAAATTAACGAATACGATGCACAGATTTACTGTTTTTGAAGTAGTAAAAAAAAGGCGCAACAAAGTTGTAAATTGCCTGACCATAACAGGAATATTAAACGTGCAGAAAGAAGTTTGGAGAAAGTGGTGCGAAGTACTACAACGAAACGACAAGACCAAGGAAACACCCCAGAGGCTTCTTCCATAAAATTATCCAGTAGTGTTCACCTTTCAAACTCCTAACGCAATTTACTATGTATACGATGATTCCTTAACAGCTGAATCCCAGCTAAATCTCTCTTTTACGACATCCTTTAATCGACTTTCCCGACAAAAGCAAGTCAATACGAAAATGACTGCAATTCGCGAGTGGCGTCAAATTTAGGTTCAAGTGAAAAATGAGGTTGATGAGAACTATGGGACTGTGTATACATGATGAGTACCAAGTGGGGTGAAACTCGTCTCAGTTACCTCAACTCTGATGTGCTCGGTCTGGTCAATGCACTGGGATACCCCCATCATCCTCCCTAATGGAAGGGGATCCCCATAATTCTGTTTCACTGTCAGATTTTTGTAAACTCTGAGTGAATATATGCATCGCCTGTTCCTCACCAAGTTGAAACCAATAATACAGGTTGTGAACAGAAAGTCTTGGCATTTGGGTACCTCAAGCCTTCGGTGTTCTGATTGGAATTTGATAAAGCCATGGTTGTTCAACGTTGACTCCACAAATGAAGTCTTATGGCCACACTTCTGACAGGCAACGCCCAAGTAGATCCTTCTGAAAAAACCATCGTCTTTTGTAAAGCGCTATAAACTGCGTATGCTGAATCCACTATTGTCTTCCTGTCGGCAACGTCCGATGATATAATTCGGTCAAAACATTAGGGAATTCTTATCAGATGATTAAACTATCTTACAACAAAAACCACCCTGCAGCTGGTTTGTAATAAGATTTTGAACGATTCCCGAAAACGGCAAAAGATCTATAGTTTTGGTATCGGCTCAGATTTAATTGGAAATTGGCGAGAAGATTGTACCAATAACATAACTCTATTTACACCGACCTGTGTCCTCTTCATTCAGCTCTAGATCGGTCTATAGTAGTACGTTTTCGCCCACGGAAATGCAGAACGAGATAAGTGACATATGTAAGTATATTGAACTGAATCAGGAGAATTCGGTCTTTCCCTCTGTATTCCTGACACACGAGAGCATCGAATCTGAGTTTTAATTCTACCGAAGCTAATCAACCGTGCGGTGTCGACATTTGGACCAGATGCCTGACATGTCGGGCGACTCCGGTCATCTCATCATCGTCCGCCATACACAGACCTGCATCTCGGCCTTTCAACTTGTTTGCTAGAATTTGCACAGGAGTTATGCACGGAAGATGATCACAAAGTAGAAGAGATCGAGTCTGCCGTCCCCTCTCCTAGGTGTTGCGCAAAGACGGAAAGATCCCTGTTCGAATGGGAGCTTAAAAACAGTAATTGTGTTGCAGGGGCTACACCCTTTGCTCTTTGCACTTACAATCCACTCCCGCTCTGATCACTGGGACAAACCTTCACATTTATTACTACAGTTGACAAGAAAAGATCAATACTATGAACCAGTGAGAAGCTCAGAGGAAGGGTACTTTCATTGGATGTGTGAAAATGCCCTGTGAGAAGTCATCACTCGAACAGCCAATCAATAAGTGACCACGTGATGTTTTCGTGATTGAGATATGGGTGGTGGTATGTCCTCTCTCAATGAGAGCTAATCACACTGCTGATCAGCCACTTTTGGCCAAACGGTAAATTGTTTAACCACTAGCGGGAAGATTGCGGGTTCGAAACTCCGAAAGTTTCGTGGAATATGTACTGCCGGTTAACCGGCCAAGTGACCAGTTACAGACAATTTGATTGGGAAGCAAGACTCTCATTGGCATCTTATTGACAAAAACTGAACTTCCATCTTCTCCTGAACACGTCTTCTTAAACTTTCCTGGATATTCATTGACTCAAGTCATTCATTGCTCAACTCCAAGCGAATGCTACAAAGCAACTCCACGAATTCCGCAATCAGTCTCCCCTTTCAAGAGACGCAAAGCGAATTTACAAGAAGAAAACATACTACTCGCATGCCTCCCCATCAGTAGCATTGACGTTACACCATTGAATATGTATTCAGGATAGTAAATTTTAAAAATGTGTATAAAAATGATGAGTTCAGTATAGCTGAAAATTGTTTCGTAAATAAAACCACGTCAAGAAATTAGCTTTACCTTCAGAAACTGAAAATATTTTTAAAAAATCACCAAAAAATATACTTACCAGTGTAGGATTTTCCTCCGTACGTATCATTCGATTTCATGCTTGTGAACTCCGAACTATTGTGTAGTCCACAGCAACCAAGCTGAAGTATAAAAAAGGGGCTTTTTCTTAGCAAGTTATAATCACAGAGGATAATGAAGTTGGTCGGGTCTTTTTTCATCCCGCTTTCAAATTAATCTTGAAAAAAATCACTTGGAGATACTCTTTCCTAATTTGGTAAACCTCGTTTTCTACTCAGCCTTGAAGGTGAGAACTGTTGGGAATAAACTTGAGTCAGGTTATTCAATCTTTTCGCCACTAAATCTGACAGGGAAAAAGCATTGTATGGAAAAACAATGCAATCAGCACGTGGGCAAAAAAACAATATCGTTCGGAGTCTTTAATCTCTAGAACTCAGGAATTAATTCCTCCCCATTTCATCCTTCCACTTTGTCTCACTCCTTGAATCCGTTCATCTCCTTAGTGGTGATATCTTCTTCATTTCTGTGGTCTTGGAAGTAATCTTCTTAGCCTTTTTGTCCCTCCAAGTATAAAAAAATTATCAGAACTGGTCAATCAATATTTGCGTTCAAGGGACAATCAATCCATAGTTCAAACACGTCATCCCGATAGGTACTAGATGCGGTACTTGTCTACGGGACTTTGTGTTGCTATCTGAGAGTTCTAAATGGTTGGTTGAAAGTGAGCTAAACGACACACTGTGTGTCGAGGATGGGGATATATCTTTGGAATTTAACTGGGTGTTGACCTGATATGCTCAGTGTACAAGTTGGAGGAAATCCTCTTCCTCTATACCGGTGAAAGTAAGAAGGCCTTCGCCAGGAAGCTGTTTACTGGAAAACACCAGCTGAAGTTACAGGAAAGCGAAACTCTCCTATGTATCTTGTTTACAAAAATTAAATATCCATCTTCTCCCTGAACGTTTCTTCGTGAACTTTCCCGGATATTCAGTAACTGTTACTCAAATGCAAGCAAATGTGACTCCACAAATTCCGTAATAGATCTCACTTTTCAAGAGACGCGAAGCGGATTTACGAGAGTACATACTACTTGCATGCCTTATCAGTAGTATCCACCGTTACACCGGTACGTTCTAGAAGTCCTACCACACCATCTTTCAACACCAATGCTAATGAGCTTTATTGGTTGGCACGGAAAAAGTACCGTTTTCCGTCGTATATATCCCATGGTGCCCCAATACTAACCGAAATATCCGCAAGCGCACTTTATTCTTGAGCGAGTGTTGTCTGAAAAGGGTTGTAGTTGATGGAACAATTCCTAGGAACACTCGAACAGATTTCGTCTTCCTGGATTTCATTTTGTAATTGGACTTCAATTTTGATACGAGGTAAACAAATATGCCACTACTCATGATGTCCAGGAAACCCCTTGTTTTACGATTTAAATTTAAATTTAAATATTACTGCTAGAAATTATATGGCTGTTGACGATAAACGCAAATAGAAGTCACCCGAGTCTATCATTGATGATGGCCTTAATGGAAGCTTCGCGACATTCAACTGGGCCTCTTGTGAGCCACAACGTTATCTGAAACATAAGTTCAACTTTGTGTTCAAGCGCGAAAACTCGACTGACGAGAATTTGGAGACATGTCCCAACTGATCAGCCCTAAGAGAGGCGGAACCGATAGTGGGTGTTCAGTTTCCATCGATTTTATGAGAGCAACACATCAAGGAAAATAAGTAATGAACTTGCTTGTCGCTCCTGCTAGAATTTGAGGCGACTGTGCATCACATTCAGTTGAGTTTTAAATTTGTCTCTCGTTGACACCTAATCGATTTCCACACCTGTGCGTATTCGACCAACCATTTCAGTATTGCCAGTTTTCAGTGCTCAGCACCAACTGTACGGCATTTATTTAAACCGGCGCTTCTCTCTTCCTAAAATTTATTGGTTCACTTGTGGCCCAGGGGATTAAAACGGCTCATCATCATCATCATCACCATCATCATCATTGTCAGCTGTAATAACCGCGTACGCCTCGTACAGTGGTTGTAGCTACCGCAGTTTCCTTCACCGATGATTGGGGGGTAAGTAGCTGCGCATTGCAGGTGGGAGCTGATAAATAGGTGCATAAATTGAGCATTGTCAGTGGGCTGTCAAATGGGTGGAGGGTCGGAAAAGGAGCTATGCATTGAAGGCAATAGCTTGGATGCACGACCGCCATTGAGGGCGCGACTGGGCCATGTCTAACAATGTCTCTTACCGTTGATGTGGCCCGTCTCGGAGTTCCCATCCATGAAGACGTCACTGACCGGCACAGATGAGTTTGCTGGTAATGGCTTTCACACTTCGCTGTCAAGTCATAGTTTGACTGCCTCCGGCTCTCTTTCACCCTTCACGTGGTTGTGCGAAAGTAGCCCTTCGAGGAAGTCGGTCGGTGGCATGCGTAGCACGTGGCCAAGCCAGCGCAACCTGTGCAGTGTGAACAGTTCATCAATCGAGGATGAGTTATTTATCCCGAATACCATTCGACGTACTTCAGAATTGCTGATCCGGTGTTCCCACCAGATTCTGGCAATGCTCTGAAGACATCGATGACTTTTTCATCAAAAGATACCAACTGAGAGCTTTTAACAGTTCAGATCGCTCTCGGTCGCTCTTAGTCGACCTGGTAATAACGAGTGGACAACATGGTTGTGAATTGAGTTCTGTTATAGAGCAGTTGGACAGCTTGAATTAATGGCTTCTGTGCACACCATATGGGCTGTAATGTATCATGGGAAGTCACCAGTATCGTCGTTCAACTGCCTATCGGTATGGACAGTGCACAAGCGAGGTCAGTCAGGTGGAAATAATTTCGCGCCGTTTCAACGCGGTGTCTTTGCCTGAGAGATAAGCCCTCTATGCCGAGGTCGAGTGATGGCGCAATTCCATCATAGTTTGGCCAGTTAATCTACGGAAATAACGCCTGATTCAACAGTGTTAATTACGGCAAACTGATCAACCCTCACACTGGTGGTTGTCATTTGCGGTAAAATCAGTTAATAAAGCCTCAACAACGGTTTGCTCAACAATCTCGTCCCAGTTCGCGGCATCAAATTCGAGTACGTTTGCTGATTACTCACCAAGAAAACAGCTGATATCCTACGCAGCTCAGCAGGCCAATCAGCATTTCCAGCTGGGTTAAAGTGTTGAGCTCATAATCTCTTCTCGATTGCGTTAGTCAAGCCCCACCTAGGGGCAGTATGGATGGACTTAAAATTCAAAACGACCCCGAAACAAGTGGACAAACTACAAAAGCGGGTCTTTTCAGGAACCTGTACGATTGAGATAAAGATCCTATTCGAGAGGTATCCGATCAAGCAAATCGGTTTACGGTCATACTGGTGAATAGTTCAGACCAGATTCTGTTGGCTATTATTCGTTGGCACTGGTTTATAATGCCTGCTCACTACCAAACGATTAATTGTCTGGCAGGCGCTTCGTCCTATCAATAAAGCCAATCTATGCCGAAAAGGAGCACGGTGCAGCTGTGACATTCTTATTGGGAATCATCGGCAGTGTGCACCTCAAGAAACTCCCAAGAGTCTCGGGCCTGCAACCTCCTGACTAGTAGTTTGAACACTTAACCGTTCGGCCACGAGCGTCTTATTATTAGGAGAACCAGCTCCGAACGTAACGGGACTGCATAACAGCCAATGGAACAACCGTTTTCGTTGAAAAAGATTTCATTGGTTGTTCTTCACTCGCCCTTGATAGGTGAGTTGTAGTCTTGGTATCACTTTTTTTGACCCGCTTGTACGCGACACGTTCGTTGATTTTCTCTGGTTTGGCCAAGTGGACCAGTCTATCAATCGGCTATCCAGACCGGGGTTCACGGTTATAAGAAGGCATTAAGGAGACTGTGGTCAACAAAACTTATCAGCAATGTAATTGACTCGCACCACTCATCCTTCAATCACGGAATTCACTTGACGCGGTCACACACTGAGAAGTCCCTGTTCAGATTGGACACAACTCGATACGACACTCTTTTATCAGGTGACGAAAAATTCGAAAATATTGGCACAGTCCAAACCTACTCGAACGCAATCATCCAGAACGAGTGTTCTCCTAAACTACATACACCCAACGTGCGACTAAAACGAGCATAAGTGTGCTTCCCATCAACTCGTTCAGTGGTTGGTGGGTAGTAAGGCCCCCATTTTGTAAACTGTTAGCTCTACGTTGCTCGAACTATCCCTTCGACGTATACCAACTCTTTAATCGCTCGAAGATGCTTTTTTTCGACTTTTATGCCTATCAATACCTGCTTACGCTTGAGACTTCATCGATACCAATAATATATATCCTCCGGTACTTTCATTGCTTTTCCCAGAGATCTTGTTTCACTGTAAATAGAAAAGTTCACTTTGAATTTGAAGGCGTCATTAGGGGAAACCCCAGCTGATATTGCCATAGTCAGTCTATTGGGTCTAACGCAAAGACCCAAGCCTGTGAAGACACTTTGAGTGCACTTCTATACAAGCAACCATTTAATGCTATTTTTATTCTTACCTCTTGACCTTTATTAGTGATCGATCTAACTTGTATACACCCCAAGAGAGTGAGATAAATGGAAGTTCACGCTTTTAGTTACTCATCACCCGACCACCGGATTCGAGTTTGTAGAGTACTGCTCACCGTAAGCCTACATAGAATGTTCAGTATCTTCAAGTCGGTAGTTTGCAGGTGAGAACTAGTCAAAACCCTCCAGAAATACACTCATTTGCAAATCAATTTGGTTTTCACGAGAGACTTAACTGAATCTCTGGTTTATGATATAAGGCGGCCTGTGTGCAGCACATTCAGTTGTAGAATATCATAAACGACAGATTCAGTTGAGTCCCTCGTGAAAACCAAATTGATTTGCAAATGAGTGTATTTCTGGAGGGTTTTGACTAGTTCTCACCTGCAAACTACCGACTTGAAGATACTGAACATTCTATGTAGGCTTACGGTGAGCAGTACTCTACAAACTCGAATCCGGTGGTCGGGTGATGAGTAACTAAAAGCGTGAACTTCCATTTATCTCACTCTCTTGGGGTGTATACAAGTTAGATCGATTCCCGAATACCATTCGACGTACTTCAGAATTGCTGATCCGGTGTTCCCACCAGATTCTGGCAATGCTCTGAAGACATCGATGACTTTTTCATCAAAAGATACCAACTGAGAGCTTTTAACAGTTCAGATCGCTCTCGGTCGCTCTTAGTCGACCTGGTAATAACGAGTGGACAACATGGTTGTGAATTGAGTTCTGTTATAGAGCAGTTGGACAGCTTGAATTAATGGCTTCTGTGCACACCATATGGGCTGTAATGTATCATGGGAAGTCACCAGTATCGTCGTTCAACTGCCTATCGGTATGGACAGTGCACAAGCGAGGTCAGTCAGGTGGAAATAATTTCGCGCCGTTTCAACGCGGTGTCTTTGCCTGAGAGATAAGCCCTCTATGCCGAGGTCGAGTGATGGCGCAATTCCATCATAGTTTGGCCAGTTAATCTACGGAAATAACGCCTGATTCAACAGTGTTAATTACGGCAAACTGATCAACCCTCACACTGGTGGTTGTCATTTGCGGTAAAATCAGTTAATAAAGCCTCAACAACGGTTTGCTCAACAATCTCGTCCCAGTTCGCGGCATCAAATTCGAGTACGTTTGCTGATTACTCACCAAGAAAACAGCTGATATCCTACGCAGCTCAGCAGGCCAATCAGCATTTCCAGCTGGGTTAAAGTGTTGAGCTCATAATCTCTTCTCGATTGCGTTAGTCAAGCCCCACCTAGGGGCAGTATGGATGGACTTAAAATTCAAAACGACCCCGAAACAAGTGGACAAACTACAAAAGCGGGTCTTTTCAGGAACCTGTACGATTGAGATAAAGATCCTATTCGAGAGGTATCCGATCAAGCAAATCGGTTTACGGTCATACTGGTGAATAGTTCAGACCAGATTCTGTTGGCTATTATTCGTTGGCACTGGTTTATAATGCCTGCTCACTACCAAACGATTAATTGTCTGGCAGGCGCTTCGTCCTATCAATAAAGCCAATCTATGCCGAAAAGGAGCACGGTGCAGCTGTGACATTCTTATTGGGAATCGTCGGCAGTGTACACCTCAAGAAACTCCCAAGAGTCTCGGGCCTGCAACCTCCTGACTAGTAGTTTGAACACTTAACCGTTCGGCCACGAGCGTCTTATTATTAGGAGAACCAGCTCCGAACGTAACGGGACTGCATAACAGCCAATGGAACAACCGTTTTCGTTGAAAAAGATTTCATTGGTTGTTCTTCACTCGCCCTTGATAGGTGAGTTGTAGTCTTGGTATCACTTTTTTTGACCCGCTTGTACGCGACACGTTCGTTGATTTTCTCTGGTTTGGCCAAGTGGACCAGTCTATCAATCGGCTATCCAGACCGGGGTTCACGGTTATAAGAAGGCATTAAGGAGACTGTGGTCAACAAAACTTATCAGCAATGTAATTGACTCGCACCACTCATCCTTCAATCACGGAATTCACTTGACGCGGTCACACACTGAGAAGTCCCTGTTCAGATTGGACACAACTCGATACGACACTCTTTTATCAGGTGACGAAAAATTCGAAAATATTGGCACAGTCCAAACCTACTCGAACGCAATCATCCAGAACGAGTGTTCTCCTAAACTACATACACCCAACGTGCGACTAAAACGAGCATAAGTGTGCTTCCCATCAACTCGTTCAGTGGTTGGTGGGTAGTAAGGCCCCCATTTTGTAAACTGTTAGCTCTACGTTGCTCGAACTATCCCTTCGACGTATACCAACTCTTTAATCGCTCGAAGATGCTTTTTTCGACTTTTATGCCTATCAATACCTGCTTACGCTTGAGACTTCATCGATACCAATAATATATATCCTCCGGTACTTTCATTGCTTTTCCCAGAGATCTTGTTTTACTGTAAATAGAAAAGTTCACTTTGAATTTGAAGGCGTCATTAGGGAAACCCCAGCTGATATTGCCATAGTCAGTCTATTGGGTCTAACGCAAAGACCCAAGCCTGTGAAGACACTTTGAGTGCACTTCTATACAAGCAACCATTTAATGCTATTTTTATTCTTACCTCTTGACCTTTATTAGTGATCGATCTAACTTGTATACACCCCAAGAGAGTGAGATAAATGGAAGTTCACGCTTTTAGTTACTCATCACCCGACCACCGGATTCGAGTTTGTAGAGTACTGCTCACCGTAAGCCTACATAGAATGTTCAGTATCTTCAAGTCGGTAGTTTGCAGGTGAGAACTAGTCAAAACCCTCCAGAAATACACTCATTTGCAAATCAATTTGGTTTTNTCAGATCGAACTGGGGATCATTGACCGCCGAGAATCTTTTTGAAGTAGGTCACTTTGCTGACCCTGCATTCACCATACTGTTATGTAACCGAAACAGCGAAGCATTGTGGATAAGGGCTATTGATTCGAGCTGTCCAAGTGCTCTCAGGCCAATGTGTCGTTTTAGCTAGTTAGTTAGTTGTTACTGTTGGTAATGTTTGGTAATGTTGTTACTGTGTCCGTTTACGATAGAATTCTTAAATCTGCTATCGATCAATGTCAGCTGTTCGAAACTCGCATCTTCTGAAATTTCCGATGAAACAGGTCAAGGGCACCTGATGTTTCCATCCAAACTATGTGGTCTTACTCAGGAGAGTACGGATTAATGTATATCAACTAAGTTACAAGTTATTCAGTCTACTTGTAACACCAGGCAAGAACCCTAAACGTGAATAAGTAATCCATAGCAATGCATGAAGAATAACGTAGAATGATAGCCTTCAAAAGCAACATTATCACTTACAGCGGGTGATACAAAACCGACAACAAGACTGTTCCCGTCGTTCGTTTCCATGTTGAGGTAATCATGGACACATTCGAGGAAGAGGTCTTCGATGAAATCGGTAGCCTGTTTTGGGTTCATATGTGAAATGATCAGTGGCGTGACAACAACAAAGCATGCTAAATGGTTGGCATTTTACCACCACCATCGTTATTATCACCTTCAACAAAGCCATCAGTACGGACAACGTCATCGTCCACATTATCATCACGATCACCATCATCATTGTTACCCTCACCATCGTCATCACCGTCAGTATCATCACTATGGCTTTGGTTTCTTCATCAACTTCATTATGGTTACCAATGTCGCCATCAGCTTCGCGGGTATTACCACTTTCCTGAGCATCTATGTTATCCCCAACTGTTTTGTCACCATGCTGGTGGTTTTAGGTCCCAAATCTGAACGTCGATACGCGATAAATCAAAGGGAATTGGAAAGCACTGCCACACTAAAATTGAACAACATTCTTTTGTGTGAATACCGGGTGCAGAACACTCCAGAAACCACAGAAAATAAATAAGGTTGTTTCGAATTTCTCATTTCTTGACTCGGCGACTTTGAGGCACCCCCGGAATATTTCTCTCGTACTCCCGATTCGGTAGTATCGAAGACACTGCTTGCTGTGCACTTGACGTAAATAAATCAGACTTTGTATCCAAAGTTGTACTCCAGTTCAATATCAACTCAATAAAATTTGTAGCACATTATAGCCTTATAGAAACTTGAGCGCGAAAGCGACCCTCCGTAACATCGAAACTAGCCTAAAGTCTTGGTGTCGGCTTTGAGCTGTGAATGGGCAACTATTGAAGCTTTGAATTTTGAGTGAATGGAAAAGGCATCCTGAAGATATAAGACTTCAGAGAATCGACAGAGTTGCATTCGAGTCTAATCACTTCCTTTCCGCAGCCGGAGTGGCCAGGGATGCTAGGTAGTGGCCTGAAAACAGATGTATGACTTGGCTTTTTAATATGTTTTCAATTACTGCAATAAAACCTCTTCGTGGTCTTCACTAACTTATCTTAAATCTCTTTGTCACTCAATAATTCTACGGAATACAAATTGACTTCTACCAGAAATTCGCGTTAAGCAACTAGTGATGATTCATTGGTTTAGGGGCATAGTGCAGCCGCCGTAATCAAAATGGTACAGAGTTAAGTAACACGAGCTGCGAACTTTAATGCCTTGTCCAATAATCAGCAGCAGAAGCCCAATCCATTTAAAACNCGATTGGTCAACGGCTATTCAGAAACGGGAAATTCATTCTGCTTCATTCTACTTCATTCTGCCTAGTCTCTAGGATTCGACGGACTATTTCCAGGAAGGTCAGATTCCTGAAAATAACCGCAAAATTCTTGAAACCTGCTGAGACCCTAAGACTTTACCCAAACATCTGTAGAGGAGCCGGCAAGCATCTAGGTCAGTCAATCAATCGATTCAGCAACAGCCTGGATCGATGAAAAGTGGGATTAAAATAGCTCGAGATCCCTTGTAACATTTGCCTCGCTTTTTCGCTTGTTACTTGTTGGCGAGTCTCTTGCCGGCGGTTGTTCACTGGAGCGAGAACAGCAGTAAGATATAAGAATTATGTTTCCAAATCGGTCCAGAGTTGGTTACACTAAGCTGCTTCGCTTGTTATCTCTGAATTCTTGAGATTTTGGTGGCACTTACATTACCATAAGTGACTCACAACTTTTTCGAAAGGTCTCAGAAGATATTCCGTATCAGTTGCCACCGTCCTTGTGGCTGTACAAGTAAGCGCCATTAACTGTCAGATCGAACTGGGGATCATTGACCGCCAAGCATCTTTTTCAAGTAGGCCACTTTGCTGGCCCTACATTCACCAGACGAAACGGCGAAGCAATGTAGATAAAAGCTATTGATTGAAGCTCTTCAAATGCTCTCAGGCCAACGTGTCGTTTGAGATAGTTAGTTAGTTGTTACTGTGTCCGTTTACGATAGAATTCTTAGGTCTGCTATCGATCAATGTCAGCTGTTCGAAACACGCATCTTCTGACATTTCCAATGAAACAGGCCAAAGGCCCCTAATGTTTCCAACTTTAACTGCATCTTACTCAGGAGAATACGGGTCCATGTATATCAACTAAGTTACAAGTTATTCAGTCCACTTGTAACACCAAGCAAGAATCCTAAAAGTGAATAAGTAACCCACAGCAATGCATGACGAATAACGTAGGATGATAGCCTTCAAAAGCAACATTATCACTTACAGCGGGTGATATAAAACCGACAACAAGACTGTTCCCGTCGTTCGTTTCCATGTTGAGGTAATCATGGACACATTCGAGGAAGAGGTCTTCGA
>NW_008751691.1:1151526-1153014 GCF_000715545.1 Opisthorchis viverrini | reverse complement strand
TGTAACATTTGCACTCGCTTGCTCGCTTGTTCCTTGTTGGCGAGTCTCTTGCCGGCGGTAATTCACTGGAGCAGAAACAGCACTAGGATATAAGAATTATGTTTCCAAATCGATCCAGAGTTGGTTACACCAAGCTGCCTCGCTTGTTATCTCTGAATTCTTGAGAATTTGGTGGCACTTACCTTGCCATAACTGACTCAACTTTTTCGAAGGGTCTCAGAAAATATTCCATATCAATTGCCGCCGTCCTTGTGGATGTACAAGTAAACGCCATTAACTGTCAGATCGAACTGGGGATCATTGACCGCCAAGCATCTTTTTCAAGTAGGCCACTTTGCTGGCCCTACATTCACCAGACGAAACGGCGAAGCAGATAAAATAAAAGCTATTGATTGAAGCTCTTCAAATGCTCTCAGGCCAACGTGTCGTTTGAGATAGTTAGTTAGTTGTTACTGTGTCACGATAGAATAGAATTCTTAGGTCTGCTATCGATCAATGTCAGCTGTTCGAAACACGCATCTTCTGACATTTCCAATGAAACAGGCCAAAGGCCCCTAATGTTTCCAACTTTAACTGCATCTTACTCAGGAGAATACGGGTCCATGTATATCAACTAAGTTACAAGTTATTCAGTCCACTTGTAACACCAAGCAAGAATCCTAAAAGTGAATAAGTAACCCACAGCAATGCATGACGAATAACGTAGGATGATAGCCTTCAAAAGCAACATTATCACTTACAGCGGGTGATATAAAACCGACAACAAGACTGTTCCCGTCGTTCGTTTCCATGTTGAGGTAATCATGGACACATTCGAGGAAGAGGTCTTCGACGAAATCGGTAGCCTGTTTCGAGTTCAGATGTGAAAGGATCAGTGGTGTGACAACAACAAAGCATGCTAAGTGATTGGTGTTTTACCGCCACCATCGTTATTATCACCTTCAACAAAATCACCAGTACTGACAACGTTATCGTCCACATTATCATCACGGTCACCATCATCATTGTTTCCCTCACTATCGTCATCACCGTCAGTATCATCACCATGGTTTTGGTTTCTTCATCAACTTCATTATGGTTACCAATGTCGCCATCAGCTTCGCGGGGTATTACCACTTTCAAGAGCGTCTATATTGTCCCCAACTGTTTTGTGATCATGCTGGTGGTTTTAAGTCCTGAATCTGAACGTCGATACGCGATAAATTAAATGAAATTAGGAAGCATCGCCACACTGGAGTTGAACAACGTTCTTTTGTGTGAATACCGGGTGCAGAACACTCCAGAAACCAGAGAAAATAGATCAGCTTGTTTCAAATTTCTCATTTCTTGACTCAGCGACTTTGAGGCACCCCCGTAATATTTCTCTCGTACTCCCGATTCGTTAGTATCAAAGACACTGCTTGTTGTACACTTTCCACCCGACGCAAATAAATTAAAATTTGTATCTAAAGTTGCACCGCAGTTCAATATCAACTCAATAGAATTTGT
>NW_008751691.1:1143870-1150963 GCF_000715545.1 Opisthorchis viverrini | reverse complement strand
ATCATCATCATCATCATCATCATCATCAATCATCATCATCATCCGAATCATCCGAATCATCATCACTGTCAACTATAATAACCGCGTACGGCTCGTACAGTGGTTGTAGCTGCCACAGTTTCATTCACCGATGTTTCAGGGAGTTGGGGTTAGTAGCTGCGCATTGGAGGCGGGAACTTCCGTTGTTGTATGTTGACTTGGGAGTATAAAACTCTCTGTCCATACATGAACAATCGATAAAGAAATTGAGATCTCAACTGGTCGATTTTGACATGAATCGTTTCAGTCCACTGCTTCACGTACGAATCCATATTTTTTAGCCTTGCACCCATCATGTTGAAACTACCTATTCGCTAAATTTTCTGGTGCTCGGTGATTTTTTTCTCTGGATGAGATTTTGCTGGATATATCGGCAGTTCATTAAGTCAAATTCGCATATCAGTTCGGTACTAGTTAGACACATCAACAACAAGAGAAAAATGAACAATGACCAGGAGAAGTTAGTTAATGCACCTGTACCAATTATTTACTTATTTCCACAGTTCAGTCGAATAAAGGTTGTTTTTATAGTGACTTCAAGTTTCAAAAATCATGGAACAAATAAATACTGTCAATCGCAGGCGCATATGGTCATGTACTGGAAGTTCTTACCTTTGTTTTCATAGCAAAATAGGTGATTATTCCGGCAAGCAGGACAACAACCAGGAAGCCGAGGATGATAACATACTGAAAACAAATAGATTGAATAGTGTTGTTTCGCTCGAATCAAGGTGTACAAGTACATTTTTAGGATTCGAAAAACGAGCGAACAACCCAGCGTTTCTCAGTTCAGGCCCTCCTACTTCCCTCTAACTGCTACAAGTTTTTCTGGCTCGGAAAAACGCTTCTCGCACAAGCGAAATTATCAATCAACCGATTCCAGTCAGCAGTGCGTTTGTTGTGCCTATAGATTAACATGCGCTTCTGAATCTCTAGCTCCCAAGAACACCGGGTTAACCTCTTAGAAAAAATAGCTTATCCAGTCTCGCCACCAAAGACGCGATCAACCAGGAGTGACAATTTCCGAACCTGTCTGATGGTACAACCACTCACCTACTTAGGTGCCAACTGATGACCTGGAAAACCTTGAAAACCCCATTTCGATTAACAAATACTGCTCACCAACCATCGGTAGTAGTAAACGTTGTCATTCTTCAGGCAGACTGGGTTTCTCGCCCTGACTGATTTCTTCTGGTCTGGAGAAAGGAGGATGTACGCATATGTTGTGGACCACAGTCTCCATAATGCCTTCTTATTACAGTGAACCCCGGTCTGGATAGCCGATTGATGACCTGGTGCGCTTGGCCAAACCAGAAAAAGTCAACGAACATGTGAACCGGCTGATCTATTGATCACTGTCGAGTACAAGCGGGTCAAAAAAGTGATATTAAGAATACAACTCATCTAGTCAAGGACGAGTGAAGAACAACCAATGAAATCTTTCTCAACGAAAACGGCTATTCCATTGGCTGTTATGCAGTCCCGTTACGTTCGGGGCTGGTTCTCCACGTTGAAAGGATTCGTGCTTACGAATAAAAGCTGGAAAAAGTGTGACTTCCTCTTTACCGAGTGAATTGCACGGAGTCACACAAAGCAATGAGGAAACCTGGTGATGCATATGAAAATAATAAGTCAGCTCACCATGACACAGCTCACGAGATTTCATTTGACAGCAAATCGCCATTCACCCTATCAGCAGTCGTCTATCAGCACTAGTCGAATTACCGGGTACCTTGCAAGCCGAACACCTTTCAAACAAACTAATTTACTTTGGTTTTCACGAGAGACTCAACTGATACTCTCGTTTATGATATTCTACAACTGAATGTGCTGCACACAGACCGCCTCATGATTCAGTTGGCACGACATTCGAGATATCGCGGTATATTTTCATATAGGAAACTACTCACAAGGTTGCTGCGAACTTATCGACAGCCCAACAAACCAAATTGATTTGCAAATGAGTGTTTTCTCGAAAACAATCCAATTTGGGTTCAAGTAAGACATAAGGTTGACAGAAACTCGGGGACTGCGCCTACTTGATGAGACCCAAGCGGAAGGGTGAAACCGGTCGTGGGCTGTCGAAGAGTTTTCAGCAACCTTGCGAGTAGTTTCCTTCATGAAACTAATTTACTGTTCGAGAACGTATCAAACATTGGCTGGGTGCTACACATGCCATCCTGTCTAATTTTACGATTCGCCATTTTAAGCAATCTCTCAACTGCAGCACGACCTTTAGGATAGTGATGGAACTCGAACCTGGTGTATCAAGTCCCCGGAACGCCAAAACGTTACAACATGCACATGTTACCAATCTATCATAACACGTGTTTGATGTGCACATCTTGTTGAATTGCGTTTTCACCGGGACAAAATACCCAGCAAGAAAATCCAAACCGAGAACAGATAATTTTCCCGGAAAATAAACGACTAGCCTACATGGGAAAGGAGGAAAGTACTTCACCGAGGAGGTGTTTATTAGAAAACACCAACTGAACACTAACGGTCTATGGGACAGGAAAGTAAAAAACCCCATATGCACTTTTGTTTAAAAAACGAATATCCGTCTTCTTTTTGAGCCCGTATTCTTTAAATTTCCTGGATATTCAATAACTATCATGCAATTGTAAGCGAATGCTGCAAAGCGGTTCCACAAATTCCGTTATAAATCCCACGTTCCATGAGATCAAGGCGGAGTTACAGGAGAAACACATACTACTCGCATGCCCCCACCAGTAGTATACAGCATCGTATGAATATTCACACGACTTACATGGCCACTCGGTGTTTAAAATTGATTGTAACAACTGTCAGTGAGTCTATAGCCTATGGCGCAACACACTTCCATCAGGCGAATCACCCATTATGGGAAACTACAGGGACTATTCGCAACTGTAAAATATCCAAACAAGAGGTTTTCATGAGCTCAACTCACCGACTTGAAGGCAATCTTTGAGTTAAAACACGCACCAATATAACCGATCGCAGAAATGATTAGTACGAATAGTCCAACTCCGAAAATTGCATAACCAATTGGAGCTGAATGTAAAAATAGTTGAAGAAGCGTGCTTCAAAACTTCACCGACTGGCTTGTTAATACACAAGAGTTCTGAATAAAGCATCGGTTACTCGGACTAACCAGGGTCTTCTGTCTAGCATTCTTGAAAATTGAGTTTATATGTCAAATTTCAATCGAAGCTAAATGAGGCAATATTTTAGAAACACCTTGAGAAAAAAAGTTTAAAACTCGTTGTTTGCTACTTTTTCTGACTACTGCTAATGACATAGGCTCTATATTGTCTGCCTCTTTGAACTGCTAACTTTGAAACACCATATATTTGAATATGCTATATATACAGGGTGTCTCATAATAGACGCAAAAATAATACCCATGGTAAAGCTCTAAAATTGAATTAAACTCTTATAATTTTTTATCCGATCATACAGGCATTACGAAGGTACACTTTTAACAAACTAATGTTAAAAAATGTTGGGAAAAAATTGCTTTTTCTTATAACATGTTGGAGGTGGTATGCGATGTGAGACACAGCATCTTTAACTTCTTCAAGCGTCACTCGTGCAAACTTCTCTTCAATTCTTGCTCTTAACTCAACCAAATTCTTCGGTTTATTTTCATGATATACGCAAGCCTTGATCATTCCCCAAAACCAATAATCCAGAGGTGTGAGATCGAGTGACCTTGCAGGCCAAAAGTTTTGAAATCCATCAGCAATGAACCTCTCATCAAAACATTGCTCTTGAAGGTAAGTTCTTATTTGATTTGAGTAGTGGACTGGAGTGTCATCTTTCTGAAGGACGGCCGATGACTACTTGTGCGTCTTATAACACAATGCACGCTGGCGCGGGGAATGCCGTTCAACTGAGATATCTGAGTTATTGAAGAAGATGCCATGGTGCTCTGGGACGGAATTTGCTAGACGGCATTCTGTACAATGGGCACTCTTTCTCACTCAGGGACTTTCTCCCTTTGCCAGGACTATCCAATACAGATCCAGTGGACTCAAATTTCGCAATCAAGCGTGTAATGGTCGACACGGTGAAAGGGTCTTTGGTGAGACCATGTTTGGTTTTGTAACCAAGGTGTACAGCGGTGGCACTTTGACCAAGAGAAGAATAGAGTTTCATAATTTCAATGCGTGTACTGACATACATCGTAATCAGAAAAAAATGCCAACATTTGCACGCAAACTACCTTTATGTGGCTAATAATAATGAAAGCTTTTATTATCTTTTCTGGCTACGTTTATGTACGCAATTAACTTTTGCGTCTATTATGAGACACTTTGTATATAGCGTATTCTGAGTGGTTATATATAATCACTCCCGCAGTTGATTCATGAATCACGAATATCGACTTGAACTAATTCTTTGCACCAGTTTATGGGGAGCTTAAAAATACTGACTGATTTGTTCAATGGAAACTAGTGTGAAGCTAACTATCTTATTAATAAAACGTTATTCTTATTCAAGCTACTTTAGGAAGCTATTTTTTTCTGGAACAATCCTAAATCCCATCACATCCTCTCGTCATTCAACAACCTACCTGAAGTAGTCATCAACCGTTGAACTACTTGCTTTATCCCCTCTGAATCGCCTTTTTGAGAGAAGGCACTGATGAGCGGGAACAAAACTTTCGTGAGGACCACTTCCATCACAGAGTTACCCCATACCATCAGAGCACCGAAGCCAATCAGGAGGGCAGCAACGATCTGAAAAGCAGGCAGTTAAAATGAACAAATTCGAGTGCTGCTGAATAAAAAGGACGGGTAGAAGTCAATTCGGCCTTAGACTTCAACTTATTTGGGATGTTCCAATGTAATACTGGTGTTTACAACGTTATTTCACGTTGCCCTCAAATGTTTGCTTTAACAAACGTTCAATCTACCAGGGAATCATCTCAACCAGTTCGTAGTAACTCTGTTCTAGAACAACTGCAAGTAAACTTGATATCTTAAAAAGTGGTGTTGAGCTCAACACAACTGCAGGTCTTTGTTGTCTATTTTAATCCTTTTTCGAAAAGTCGTGAATTGCGCTCGAGAATATTCGCTTGACTTCTTGTGCATCTCTCCTTGATATGTGAATAGATATCAGTGGGGTCAAACATTATCGATTGATGATCACCGTCTCACTGCCGGTTTAACACGTGACGTAACTTGTTATCGTCACTCGCTATTTCCTAATAGGTCTTTAAAACGTTCCTGGAAGGTTCAAATTTTTCGTTCTTAACACATTAGCTATTGTTTTAGAGGATCACTCAGTGGTCTGAATCAAGTGAGCAGGCTCTGGAAGAATGCGACCAATTTACTTCAGGTGAAGCTTATTCTCATAAAAGAAACTACTCATAAGGTCGCTGAAAACTCTTCGACAACCCACGACCGATTTCGTCCTTCTTGGGGCTCATCAGGTAATCGCAGTCCCCGAGTTTCTATCAAGCTTATGTTCCAGTTGAACCCGAGTATGACTGATTGCGACAAATACGCTCATTTGAAACTCAATCGAATATCGTTCCAACTGAACATGAGGGCGGTCTGTGTGCAGCACATTAAGTGGTAGAATATCATTAACGATAGATTCATTTGAGTCTCTCGTGAAGACCAAATTGAGTTGCGAATGAGTATATGTCTTGAAGCTTATTCCCGTTTACTTTTGAGCTGGACCTTTCCGTCTGTAGGTTTGCTCCTTAACCAATGAGCTATCTTAAGTTGAAAACAGGAGAGACGATTGGAATCAAACTAAGCAAAGGTTCAAATGCCCATCAACCAAATCGCCGTTGTCCTACTCTCCTATTGGCTGTGAATTATTCCGAGTGAAATCGACCAGATAGTATGACAAGGTTTTTCGGCTGGTTGCCACCCTTTGTCTTTTTGAGCACATTACTCTTGGTCCGAACAAGACATCATCAAGGAGGTCCTCTTTTCCGAAGGCTTGAGCGAGAGCTCACTGTGACAAAAAACCCATAAAGCTAATGAAAGACGGTGTGCATTTTATCCTTTGTTTTGTCATTCTGAGGATCGTATTCTGGCAGATAGTACGCGGCGGTTGATTCAAATGCCTGCACACATTTTCCCGAGAATTCAGCTTTTCAGGTGTCTAGAATTATTTATGAAATTCTTACTTCTAACCTGAAACTGGAGTCATTCTGTGTTGAAAATCCGAGCTGCTTTTCCACCCGCGCCGGATTGCAAACATCAGTGAACATGCCACGAGAGCAGACGTTTCATTACCAATCCGAGGTGGCATCATCAGTGCGTTATTGGGGAGCGTAGTTGTGCGTAGCTCTAGGCACCATTACCCTCCCCAATAACGCACTGATGATGTCACCTCGATTGGTGATGAAACGTTTGCAATCAAATTGCCCAGCTCAGCGAACAACCCAACTACCATCTACGCTACCTGAGCTACCAACATTTTCCTCTATAGCATACCACGAGAGATTTGCACCCTCACTTTGGAATAACGGGTAGCTGGTCGTCATCAGGACTTGCTAGCACACAGAGGGAGTACGGCAACAACAGGTTTCGATAGCCACAGTGAAACAGCTGTAGAATGGTTTTTGTTAGTGCACCATCAACTGACTGCAATTGGACGACCAAATCACGGGGAGGGGGAACTACTTATTTCGTCTAGATTTGGCCGTGCTCTATTCGAGACAAGGCGTAGACGTGTCTTCATTCACAGAGCAAGTGCACCGTTTAGATTTTTGAACAAAGTAGATCATTCGTCCGAGTACTGTACAGTTTGTGACTAGAATGGGAACGCACGTGTTCCATCCATGGTTTGAAGTATTCGGCTGACTCTCTGTACGTGCTTCTGCAGAGATTCTGTTGTCTGATGGCGAACATGAATCAATGACATCCCAACCAGTACTTTTCTATATGTGACAACGTTTCAAAGACAGAATCCCCCTTCGTGAATATACACTCATTTGCAAACTAATTTGGTTTTTCGAGAGACTCACCTGGCATCTGAGAACATCACAAACGACAGATTCAACTGGGTTTTACGTGAGTCTCTCGAAAAACCAAATTAGTTT
>NW_008751691.1:1135484-1141674 GCF_000715545.1 Opisthorchis viverrini | reverse complement strand
TGGAAGCGTCGATCGATCCCATGCGATGGTACGCGCATCATAGATAGATGTCCCATCACGCACAATATAAAGAGTGAATGGCCAAAAAGCTGTGCTAACGCTTCGGGTTTGGACGAGGCACACCAGGTGCGTTAGTTGAGTCACAGATTATGCCTGAACGCGTACGATCAGTTCACTTATTTCAAAGACATGATATACTTTCACAGACGTTTGCTAAACAATTCGTGTTTACTAAACCTCTCTGAAACGATGACTTCTCAATCGGTTTCAAACATTTTCCAATTGATTGACGAAATAATATAATGTTTGTTGTCTTCATCGACCTTATGAGTGGTGTGTTCAGTCAAGAAAAGGATGGAAAATCCCTCTGCCGTGACTGAAAATCAGCTGGAAATCTTGGCAAGTTAAACCAGATGTGTTGTCACGTTCCATCATTGTGGTCCCACGTTCTTTCAGCTACGGGCACGTTGACAGATTTGCTTGATTCGACTACATTAACTTTCGGTCATATTGATGCGCGCTCCAACGTTGGGATACACGGAAATTTTCAAAGGACTTCCGCGCATTTACCTCAGGGTAATTCGTATTGCCCGGGCCGACATTTTAAAAAACCGTCAGTTCGAACAAAGTCACGTTCGGCCAATTCACAAAGGGAAACCGTCGCGCTCATTAGTGAATTCAGTCCATAAATATTGAGTTCAGATACAATCGATACAATGGTTTAATAAAAAGGATCGGGGGTGGCCACAAATCTTACCTTATTTGTGTTCGTGTGACGGCTGCCTGCAAGCTTCGGGAAACCGAATGGGGATCAACTGTCTAGACTGGACGTGACGAACTAGGCACGTGACATGCGGGGTTGTCGGAAGTAGCAGCTGGAACTAAGGGTGCTGTATTTGAAAGGAGCACTTGTTAGGCTATCGAGTTTTCAATGGTACCAGGTTTCATCAGGCACTGGGTTACCTACGCACGAATATCTTTGTACAGGTTTTCCATCAAGTAGCTCAAAAAGTCCGAGTCACTAAGAAATATGAACCAAAATATCTTGCGGAGATGCCGAATCTGAGGTTTTCCTGTATCAGTCACACTGGTTGCAATGAGTCTGTCCCGAACTTTGGCAGATATTTTGAGCGGATTTTTAGACCACACAGACACCTTTTTCACTTTACTAAGTCGTATACCACCTTACATTTGAATGACACGGTTTGGGCTTCAGTCCAACCCACATCTTTACAGTCTGCTTTGACTGTATAAACCAGCCTGCCGACATTAACGGAAATCGAGCGAGAGAAGTTATTTGTCCAACGTAAAAAGGCACGCGATCCAAATGGTCTGCACCTCGAAATTTTCGAGGAAGGCGGCAAAACCCTGGTGACCAAACTACGGAAGAAATCAGGCTAACAAAGAATACAAGTTGAATGAAACGCCTCAACAGCTATTTCAGTCTTCAAAAAGGGCGCAAGGAGGTCATACGAAAACCATCGTGGCATCAGCCTAGTATCCGTTGCATCGAACGTGCTCTCTGGTATTAGTTTGCGCAGGTTGATCGACTGTGGGGAGCAACAGCTTCGTAAGAATCAAGCTGGATTTCTTCATGGCCGAGGATGACCATATCTTCATCGTAAGAAAAGTTCTTAGGCACCTCGCTGTTTCAAACGTCTTGCGCTGAGCGTTTTTCTGGCTCTGAAAGCTGCTTGTCACCTTGTCAACTGTCAGAAATTTTGGTAGTGTCTGTTGATCAAAAGTGTCTCTTCCACATTTCTCTCCCTCATGAGGACTCTGTATGTGAACTCCTGTGGGCGCGTACGAGTATACGGGAAGCTCGTGCCTGAGATCACCATGTCCAGACAAGACTGTCCTCTCCCCCCTTTCCTCTTCGAATCTCTTATTGAATTGCTGCTTCAAATTTCTCTGCCTGTCTCTGAAACCTTGTAATTCCAACTATTCTGGGGACATTCGCGCACGGATAATGAGGGTGCGATCGCTACTACTCTCCTTGATTTCAATCTATTTTAAATAACCTAAATAATTCTGCCGCACGGTTTGACATGCGCCTCATACCTGCAAAGTGTAAAATGCTGCTACAAGACTGGCTTGGATCAAACACACACCTCATGCTTGCAGGTGAGCCAATCGACGTGGTAGAGAAATTTCTTTACCTGGGCGGCTGTGTAAGTTCAGGTGGACGGCTGGAGGTGAGACCGTTTCTCGAATCTGAAAGGCTAGGGCAGCTTTTGCCAACCTCCGACACCTATGGCGCTTACGTGAAGTGAGTTTGTCTGTCAAAGGCAGAGTTTACACTGCGGTTGTGCGATCCATACAGCTTTATGGATCAAAGACGTGGCCCTTATGTCAGTGTTTGATCATCTGTGTCTCCCCAGCATTGGTCGGGTCTGGTGAGGACATCGGATATAAGGTGCTGAGGTCCGCTAAATGGTTTTAGGAACAAGGAACTCTCACGATAGGTGAATTACTCCCGTGGTTAGGACATGTGCTCCTAGACCAGAAGACCGTCTGCCTCGGAAAGCATTTTCGCTCAGCGCTCTGCTGAGTGGCAGCGATAGGGTTGTGCAAAACATACGACCCTACGTCGAAGTACAAAAAACACTGTAGTGGCTACTTCGGAGTGTCGGAGAGTTTGCGCGTGTGCGTGCCCGTTCGTCGTTCCACCATCGACCTGGCTTGTGACTTGAGTGGCGGATTGGATGCGTGTCCGATTGGTTGGCTCGTGCGAGCGATGTGGGTTGACTGGATATGTGACTCAGCTGTTTTGCTTACCTGCCACGAAAGCGGACCAGTTTGACCGCGTGTACTCAGTACGCCCGTGTCCGTATTTACGTGTTCTTCTGACTTACCGTGAACTACAATAAACACTAACCAGGTAACTCATTTGGGTTAACAACTCCCTGGATGGGGAATCCAAAACTGAACCTACCAATGGTTAATGAGCCCGGCAGACTTGGCTCAATCACGCAGTATGTGGAAGCCATGCATCTGAACTTCAGCACTCAGCAAAATGTACTTTTCGCTGCCAGTTTCCCGCGTGGAAGTCAAATGGAATAGCCGCACTAGTTTGGGGGCAAGATGCACGAAATTTTATTCCCACAATGAAATTAGCTTCTCCGGCTTTGATTCCATGCTTCCGTATACCAGATGAACGACTTTTGTTTGTTTGCGGACAGCATGAATCATGTTAGCCGGAAAAATACGTAGATACAGAAGACTCATCGGGGATCTATTTGTGTTTAACCACTGCGTTGCCATCCTCGATAACAACAAACCTCACAAATGTCCCCTGATTCGATCTTTAGCTCAGACGCAATCTCCGGCACAATATTTCAAACTTCATCTAATTGTGGTTACTCTAAGCGCACATTGGAATCTGACCTCCGTGTATGTCGTGTGTGAAACGACAATGTCTGTAATCTTTTAAATTTCCTTTCAAGTTAGAACCGCCGATTTCATGATACTATTCTAAGAATCCCAGTGTACGCAGATGACTCATGCAGACTCACACAACACGCTGAGTAATTGTGGAACCCCTATACCGTCATTCATGCGCTATGCTGCGCTAAGCTGCGCTGTACACCAGAGTGTACTACGCTGTCGTACAGTATACTACACTACACTACACTACTGTACTACGCTCCACCATACTACAATGCCATACTATGCTATCCCAAAACACGTGAGAATATAGTATGCTATAGTATGGTGTCCTATAATCAAACATACTTTGCTACGCCATGGGCGGCCACATGCTTGTTCTTCCAGCTGATAGTTCCCCAACGCTGACTTCTTTTGCGTGCTGCTGGCTTTACGGATCACTGGTCAGATATCAACTGGTGTGAATTAACCGGAAAAAGTAAGCTAACATGATGAGCCGCTGATGTAACGGTGGATACTACTGATGAAACATGAGAGTAGCATGTGGAACTGCTGGCTTTACGGATCACTGGTCAGATATCAACTGGTGTGAATTAACCGGAAAAAGTAAGCTGACATGATGAGCCGCTGATGTAACGGCGGATATTACTGATGAAACATGCGAGTAGCATGTGGAATTCTCGTAACTCCGCCTCGCGTCTAATGGAAGGTGGGGTTTATTACGGAACCTTTGCAGCACGATAGCCGATGAATGTTCATGAAAGTTTGAGAAGACGCGTCAGAATGTCCAGTTTTTCAAAACTGGTACACATGAGGTGCTTACTTTCCTGTTCAATAGTTCGTAACTGTTTAGTTGATGTTTGCTAACACACAACTCCGCGATGAAGGGCTTTCCTCTGGTATGCACCCTAGCTTTCTGCTAGCCATTGTAACGATTACATAAACATTATTTCTGTGGTGACTGAATATTTTCACCAATTTTGCATCGGATTGCTACAGATCATATGAGAGGATGGAGCACCAAACGAAGCCCATACAAGTTAGGAGTAGCTAACAACTAAGCCCCGTTTTTCATAAAGGAAAAGTCGAAGAGTTTTCATCAACCTTGTGACTAGTTTCCTGTATGGAACTATACTGTGCTATCTCGAATATCGTGCCAACTGAATCATGAGGCGACCTGCGCGCAGCACATTCAGTAGAATGTAGAATAGCATAAACGAGAGATTCAGTTGACTCTCCCGTGAAAACCAAATTGACTTGCAGATGAGTGTATTTCTCGAAAAGTCCTCTGTTCAGAGTCCCGCCGGGCCAAACCAAGTGCTTCATGTATGTAGGTTTGTGGCGGAACAAACCGCTTGTTCATGCACAAGGTAAAATTCATCAGGCCGAATGCGACAACCACCCCTAGTTTACCCAGGCTCATGAATTTTCATTGACTGACAAGTTCATGGAAGGACATTTCACAGTCGCGAATTCAAGGCAGTGAGAATAAAGCTTTCGAAACTTGGTCGAGACAATATGAGAACATGGGAACAACATTGTGTGGCACGCTCCGCCTGCAAAATAACGCTCGGATTAGATATTCTTGATAACTTCCTTTGATTTGACCGTCGAACGAAAGCTAACATGTCCTCCGGAGCTGATTCTCAAGTGAGGACAGTACGACTCTATCAGCCAACCGGATTTTATTAAATTGCTTTTGCTCTTTAACTTCAGATAAACGAGACTCTGAAAATTACTACTGGACAGGTCAGCAAAGGTCAAACTCAGCTGATGTGAATACAAGATTCTGTCATTTACTGTCCGAATCTTTCACCAGTTTCATTTGACGTTCTATCTTCTAAATATTAGTCTACCGCTAAAATGACTGTAGCAAAAAGGCACATGATAATGATTAAGAGTAACGAGGATTACCGCTATTGCCAGATCCATTTATCTATCCACAAAGGTCAAATCTTGAAAGCACACACTATCTGATGTGTGAGGTCAGTAAAGGGACAGATGGACAAACTCGGTGTATTTTGTGCAATCGAAACCAGGAATACTGGCTCAAATAAAGGGACCATTCATGTGACGACTTACATAAATCTTTGTGCTGTGAAGACTCTTCGTTCTCTCGTGAAACCATTCAGTTCAACCGAGTTCAAGGTGAACTTCTGAAATACTGAATTCCACAAATGTACAACATCAGAGTAGCAGTGCAACTTTTGGAGGTTGTATGGTTGAACGCCGTCCTTCCACAGCTATGCCATTAGATAAAGTACTTGGACACTTCAGAAGAGGTCTTATTGAAGTAGAATAGACAGGACTTTGGATAATCTCAAGTAATCTATCGAGTATAGTCGCTGTCAACAGCAAACCCAAACGAACGAATAGATGGAAGCGTTGACGTTCAGGTTGGTTTGTTTGTCTAACACTTTGAATCAATTATTTGGATATTCAACAAGAAATTTGCAATAAACCCGATAACTCCGTTCCTTCTACTCATGGTAGCGCGTTCGCTACCACCACGAAAGGCATTCATGAAGAAAAGCGAACAGGTGGTCATCAATTCATTAATCACGACTTCGGACTCAAATTCTAACCTGAAACTCGCAAGGACGGTGATGAAACCCAACTCTGTTCTTCTTTACCGCTGATCGCTTTGCGTGTAGACCTGGAATTGTTCATCCTTTATCTACACAAACTCATATGATGAACCCTGTGTAAACTTATGGCTTCCCCAAAGAGGGTCTAAGTGAGTCGGCGGAGGTTTTCGTTTCTAGGCCCTCATACCTTTATTCTTGAATCTGAGAGCAGACGC
>NW_008751691.1:1123332-1129787 GCF_000715545.1 Opisthorchis viverrini | reverse complement strand
TGAAAAGTGTTACTGGAGCTGGACTTGCTTTGAGTCGCGACAGACGTGCGTTTTCACTCCGGTCGCAGTGGGCCCTAACAGTACAATGACCACATCAGTCCCATAGCCTAATATTGATTTCAGTCGCCGCGCGAATGATCAGTCAACATCGTCGACGGCCTAAGCGCAATCGTTGGCGAATGGTTTGCATCACATGAAACTGCACGGTGCTATGACCAATTTTTGTTTGTTGTGAAAGTATAAGGTTTTAAACATTGTCCGGTTAGATTCAAAAGCACAAAGTTCACTAGTCATTGTGCGTATATCATTATTACGATCAGGTCAAACATCGTTCATCTGGCTGTGACCAAAGATCATCTCACCCCGGGCATTTCAGTCACGTGCGTGACTTTCATTGGCTGATCTATTGGCAAAGCAGAAGGCGCGTCAACAGAGCAACGATTCTTTGTCTTCAGGCACTTTCACGCACAGTTCTTGTCCTATTTCCTTGTGCACTTGGCGGAACTGTCTGCCAATCAGGATTCGACATGTGGTACCCAGGGTGTTTAAATATAAATTCAAACACTGGCGAAAATAAGGATCCTCCTCAGACCTGGTCTTTGAACTTTCACTGTAGGCCCACCGGAGCATTCTGATGCCTAAAATCAATCTTCCGCATTGAATGATGCACATCACTAATTGTCATTTTGTTTTGCGCTTCGGATACACGACGTCAGAGTAGTTTGCTATTGTACTTTGTGTTGAGAATGCCACTTCGGTCGGCAGTCGTTTAGTTCCACTCAACGCACATATGGTGCTGATCCTGAACTGCCACTTTAGGCAGTATATATATTANCGAGTTTCCGTCAACCTGATGTTTTACTTTAACCCAAATTGAAACAATGGTCTCATTTGCACACGGGGCTCGTTACTATAAACGAGAGATTCAGCTGGGTTCATCTTGAGCTTTGTTTGAACCAAATTCGCGTGCAAATAGGAGTCTTTGTCGAAATACAGGGAAGAAGTTTGCGGACACTTTGTGCCTGATGTCGGAGTCTTGATTGTGCTACCGCCTTAAAAAACATTCAACATTGTTTATCCTCTCTTCAGTTGTTGGTCTTTAGATTTTTTACGTACATACGTTGGGATTCATCTCAGCTGACTGGAACTGTTGGTGGCATGAATTCGAATGAGACGTTTATCTCTTTTCTCTCATATTCTCCTGTTACCCTTTCGCATTCATTGCTTGCATTCACTTTTTATGTTTGTGACCATGCTCTTCAAAAATAAATGACACTGTAGTAGTAAAGCTTCAGTTAGGTCGGTCGTAATTACTTAACGGTCTACTGCTAGCTAAGCCATTCTCGTTTAATACTTAGGAAGCCAAGTTCAGTTTCCATGATTGAAATTATGTTAGCTGATAAAAACAGACCAAATACTACGTTGGTTCAGTGGACTTACCTTGGGTAGGAAGTTAGTAACCGTTGTATCATACCAAATCCTCACTAGACTTAACAATATATGCTTGTACGCCATGACCAAAGTACGCCTCTGATTAACATCATGTAGGTAAGTGCGGATAGATCATGAAAAATTGTGCTTGTTTGTGTGTCTGAGTTTGAGAAGACATGTTGGAGCAATTGATTTTGATGACCGTTCGATCGGTCGATGTTTTTAAAAAGTATATCCTTAGACCCCGGCTTTCACAAACTCTCAGCGAGTTGGTTTTGTATGATACCGCCGAACAAAACGAAGATATCAGGATTCAGATGAGAGGATAAAAAGTAGCCTAGTTTATCCTGAGACAACATTACTTCCTGTTTTATGTGCATGGTAGATCACGACGATGTGTTCCACGCAGCTTTTGTTACATTGTGAACGAGAAATGGAACCAACACATTTCAGTCAGTCAATAAATTAACAGAAATGAAGGGATGTGTTTAGTACATCTCAATCTGATGCCCATTCAAAAAGCGGTCGACTGAATTAGTGTGTCTTCAGATAAAACTCAAAAGTAACTGCTTTGTGTTGCCTAGTCCTCTCGAACGAAATCGACAAGGCTGTCTAGTTAAGGCGCGAACTCGTTGGCCGGCAGGTGTCGCTTTTAACCCGAATCCGAGATTTCGATTGTTACTATCTGGGCTCTAGTACATCCCTCGGCTGGCATAGAAGCCAGGCACCAAAACGGTTTTACGGCTGAAATAGTATTATTATTGCTAAGCTAATAGAGTGGATTTTTGCAGATGGCAAGATGGAGTAGAGAAAGCCCACAAATGAGGATTTTATCTTGGATTTCGTTGCGTCTCTTATTGTTTACAAACTTTGTACGATTCCAGTACGAAATGTGCTTCACTGAAACTCGGGGACTACGCCTACCTGATGAGCCCCATAAAGAGTAAAACCGCCATGGAGTGCCAAGAAGTCTGAGCAAACTTATGAGTAGTTTCCTTCAAAAATATCATACAATATTTCGAATGTCGTATCAAGTAAAATAGGAGGCAGCCTTTGTGCGGTGCATTCAGCCAAAGAATATCACAAAAAGAGTATCCGACTCGGGTTGGAATCAATCGCCCATGCTTTGCCATTCTTACTGAGATTGAATGAAATTAAGTTCTTGTGAGTGGCGTAAAAAGAATGCCCACTGATGCTAACTGCTCGGTCAACACAATTAGGATGGAGGCAAAAATTTTGTATTTGGGGTATACTGTTTTTTGTGATCATTTCATTTTATTTACTTCAAGGAGCCCAGTAGTAGATACTGTCTCTGGTACTCAAACCGTTTTTTGAAACGTAGAATCGACCAATTTAGGATGCTAGGTACCCACAGATCTGTAAGTTTTGGACCATTCCGCTGACTAGTGGTAGAAGTTTTTTCTCAGTGCCAGGGATGGCTCAAGTGGTTAGAGTGCGAATTTACTAACCGGAAGGTCCGTGGGGCGAACCCGACCTATTCATCTCGACTTCCTCTGTCTAGGCTTGAGCAATCTGGCAGTATCTGAGGCCTCGTGCTTCCTTCGGGTGGCATGGCAGCTAGGCACCGATATATATACATATATTCTATTCTTAGAGCCAGTAAGCCGGAGAGACGCTTGGTCAAGAACTTCCTACGGATGAAAGTATCCCTCTCCGACATATGAGTGTGGCTTGGTGTCGTTGGATAAACAGTTTCCTCCCTTTGGCATTTTACAGTTAACGCCAAAAGATATCCCAGTGAACACACAGCGATTGTTCCTTCACGAGCATGTAAGGTTTCAGTAAACTATTCGTTTAGTTCCCCACCCAACAGTTAACCACAGGAGTGATGGAATGAATTCAAATTTTGCGAATCTGTAAAACCCATGGAACTTTCGTCACATGATTATTTGATTGCTTTCCCTGCAGAAATGTTTCCGAAAAAGCAGTGTTTCCTACTCGAGTACAGGAAGGCTTTTCGCCCCCACAAACCAAAATTTTCTTTTTCCATATTCCATATTCCAAAGATTCGCAACTTTATTTTTCCTATTTACTGCGCCACGCATCTGAGATTCGCTCGTTGCATATTGTATTGAGTCCTTTGTCTGCTTCATTTTACGTCCAAAAACTACAGATCACCCTGAGATAACACACTATCTACGGGGTTGCTGAAAACGCTCATCACTAGCGGTTCTGCCCTACTCCGTGTTCACTAGTCAGGCGAACTCCCCGAGTTTTTATTAACCTACATTAAAATGTACGCGACTGACAAGATTCATCTATTTATATACCACACTGCTGTCATCGAGAGAGACTCAACTGACCCTGTTGAATCCTTGGATCATGATATGTATCAGCAAAATGTGTTGCACTAAGACCGGTTCCTGTCAGAGTCTCTACGATAAGCGATGGGTTATGAAGCAAATACACGAATGTTTTGCCGTGTGAAACAAGTAGTCCTCCGTGCCTCATATTCTGTTCAAGAACAGTATAAGAGAGGCACTCAGCTGGGACGAGACTAAGTCTTTAGTTAGCATCAATTAAGTTGGTAAATGAGCCTTTGCCGATAAAGTGTAGATTTCTTCGGGAGTCTTATTTGTAACAATACTTAACGTAGTACACTCATCACGAACAAATTTGGTTTTGCGAGAGACTCACCCGGAACCTAGCTGAATCTCTCGTTTTTGATGTTTTCAGGCACCTGAATGTGCCGCAACGATATTCAAGACATCGCAATACATGTATATTCGTAATGCAATACTCAGGGACTGCGCCTACCTGATTAGTCCGAAGAAGGACGAAATCGGTCGTGGGCTGTCGAAGAAATTTCAGTAACCCATTGAGTAGTTCGATACTTAACGTACTTCAGGGTGGCCTATTTTGGAAGCGGAACGTTGCTTCCTGTCGATTTTAACTCATCATTATCTTCAGGATTGGTGCAGCACCAATTAATTTCACCGTTTTACAGATTCCATTACAAACAGAATTTTTGAACTCAACAGCATTCGCCTGCTTGCGAGGTCGTAGCTAAAACTGTTAACACATGCACGCATCGCATTTCGATTAGCCAAAATCGGTTACGGAAATACGTTTCAAAAAGGTTCACTTTTTTGCCAGGACACAATATTGAACCAGTTCCCAGCAACACCAGCCCACTCACCCTCGCCTTCGTGGGTGAGAATCAATACTGTGACATTGAAAAGAAGTTGCCACTAAACAACACATTAGTGTCTAACGAAAGGATCCCAGGTGAGAGGTTGGCACTAAGTTTGAGTAAGGAGTCGTGCGCCGGTCTTCGTCGGTAGCGACTCGGAGAATTCTACGATCATCCCTAAATGCCGGGTGTTCTTTGTTGAGAATACCCTTATTGCGGAGTTGTGCCGCATTCCTGAAGTTATCACAGCTGTGTACTCGTTTCGCTTCAGGTTTCTACATGTAAACACTTGTTGAATGTCCCGCTCTACATAGTATCAAATACATGCTCGCGTGTCCACCATCCCTATCATGGCTTCTTCTGAAATCTGTGTGAATTCCAAAATTTTCGTTGAAATATTTTGGTTCGTTGATCAGCCTGTTTGAAATTTTGAAAGACTACAGTTTAGCAGTGTTGTTGGCTTCTGGATTTAGAACTTTACCGGAAGTTAAGGGTGTGGTTTAGTCTCCTGTTGCCATATAGCACAACGTGAAAAGAGTTACTGGAGAGCTACTGGAGTTACTGAGTCGCGACAGACGTGCGTTTTCACCCCGGTCGCAGTGGGCCCTAACAGTAAAATGACCACATCAGTTCCATAGCCCAAAATTGATTTCAGTCGCCGCGCGAATGATCAGTCAACATCGTCGACGGCCTAAGCGCAATCGTTGGCGAATGGTTTGCATCACATGAAACTGCACGGTGCTATGCCTAATTTTTGTTTGTTGTGAAAGTATAAGGTTTTAAACATTGTCCGGTTAGATTCAAAAGCACAAAGTTCACTAGTCATTGTGCGTATATCATTATTACGATCAGGTCAAACATCGTTCATCTGGCTGTGACCAAAGATCATCTCACCCCGGGCATTTCAGTCACGTGCGTGACTTTCATTGGCTGATCTATTGGCAAAGCAGAAGGCGCGTCAACAGAGCAACGATTCTTTGTCTTCAGGCACTTTCACGCACAGTTCTTGTCCTATTTCCTTGTGCACTTGGCGGAACTGTCTGCCAATCAGGATTCGACATGTGGTACCCAGGGTGTTTAAATATAAATTCAAACACTGGCGAAAATAAGGATCCTCCTCAGACCTGGTCTTTGAACTTTCACTGTAGGCCCACCGGAGCATTCTGATGCCTAAAATCAATCTTCCGCATTGAATGATGCACATCACTAATTGTCATTTTGTTTTGCGCTTCGGATACACGACGTCAGAGTAGTTTGCTATTGTACTTTGTGTTGAGAATGCCACTTCGGTCGGCAGTCGTTTAGTTCCACTCAACGCACATATGGTGCTGATCCTGAACTGCCACTTTAGGCAGTATATATATTATGTATGTTATGTATATTCATATATTCATATATAATATATAATATATAATATAATATATTGTAATAATGTAACAATATAAATAATAATATATAAATTATGATATAAAGAATACATGTTATCTCAGGTTATATTATGTTATATTATTATATACATACATATATTATATTATTATGTTATATTATTATATTATATTATATTGTACATTACTAGGAAAGCACATTCCGTCACCTCCAGATTCAGACCCGAAATTTTAGGCATCAAAAACTTTTTGAAAAAATTCATGCGCATTCGATCTGCCGGACTACTAAGTCTCATGTTTTCTAATTTATAAAACGAAACTTCACCGAATGAGTTAAATGGAATCAAAGGTTTAGAAGACCATTCGTTCAACTACTCAACCGTAATGTATCGTACAATCACAGGCCATTTCCTCTGAGTACGGTTTTTTCAAAACGAATAGTCCGAATGCATGCGACGGAAGACAGAGATGGTCAGTAACATAAA
>NW_008751691.1:1117863-1122859 GCF_000715545.1 Opisthorchis viverrini | reverse complement strand
TCTCGTGTTTTCTAATTTATAAAACGAAACTCCACTGAATGAGTGGAATCGAATCAAAGGTTTAGAAGACCATTCGTTCAACTACTCAACCGTAATGTATCGTACAGTCACAGGCCATTTCCTCTGAGTATTTTCAAAACCTCGTGTTTTCTAATTTATAAAACGAAACTCCACTGAATGAGTTAAATGGAATCAAAGGTTTAGAAGACCATTCGTTCAACTACTCAACCGTAATGTATCGTACAATCACAGGCCATTTCCTCTGAGTACGGTTTTTTCAAAACGAATAGTCCGAATGCATGCGACGGAAGACAGAGATGGTCAGTAACATAAACTAAGGTTGAAACAAATCGTGTCATTTTTGCCTGATTCTGTCAGGAAACAGACAGTCGGTTAACATGCTGTTAGGAGATTTTAGACGTTTCTAAGTGATTACGTCCTGTCAGTGAAGATACTCTAAGCCTAAAAGCCGAGAAGCAGTGTACAAATGTTTCAAGCTTATTAAGAACTAGTAGTAGCGCACGTCTCATGAATCTCGGGGGCGACTGGAGCTTGTGACCTCCTGGCTAGTGAATAACTCATATGTAGACAGAACGTAGCGTCAGTCATCGTTCAATCACGGAATCCATGTTGTGACTAGTAAACTAATCACATTACTGCGCAGCTGCATGCAGCCAAACGCTTGAACGATGGGCCAAGAGGTCGTGAGTTTGAATCTCTTTGAAGATTCGTGAGACGCGTGCAGCAAAGACTGGCTTCACATGCGGCACAAAATCCCTACCAGTAAATAGTTATAATTGCTGATGAAAATTTCCGCGATATTCAACAGGGACCTGATAGTTACCAGTTTGCATCTTGCATAACCGATAAGTGGATAGGGACAATCTGGTGATCGATATGTTCTACATTCACTTAGTGTGCCCCCACCGCCTAATGCGACGTTTCACAGTCTCTTCCACGTTTGCGTTTAAATTGTCAATCTCCTAATCTTGCCACTACCTCAACTCGATTCTGGTTCTGATCGACGTGAGACTCTTCATCATACTATTCCATTCATTTCATACGCTTTTTCCATGGTTGAGCAATGTCTGCAACATTTTGCAAATTATTCCTTCACTATATTTGCTCAACATTGCATTAAACTATTGGATCACGTGACCTTATTAGTGTCATCTCTTATGGCATTGTTATTCAGTGGATTTCCGTCCGTCAGCCTCAAGGACAACGTATTCCTCAATCACAGCGATTGATTTACTTATTACTCAGAGCTGTATCATCAACCCACCTATGCCGATGATGTCCGCTGTGATGCTGAACTTGCCTTGGTATGAATCTGTGCTACTTGAATACTTCCCGGATTTTCGACACAGGCTGGTTTCACTTACAGGATAAAATCCCAGTTGGAAAACTGCCAAATCTCCTCACACTACCACCGAGGAGCCCATTTTCTTCGGAAACCTCTGAATGACCAGATAAATGAAAAATTCTGGTGGTTTTCTTTTTAACTTTACAAGGCTCAGTGCATAAACCGGAAGAGGTGTACTACTTATATATGTCAAAGTAGTATACCATCCAGTGTCCTGGTTTATTAACGCCGTGTGTGAAAAACAGTACTAAATTTGATGAAAGAAACTACTCACAAAATTGCTGAAAACTCTTCGACAGCCCAAGACCGGTTTCGCCCTTCTTGGTGCTCATCAGGTAGGCGCAGTTCCCGAGTTTCCCTCAACCTTATGTTCTACTTGAACCCAAATTGGACTGTTTCCGTGTATTTGAGTGTATTTTTTGAGTACTACATTTGCTTTTAACTGGAACTGCAGCTCTAAAACCTGTATCACTTTTCTACTACTGTTAGGCTCGTGTAGTAGCCAGCGCTTACGTAGTTCAGTTTCGACGAATGTTGATGTCGAGAGTCTAATCCCACGAAAATATGAAGATGTAGCCTGAGGGAAAATTTTGAAAGTATGTGGGAATGCTTGACGTCAGAAAGTGGGTTTTTGGTTGACGCTGTGATTTGTCATACAGAGATCTCCCCGGGGATGCCCTAATTCCCCACCTGATCTTTCAGGCTTTTGGGCACTCTGGTTTAGAACTAACAAGATGCCCTCATATGATTTTGAGATAGTTACTTGAGACAAGTGAGGGGAAGGGGAACTGCAAAACAAGTGGTCACAAACGTTGATCTGTAAAGTAGGTTCGAAAACTGGATAGTCACTTGTGATTCACTATTAGAAACACTAGTTTACTCACGTGAACCCCTTTCTCTTCCCAGTAAAAAAAATTGAGCTAAGGGTCTCGTCGACAGATCACACAGGCAGAATGTTATGATACGAGGTGAGCAGACTTTTGGTATTATTGGGTTTCATCTTATGCTGAGAATCTCTTCAAATGATACTTAAATACAGAAAACCACGACCAGCACCTCGAACGATTCCAGAGACTGCCTGTAATATTCTCCAGAGGTGGCGCAGACCTGGCGAGGGATCGATCGTTTTGTTTTAAAACCACCCCTACTTTATGTACTACTGTTCAACCGCTAGTAGTGTAAAATGTTTATTTGTAATCAATCTGAGTGGATCAGGCAGCAAACCTGCTCGACAGTATGGAGAAGGAAAGCTAGGTTTTACTGGAAAATGCTTTTATTAACAACCAAGGATGGATGAAATCCGACAATCAAATGAATATGGCATCCATTGTTGGACCACCATTGATTGCCGCAGTTAACGTTTTTCACAAGGATATATGGAATACATGAGTGCATAAAAGTCGAACTTTATGCTTCGAAAAGGCATGAACAAAAAAGGTGAGGAATGAGGAGGAAACGAAGACAACTCTGGTTATTCATCCGAATGCACGTTGGTTTGGGTTGGATACTCCACTTGTTTAAACGACATCGATGCATATGGTCAAAATTGTGAATATTACCACGAGAAGCTGCAAGGAAAATGATGCCAGCATGTCTCTCAGCAGCATCACACAAATTTATCGGTCCTAGAAAAAACTTCTAAAAGGATAACGAGGAATTACTGTTTACCATTCACCAAGCAATCAGCATCATCCTCGACAGCATGACATCAGTGTTCAACACCGATGCTTCACTGCCGTACAACCACGATTTATTTGAAAGCCTTATTGTAAAGAAAAGAATAAAGGTGGACGGGGGATGGACTTAGTGCTAGCTTAACACAATCATTCCGAGGTGCCTACACCTCCAGACATTTACTCAGGCAATCTGGATAGAAACTGCCAACAAGAACGCCACTGACATCGGTTGGGAGCCATATCTTGTAGTGTCTCCAACCAGGCACAGTGAGGAGCACGCGGTCCCCATCCTGGAAGGCGAGTAGCACCGACAGCACCCAAGCGTTTCGTGATCTCCTTCATACTCCTCTACCAAGTCAAGGATAGGCCCCCTCTCTGTTTACGCCACTCCGGATTGGGCATGGAAAACAGTACTCTCTTCGGCAAACGATGGTTCGGCATACGCAACCCATGTCCCAACCAACGCAGCTTATGGTGCTGGACACATTCTTCAATGGAAGTACCCGTTGCGCACTGGTTGTTTTTAATATTCTGGGTTGACGTGTTACAATTTAATCGTCAACTGACACACACTGTGCACGTTTGCCGTATTATTTTACTAGATCAAAACGTACCGATTTTTAGAGAATAAGCCTTTTGGCAAAAATAACAATACCAGTGTACCTGGATGGAAACGTAATAGTTTACTAATAGATCAGCACAGACTAGGAGTTCTCCGTCTAGAAGGATTTCCGCTTCAAATGAATTTGCATAGTTAGGCGGATCCGAATGGTAATACCAATGTATGCGCTTTACGTTTCAAATTAAATGTACTTAGGTACAATGGTTAACGTTCTGAAAAAAGATGGGACTGATCAGTGTTACGTTCATATGATACTACTTACAGGGTTGACGAATGCCCTACCTGTCCCATCCGTTCGGCGTTGATCAGGCTAACAAATTTTCCTCAATCTCATTCTGCTTTTACACAGTAAATTGGACTTTGTAGAGCTAAATTTCATCTGAAAAGACTCAGGTGAACACTCCTCTTCAGCTATTCGTCAATTGAATGCCCAGCACAAAGACCACATCATAGTTTCTCTGCATTGATATTTGGTATGCCAGTAGACTATGTAGATGGGAGCGCGTCATATATCAGTACCGTGATGTCCTGTGTGTAGGTCAAACGGTGTACTGTGAGGTTGATTTGCGCAACACAGGGAATGTTTCTTTGAGTTTATCGTTGAAAACATCTGAGTAGGCATGTCGAGTTCCCCTTCGATGAGACTGCTATGGGATAATCATGTGAGGATAATGTAGCCAGCACACATGCCAGTGAAATTTTCACGTCCAAACAAAATGATTATGCCACTGTGTAACAAAGATGACTATGTGATTGCCACTGAAACTTTGAAATACTGGTGTCAAGCACAGCACACAAACTGAGTCAAATTTTCAGTAGCTGGAACATTGTGTTATTCAGTCTTAGGCGGCTGAACTTATAATCCTGTCTGTCCCTCTGGTTTTCCGATCAGATACAGAGCAGTCTATAATAGTTATAAGAAAAAACAACTCGCTGAAAACACCCAACGTTATAAACACTTACCAAAATTACGAATGCTCCAATCAGACCGTAAGCAAGGTAGTTCATGTAATAAATGAAGTTCGATTTGAGTGGATCTTTGCATCCCACGTGGACATAACTATTAGCGCTGGTGAACGTCGCTGGGCAGCCAACACCAGTGATTTGATATTTGTCATTCATCATACAGCAAGGAATTGGCGCTGTCAAACCTGATTATTAGAACGGCACACGTGTCAGCATAACTGTGGCGAAAACGGGCGAGCTCACTAATGATTCTCAACAAACACAATATTGGAACAAACTAGACAGTACCTTGGTTGAATATCTGTATTGCTCACTATTCATCTCTGTTTTGTGAAATATCTCAAAATTAAGTACTGGATGCTTTGG
>NW_008751691.1:1096890-1117858 GCF_000715545.1 Opisthorchis viverrini | reverse complement strand
AGTGGGTGGTTAATCCACATACTCGTGGTCTGTCCGATTCATTTCCTTGGTTCGGTGGGAGAATCGAGCCCAAATGTCGTTGTACGTGAAACTGACTCATTTCAGGTATACCAGCTAGTCAAGGTCAAATGGTTAGGCCGATCAATATGTGTACTTCGAATGACAGATGGCCATCTACTTCAAGTAGCCCGTATCGCCCAGTCCTTGACTGAGTGGAAACGACTCCAAAAGTCGTCAGTTTGTAATCTGAAGAAAAGTTTGAAATCTCTTTCAGTCAACCTGTTTCTGGATGAGAATTCCGCGACGAGACAAACAAATAATCGAACGAGGACAAGAGCACTGCATGACAAAGTGTTCGTTACGGAAAAGGAGATACAACAGATATAAGCAGTCATCTGATGATGAGGGTAGGCTCCTGGTGGTCTGACGCCAAATTCGACAACCCGGGAATTTTCGGGTGGAGCTGTTCTGCATTCCGCTAGTTGCTGTGTCAGGCGTGTATATAGCACGAACACAAGCCTACACAAGGAGAGAACTCCGAGGTGCGTCGCGGACTCCGTTACCATTAACAGCGCACTATTTCAAAGCCAGATCGCATTTGCTGATCCTCAAGCCACCGCTTCAATACGACCTTCTTCAGAGAATGATCATTCTAGCTCAAGCTAGGTGCTCAGTATTCGCAGAATGGAATGGAAGTTTCGAAAGATATGACGTGTCCCTGTAGATTAAATTAATCGGGCAATCGAGTCCAGAGTACCAGTCTAAGCTTTTGAGCCCCGTCTAGGCATCCCGGAGTCCCAGCGATGCTGGGAAATTATTCCACCAAACTTTTCCGCTACAAGTATGATTGCTCCGGTATACAATGAAATTTGGTGAGACACAACAATATAAAAGTAGATTGGTTTTTTTTGTTTGAGCACATGCGCAACAAAATGCAACATTTTGGCGCAAATTGTTTCACCCCACTCGTAAAGGTTTTGCAGCTAGGAGCATTGTGCGGCTAATGGGCCCCCTCAAGCTAATCTACATTCAACATTCGGCCTCACCGGTGGCCTGTCTCAGATGCGCACACAGAAGGGGGAAGCAAATGTTGGATGAGCTGATGGATTGCCACCTTATCACAATGGACTAACTTGGGAGTCCTACTGTCTGGGCGTCAAGCCCTCTGCTCACCAATCTGATCTCAATATCTATACCGTAGACAAGCCCCTCGAATGCACTTTCTGTCCCTCAGCTGCCTGAACGTGAATCAGGGCCCGTAAGGTTAAGATACCATTGGAGCAGTCTAAGCACGCACACCGAGCATGATGGTCCGGTCATGGTGGTTTTCGTTGCCCGGTCTCAGATGTGCACACAGAAGGGAGAAGCAAAAGTTGGATGAGCTGATGAATTGCCACCTTATCACAATGAACTGACTTGGGAGTTCTACTGTCTGAGCGTCAAGCCCTCTGCTCACCAATCTGGTCTCAATATCTATACCGTAGACAAGCCCCTCGACTGCACTTTCTGTCTCTCAGCCGCCTGAACGTGAATCAGGGCCCGTAAGGTTAAGATACCATTGGAGCAGTTTAGGCATGCACACCGAGCATGATGGGCCGGTCATGGTGGTTTTCGTTGCCCCTATCACACTGCCGAGACTGAGACAACTTTGCTCTTGACTGAATGGCCGGCTAAAACCATGATTTCCACCGAACAGAAGGAAGACGAATCCGGGTGCTGAGGCTGTGACAGTAGAGCTGGTTTTGGTATCAGTATCAAGTCCGTTTGACTTTGAAGCGTCAATGATCGCGAACCAGAAAAATCTAGAGAGGTGCTACGGCACCGGTGCCACAATAGGAAATCGCCAACTGTGAAGGACTTAGCTAATCACTGGATGATGGAGATTGCTTCCGAGTTGTAGCGGTCACTCGCTGGATCAGGCGTCACGAACACTCAAATCACGTAACCATTCCTGTGCGCGCGAGTGCGTGTTTTTGGGCTGAGTTGCATGCCTGCGCAATGTGAAGAGGGGGTTGGCCATTTGTGTTTGATAATTGCACGAACATGAACACAACCTGACCTGATGTGATTGAATTTCCTAAGCTTTGTGCGTGACGCAGGTGGTAGACGCGTAAACAAAAATGCATGGGTAATTGTAGTGTCGGCCAAGGTTGCAAGGGAGCCAATTAGCCGCACAATCCTGCGCCAAAATGTTGCGCTTTGTTGCGTATGTGCTGGAGCCAAAAACCATCCTAATCTACGCCCATATTTTTGCAGCTCACTAAACTTCATTGTCCACTGAGGTGAAAAATCTGGTGGAATAATTTTCCAACATTGCCCAGACTCCGGGATGCCTGAATGGAGAGTTTGGACTGGTACTCTGAACTCAATTGCCCGATTACTTTAATCTCTCAGGGACACGTCATAGCTTTCGAAAATTCCATTCCATTGTGCGCCGCTACAAGTGCGACAGAAATTGTTACGTGATTTGAGTGTATGACGCGTGTTCCGCTGAGTGACGGCTACAGAGTTTAGCAGAACCTTTGCAATGACACATGCTCCAGTTTGATCTACAGGTGGGGTGGATGAGCTCTCAAACAACCGCCTGGAGTGCTTCGAATCACAGCGTTGTATGCTCATGCTTACGAAATCGCCTAATTACGTGTAACCGAAATGATGAAACGGTTCTAGGAAAGTTAATACACTAGCATGTTGTCTCAACTCACTTGTTATGGAGTTTAATGACTCAAAAACTAATGAAATTCTGATAGAATGATAAATTTATCCGAGTACTGTGAGAAAATCCTCCTCTGCATTTTCCGATTGGCGTTGAGGAAAGCGAGGTGAAGTCTACGATAGAATGCCCGATTTATTGATAAAAATCTTACACTGAGTTCTAATGATTATTGGAATTTATGTCACAAAAATGTCTGCTTAGATATATTATCAACCTCCACACAAAGATACACTTCTTACCTGTATAAGACTGTCCACCATAGGTATCTTCTGATGAGAGATTCACGAAATCTGCTGAACTCGTCACTCCACAGCACTTGAGCTGGAAAGTTTTGGGAAGAACAGTTCTCTTGAATAAGAATACAAATTTGTAAACAGTCGCAGATCAAATTTCTAGTACACCATCCTTCCCTGAGTAGATCTCATCTGAGAAGACTGTTTCAAATTCACCACACTTTTTGGTCATTTGTTCGCTCGCTGAGCAAACGTTTCATCCTCAATCAAGGTGACGTCATAATTGCAGCCTAGTCGAGTGTAGCGATGGGTCGCTGTGCCATCCAAACTGCTTGAGCAACCAGCATTCTTCCCGAAAGCACACCACATTTCCTCTTTGTGACCCCACAGAGAAGAAAACCTGCTAGAGCCAGGAAAGAAGCATATTCAGGTTCTCTCTCATATAAGAACATTTTGCCGTGGATAGATGTTTAGTTGTCTACCGTTGTCTAGTCGTTGTAAACACAGGTGACACACTAACCCAACACGTGACTTGAATTAGCTACGAAAACAGATATTCGCTGGAAAGTTGCACAGCTGAGTCAAACGAATGGAACTGGAGGATGGAATGAAGCTGTTAGGAGGCACTCCTAAAGAACATATTGCTCAACATTTCTCTCTTTCTATTTCAGCCTTTCATTGGACTGTTTTGTTCCATTCCATTCTTGATTCTTCGAATCTCGATATTGGCTGTTCAGTTGCTGCAGTATAATTTCCTCAAGGCTTTTTGTCTTCTCAATTTCGTGTGTAACTGACAAGGTTGATTGACTGATTAGTAGAGAACATAACACTGGCGACGGGAACCCTTCACGAACCCAAGAATGTCAATTTCAGCTGAGGATTTGAAATCAATCCTTCAACAACAACAAGCGCAATTTGAACAATCGCAATTGCGACTTATCCAGTCTCTCACTCAAGTCATCAATCTCCAAACTTCAGTTTCATCTCAAAGTGGTAGTTCACTATCCTTTGCGGATTCCATTGCTGCAACTATAACTGAATTTCACTATGAGCCAGCATCTGGTCTCACCTTTGATTCGTGGTACAGCCGTTGGGAGGATACATTCTTGAATGAGTTCACCGGCAAAGATGATGCGTGGAAATCCCGTCTCTTGGTACGGAAACTTGGAACCCTCGAACACGACCGGTTCACCAACTTTATCCTTCCACAACACCCAAAAGATTTGACTTTTGCGCAGACGGTGGACCAACTTCGCGAAATTTTTGGTGACCAACATTCACTTTTTAATGTCCGATACAACTGTCTCAAGTTGGCCAAGCGTGAGGCCGACGATTACGTTACTTTTGCCGGTATCGTTAATCGCGAATGTGAGAAATTCCAATTGCAATCGCTTACAGAAGATCAGTTCAAATGCCTCATTTTTGTCGCTGGACTTCAATCTTCTCAGGAATCAGATATTCGCACGCGATTGCTATCCAAACTTGAGCACGAAAAAGACATTACTGTGAAAGACCTCACCACAGAATGCCAGCGCTTGCGCAATCTCAAACATGATACCGCAATGGTACAGCAAAAGTCGCGATCGCCTATTTCCAGCAGCGTCATGACATTGAAGCGAACCGCTGTCACTCCTGGAAAAAAGCCACCAACATCATGTTGGTCATGTGGTGAATGGCATTATGCACGTTTTTGTCCATTCAAGAAACATCAGTGCCAAGCATGCCATCGTTGGGGCCATAAAGAAGGCTTTTGCCGTACCCACAATGCCAAATCACCATTAAACCCAAAGAACGATAACAGTCCGATGAAAGACTCAATCAAAAGGCGGACGTACAAGCAACGAATACAATCCAATTCTCTGTTTGCTACGTTTCAAGTTGAATTTGAATCCCGCAGGAAATACATAACAGTTTCCATCAACAATTTCCCGATCCGTTTGCAGCTTGACACAGCTTCGGATATTACATTAATATCACGTTCAGTTTGGGAATCAATTGGGAAACCTGTTTTATCCTCCACGCACCATCGGGCCAAAAGCGCCTCTGGTAGCACTTTAAAACTAACAGGCAAGTTGTCTTGTGATGTGTTATTCAACAATGTGCACTTCTCAGGAACATGCTATCTCACCGATTGTCCGAAATTAAACATACTCGGACTCGATTGGATCGAGAAACTTGACCTTTTCAGTGTACCTTTATCATCTGTGTGCAGTACTCTGAAATGTTCATCCTCCTCAGACATTGCAGAACACTTTACTAACACACTGAAGACAAAATTCAACGATGTCTTCCAAAGTGGCCTTGGATGCTGTACCAAAACCAAGGCAAGCCTCAAACTCCAACCTGCTTCCACACCAATTTTCAGACCGAAGCGTCCCGTGCCATTTGCTGCTCTCGCAACTGTGGAGAATGAACTTGTTCGTCTCCAGCAATCCGGAGTTATCCAGCCAGTAAACCACTCATCATGGGCAGCTCCCATTGTTGTCATCAAAAAAGCAAATGGCAAGGTGCGCATATGTGCTGATTATTCCACTGGATTAAACGCCGTGTTAGACTCTCACCAATATCCATTGCCGGTACCAGAAGATTTGTTCACCAAGCTCAATGGTGGAAGATGTTTCGCAAAACTGGATCTTGCTGATGCTTACCTTCAGATAGAAGTCTCTGATGACTCCAAAGAACTTCTGACAATTAACACACATCGCGGTTTGTTTCAATTTAACCGTTTGCCATTTGGGGTAAAATCTGCACCAGCAATATTTCAACAAACAATGGATGCCATGCTAAACGGTCTATCAGGAGTTGCTGCTTATTTGGATGACATCATTCTTACAGGTTCTAGTCAAGAAGAACTTCTGCATCGTTTACATTGCGTACTCGAACGGATTCAACAATATGGTTTTCGTCTACGTGCAGAGAAGTGCGCATTTTTTCTCACTTCTATCAAATATCTTGGATTTATTTTTGACGAACATGGTCGTCATCCAGACCCAGAAAATATTTCTGCCATACAACAAATGTCAGCACCGACGAATTTAGCAACCTTGCGCTCCTTTCTCGGTTTAGTAAGCCATTACAGTTCATTTTTGCCAGACATGCACCGTGTCCGTGAACCACTTAATCATCTTCTAAAAAAGGATGTGCCTTGGAACTGGTCACATCAGTGCCAGTCCGCTTTTGACAAAGTAAAGTCATTTCTCAGCTCTGATCTACTACTCACACATTACAATCCAGCCCTGGACATTACTGTTGTTTCAGACGCATCCAACTATGGTATTGGAGCTGTCATCTCTCACGTTTTCCCCGACGGAAACGAAAAAGCAATTGCCCACGCAGCTAGATCCCTAACAGTTACCGAGCGCAATTATGGTCAAATTGAAAAAGAAGCTTTAGCAATAATCTTCGCCATCAAGAAGTTCCACAAAATGCTCTATGGACGTCATTTCACGCTCATCACTGACCATAAGCCCCTTCTCGCCGTTTTCGGATCCAAGAAAGGCATCCCTGTTTACACAGCCAACCGTTTGCAACGTTGGGCTACAATGCTTTTGGGCTATGACTTCTCCATCAAGTACCAGTCTACTGATGCTATTGGCCAAGCTGATGCATTATCAAGACTCATGGATTCTCAACGTCAACAACCCGAGGATGCTGTTGTTGCCTCGATAACGGTGGAACCAGAAGTTAACGCAGTGCTTGCTACTACAATCCGTGCACTCCCAGTTACTTCCGCCATGGTTCGCGACGCCACTGCTCGTGATCCGTTACTTCAAAATGTACTCCATTTTCACCGCACACAATGGCCTGCAGTATGTTCCGATAAACAACTTCAACCGTTCTACCAACGTCGATCCTCACTTTCCGAGGTTGATGGTTGTTTACTCTTCGCAGAACGAGTAATTGTGCCCCCGGAATTACGGAGTGATGTCCTCAAACAATTTCATTTTGGACATCCCGGTATTAACTGCATGAAGGCGCTAACACGTAGTTATGTCTACTGGCCGAGCATGGATAAGCAGTTAGAAGAACTTGTAAGCAAGTGCTCCAAATGCCAACTATCTGCGAAATCCCCTCTGTTAGGAGGCACCCCTAACGAAAATATTGCTCAACATTTCTCTCTCTATTTCAGTCTTTTATTGGACTGTTTTGTTCCATTCAATTCTTGATTCTTCGAATCCCGATATTGGCTGTTCAGTAGCTGCAGTATAATTTCCTCAAGGCTTTTTGTCTTCTCAAGTTCGTGTGTAACTGACAAGGTTGATTGACTGATTAGTAGAGAACATAACAGAAGCAACGCGCGATTCCTCAATATTTACTGAGTTCACAATGAGCGTCACCACGTTCTTTGCTGCATCAGAATGCGTCTTCGTCATAACATATCGTTTTGGTCATTCTTGACCAGATGAACAAACTGCCTGTTTTGTCACGGAGCGAGGTTGGCTGGACTGGCATATGAATAACAACTATGCCAGTTAGCTGAACGTCCACAGTACCGACTTATATCCAAAAAAATTCACTTTTTCTCAAAAAAACTCCTAAAAAAGGCTCTCATACGATGAAATTCTTCTTACACGGCACAGAAGGCGCGCAACGCAATTTCTGTTGGTCACGTTTACACGGAAAACCTTGATCTTCTGCGGAACCATTTCTGGTCCCAGACGAAGGCTCTTTAGGGGCCTGATATTGGGGTTGACCAACAATAAAATGTGCTATCACTGTCATCATCACCAACTGCCCTTTTTCTTTTTTTTCCAGTCTGTTTCTCCCATTACTACGATCGTTTTTACATCTGCTGTCAATATTATCATCATTATCATCGTCAGCGTCATCGGGCAGTACCATCAGCTTAGGCCTCCACGCTTGGGTTCGACAAGATGTTACATGTCAGCAAAATTCCTGCACTAGAATAGACAACATAGAGAAAAGCAAACTCGTTTAATACCAGTTTATTTTACTCACTTCATTCCATTCCGAACTGCACAGGTGATACCAGATGAAATCAATAAATGACCTTGTAGCGTTGGTTCTACATTTTCAGGAATAATCCAAAACTCTCATTAAACTGGAAAAGATACAGCGGTTGACAGACAACCTTGGAGGTTCGGTAAAACCTCCTTAAATCATGAAATTGTGGAACCTAAAGCACACATGTACAGCCAAACACATGGAAGAGCACTGTTGGGCAGCGCGAGCTTAAACACGTGAACCAAGGGCGACAGTGGACTGATCTTGGGACGTGCATAGTGCAGAGGTCATGGTGCCTGTGTGGACAGGATGTGGTCATCATCATCATCGTCGACAACACGACATCAAAACCGATGCTTGACTGCCGTACAACCATGATTTATTTCAAAGCCTTGTTGTAAGAAAAACAGTAAAGGTGGACGGGGTGGGGACTTATTGCTAGCTTACCACAATCGTTCAGAGCTGCCTATACCTGCAGACATTCACTCAGACGCTCGGGATAGGAACTGACAATAAGAACGCCACTGACATCAGTTGGCAACCACATCTTGTAGTGTCTCCAACCAGGCACAGTGAGGATCACGCGGTCCCCATCCTGGAAGGCGAGTAGCACCGACAGCACCCAAGCGTTTCGTGATCTCCTTCATACTCCTCTGCCAAATCAACGGTTGGCTATCTCTCTGTTTACGCCACTCCGTGTTGGGCATGGAAAACAGCACTCTCTTCGGCAAACGATGGTTCGGTATACGCAACACATGTCCCAACCAACGCAGCTTGTGGTGCTGGACACATTCTTCTATGGAAGTACCCGTCGCACAACCGAAACGCGCTTTCTAACTGCCTCGTTACGGATTCGCCGATACCAACCCACACGAGCTATGTTTCTGAGACAACGATTGTCGAACACCTGAAGAAGTCTCAGTTCCGCTGCTCGAATAGGCCAAGTCTCATATCCATACAACAAGACAGCCCGTACTGTAGCTTGATACATACGTCCCTTCAGATTCAGGGATAAACCATTCTGCATAGGTAGGTGTCTCAAATTAGCGATCTGACAACACTCGCTGCTGCCGCAGTGATATTGATTGGCTTGGGTCGGTTTGATTGCATTCAACGGCCTGTCTGACGCCATAGGTGTCTCAAATTAGCGATCTGACAACACTCGCTGCTGCCGCAGTGATATTGATTGGCTTGGGTCGGTTTGATTGCATTCTCTCAACGGCCTGCAAAGCATCAGTGGGGTCAGCTTTGTGGTTTGCGTCTCTCATATGTTGGCCGACTGAACTGCTTACCGACGTCGTCTTATCGCTGACAATTGTTTCTTTATTTCCTGACCAGGCTGATTTGTCATGTGTGCAACCTGTCCTGTATCACAGCCGTGCTACACGGTTTGACCTTAGTCCAGTCACCACACAGTTGAGAAGCGTGGTGACAACGAAAACGGTCTGCAGATTCTATGATAGAGCCAGTCTGTCGCCAAGTAGAGGTTAGTAGATTCAAGCATACCAGCTGTGGTGGCTTGACACCTTCATAAAAAACCATTCATGCTATATGAGCGTATCGGAATCCCCTTTTTCCCATTATATTTTTGCACAGTTTGATTGCATCTCGTAGAGCCAATTTTCAGGAGCACAGAATGAATAAACCGACGCATAACTTCGCTCAAATAACAATTATTCGGCAGCACTTGGTTTCCCACATTTGAACCAGTGGTGCAAATCACAGGTTCCTCAACCAAAACAATTGTGCTGACTACCAAATTGGGTTTCGCTACTTCAATGATGTTGAATGTCTGTCAGTACAGTGGTATCCCGAAAACAGCCATCCTTCAAGTCGTCAACGTCCAAAAAGTCGACAGAACATTTTAATCTTGCAAACTATCTGTGATCCAGAACGACTTTTGTGATTTTGTGTTTTTATTCATCCTCTGGCCAGAAAAAGTCGTCATCCTTAGTCAGAAATGATAGTTCAGACGCAGAAAATCAGAGGCTCCCAGCATGTGCCGTCGGAGTAGTGGTAACACTCTTGCCTTGCATTTCAAATGTGCGGAGTTCAAACCCCGGCACGGCCAAGGACATGCACTGCGGGTGAAAGTTGAGTCCACCGTCTCACCTCTTTGGTATGGACTCAAGAGAATGATTACTCCAGGATCAGAGGGCGTGTTCAGACGACAGTCATGTAAGTGCATTCTACAAATCCCGCAACCGCCAGCAACTGTCAATGTTTCTGTTGTCCCAGGATGATAAAGTTTGTCACAGACCATTGCATCTGGCGTCGACCCAAAGGGGCAGATCATCAGTCATTCAGTCATCTATTCACCTGGAAGCCATCTACCAAGACTACGTTGGTCCTACAGACTGTGGCCAGTAGCATATTTTTCCAAAATACACTAGTCATTATACGAGTACGTTTGGTAGTTGGCTTGTTCGCTGAGCTGGGCAACTGGATTGCAAACGTTTCATCACCAATCGAGGCGACACCATCAGTGCATTAGCGTAGTGGTGCGTAGCGATGGGTTAGTGGTTGTGCCCAGCTCAGCGAAAAAGCCAACGACCCTACCTGAGCTACCAACATATTCCTCCATAAAAAACGAGTACGTATTTAAAGATGGTTCTTTGTTTTACGCACGTCAGTTTTTATTTTGACATTATAAAGTTCTGAACATAAGCATTTCCAATCGAATTGACTCACCGGAGGCTGAATCAGTCCAACAGTCAGACTGTCCACTGTGTTTGCTTCCATTGACGTATATGCCTTCACACTTTTCGCGAATACCTCTACCACATAATCAGCTATCTGAAAGTGAAATCAGGACAGATCAGGGATGTATGAAAGAACTGGGTGAACTCAGTTCGTTCTTATATGGGGATTACATTGTGCAGACGAAGGCTTTCCTCGATACACAAAAGTGAATTTAGACACCAGTGTCTGGAAATGCATTTCTAAGAGTGTCGCAGTGTCTATGAGACAGAAACCGCTAGAGACTCTGAATATATATATATAATCTNCCATTGACGTATATGCCTTCACACTTTTCGCGAATACCTCTACCACATAATCAGCTATCTGAAAGTGAAATCAGGACAGATCAGGGATGTATGAAAGAACTGGGTGAACTCAGTTCGTTCTTATATGGGGATTACATTGTGCAGACGAAGGCTTTCCTCGATACACAAAAGTGAATTTAGACACCAGTGTCTGGAAATGCATTTCTAAGAGTGTCGCAGTGTCTATGAGACAGAAACCGCTAGAGACTCTGAACATATATATATATATATATATATATATATATATAATCTGGGTTTCTGCTGAAAAAATTCCTCGTTCACTATTCCATTTTGTTTGAACTTGCTCTGTTGATGATATTCATCCTTCAGAAGAAGACAGCGATACGAACAAATCAAGCACTTGTTGCCTCTACAACGTGATTCTCATAAGTTGTAGATCCCAAAAAGGTGATTCGTCTGTTCAGGAGGTAGTACGATACCCCCTGAAGGTGGCTTATTGAGAAGGATTACGACGCTCACGCCACTGTCTCCTCAAAAGCCTCAACTTCATTCTCAGTTACCCCTCCTTGATATGGTGAATCACTTTAGGTCCTACATCCAAAATTGTAACCAAAGTTTAACTCCTCCACCAACTAATCTCAGAAAGCTGTTCTAGCCTGTCACCATCAACGAAAACCTCCAGCATAATGTGGGCTGAGTTTGATTTAGACGTGCAGCTCGTCAAATGTCTGCTGATATTTTCACGAATCAACAAGATCAACACCTCGTCGTGTGTAAATTGATTGTAGTTCCATGTGCTGCTAATCTAGCCATGACTGATTTATGTAACTAAATCCTTCATAGTACTCAACCCCCGCGATGATATAGAATAAAGTACAGGCTCGTGAGTTTTCGTCTCTCTCCCCCACCTTTACGAGAAAAATCAGAAACAAAACAAAACTAGCCTGGAGGTGAACTGGTTGGAAAATACGTCAGCTGCCGTAGTTTTTCAGACTTAAACTCAAGGCCTAATTGAGCTAGGTCAGTGATTGAAGCGCATACTAACTGAATGAAAGATGAGTGGTTCAAACCCGATCTTTGAATCTCGACCTCTGTCTAGGATTGGGCAGCTTTGAGTTATCTTGGCCCCAGTGCTGTCTTCGAGTGGCTTAGCAGCCGTGCACCAAAATATGTTACAGCTAAACGATTAATTCTTTTTGTTACTGATAGAATTCCTGAAAAATTATTCCCAGATGGAATAATCAGCCAGTTTAGGGATGTCAAGCAGATAAGGTTTTCCGCAAAGAAACCAAGCTCTGAAAACGTGCCTTGGAAACTCATCTATTTGTAGCTGTTGCCGAAAAGTACTAGTCTATGACTCAGGCAATAACAAAACGAACGACAATCAACGCGACACCTGTTGGGCAGTAACACAGAGCTTCCACCTATCTCTAAGAAAGTGACTGGCTCACGACTCTATGGGTCAGGGAAGACAAGCAAGTACAAGCTAGCTTGGATTAGAATAGTGATAAGTGAGCTCACTAAAACACCAACAACCTCAGTGTTTGAAATCTTGTCACTTTTGTTTAAATATAGATAAAATTTAGGCATGGTTTCAACTCTCAAACGACTGCGTAATCACTATTTTTATGTGCACTCCTAATTGCTTTACAGCTGGTGAACAGCATGTGTTTGCTTCATACGAAAGTATGAAGTGTTTGACAAGGAAATCGTTCACCGAGCAAGTTTCATAAACGCATCCACAACGCAGCATGATGTGTTTCCAGTGAACATGCTGTGTGCGGCTCCTACTGGCTGTGGAGTCTTATATGATGAGCGGTGATTGAATGGAATGTCTTATTCTTGCAACGACGCCCTTTTCAGGTTGTCAATATGAATAGAGCGTTCGTCGAAGATAACATCGTTTGACAGATGTGCCGCACGTCTGATGTCAAAGTTGTCATGTAAAGTGAATAACGGCGACGCATTTTTAACTGGACACGTGGGTAAAGGCTCAGTGAGTTCTCCACTTAACACAAATTCAAGTTGGATCTCTGAATTCATGTTGAATTAAGGAACAAGACTGATCAAAATTCGGGGAACCGCCTGTTTACGCCATATCTTTTAGGGGCAATCCCTCAGACAGGGGTTCAATTCTGGTGTTTAGGCAAACCAAGGTTGAAAAACACGCTCACTAGTGTGAAGAAAAGGTGCCACTCGACAATATATCTACCCCATACAACTGATGACCTTGCGTTTAGTTGATTCAAGTTGCACAAACGGGCCGTATAGTTAGTAAGACCGGTGGGCATTTTGAGCTCAACTAGACTTGTCGTGCGGGTGGGTTAAAATTTTTTTAGGTTGAATAAAAATATGTGTGTCAGGTAACAAACAACTACTTAAGTAACGCTGTTGTGATGCCCGGTAGACTGCAGCACATTTAGCTGGTGGACATCATAAACGAGAGATTCAATTGAGTCTCCCGTAAAAACCAGATTGATTTGCAGATGAGTGTATTTCTCGAAAACAGTGCAATTTGGGTTCAAGTAGATCATAAGGTTGACGGAAACTCGGGGACTGCGCCTACCTGATGAGCCCGAAGTGGAAGGGCGAAACCGGTCGTGGGCTGTCGAAGAGTTTTCAGCAACCTTCTGAGTAGTTTCCTTTATGAAAAGATATTGTAACTTTTTCAACCTATTCTCAGATGCGCAACCAGGGTGCCTTCGCACCATCTCTCGTATGTTGTCCGAAGTGCGTATCGCAGCTAAAGCCCAGACTGGCAACTAACACATGAGCCTGCAGATTTCATGAAAACGTCGGTATGCTAACATCTAAAACCCAGGATGACGATGGCAAACACTGCACACATTCTAAGGGTGTTTAACTGTACTGAACCCCGATATCAAAGACCTCCTCAATGAGCAACAGTTGGCTTGTAATGTGTGACGTTATTGAGGAGCATTTGAGCAGCATATGGTTGAAACACTACTCACCTTGTCTTTGTTGGCAAAGTAGATTGAGAAACAAGCCATAACTGCCAAAGCCAAAACCCCAACCAGTGCGGCATACTGAAATTGCACGAGAATGGACGAGAAGGGGAGCATTAAAGTGTGGGATTCATACGAGTAGCTTTCAATCGATAAGTACTTGTGCAAAGCGTAGGCAGAGCAGGGTAAGCATTCAGACAGTCCTTACGTAATTGTTCTCAAATTATCGATGCCAAACGTGTTCTTTTGATACATTAGCATAATAGACATGGGAAGGAACATAGGGCAACCGGTTCTTTAAAGAAGCTTCGCTGGGAGCAAACGTGACAGGGAACAGTAAAACGGATGGCTCCACCTCCAGTTGGTTACCTTGCCAACCAAACGACTGATTTTTAACAAGCAAATTGTTACAGCGAGTTTTACCAACAGTAAGTTTCTATGGGAGAGATACGGCAACTAATGTTTTAGCTGTCACGGTTCCATTGCCAGACAGCTGAACACTGCATTGTGTTCAGTCCCCCTGTCCAAAGACGCACCATTTCATCCATCACCTGACAAAACGCCTCAATGTATGTGAAGTTTTATGGTCGAAATATCTTCTACATGTTTGGATCAAAGCATTTGCTTTTAATTATGCCAGCATGCAGTTAACGTTTTTTCCTAAAATGATTCGGAATACCGCCTAACATGATTCACTTCTCCACTTAACTGGTGAAATTTATGCCAATGTACAGATTGCAGACACATGACAAATTTAGAGGAGGACACTCGAAACTAAAGTGTTTGTGTTTGCAGAATGGTAAAGCATTTAGAATCCTGAATTAAGTCTTTTCACACGCACTTGCAGAAGGGATCTATTTAAACATTTTCTAAGAAACATCTGAAATCTACGGGCTTAGAACGATGGAACCGCGGAATAAACTTGCACCGAGCAACATTTTCCATCTTTTAACATCAGAATTGTTCCATACTTTCAGTGAGGCAGTAATAATATAACGTTCAATAGTTGAGACTTGCTATCCTATTACTAGCGGAACGGTATATACCACTAATGCAGCGTGCAAGTAGCCTATGGTCTGGTATACAAACTCCACCTCCGCGTTTGATAGATGGTGAAGTTTACTGCGGAAATGGTGAAGCCCCTTTACATGGTCTGGTCACTAAATGTCCAGGAATATTCAAGAGGACGAGTGAGAATGTCCAGTTTGAAAAAAAAACATTGTGCAAATGAGCTGTTCACTTTCGTCTCTAATAACGTGTAGCTACTTGGTTCGTGCTATCCAATAAATGATTTCGTGGCTTTTCTCCCTTACTAGTATTCGAGTGCAACCGCCCGATCGTTCCACTGTTCTGATACCAGTTGAGGTCATCTGACATCTCTGCTGACTAAATTCTGGAGAATTTTGAGAAAATGATATCGATAGACCTTGTGGCATGATTAAAACAAATTCCCTACCTACATGGTAATAGAAGACAAAGCTAACTACCATGTCAAGGTGATTACCCCTGACCGAGTTTCAAACTGGAGGAAGGGACCTCATCAAATACGTGGCGCTTGCCACGTGGTTGTGCGCGTCCCTCATTAACTTCCGGTTTTCAGCGCCGTACATCTGTTGAGATATCGCCCTGGTGAGCTCAAAAAACCTCGCCTAGACCTTTTTGGCGGAAAATGTCTTCCAGAATAGTTGATTAGAAAATATTTTGTCAAAAGTAGCCTATGTTCTATTCTTGTTCTACTTCAGTTGACTCAGATTAGTAGTTTCTAGCTCAAACAGGAGGATGACTCATGAATTGGTGACAAATGTCACAAAACACATTCATTTTGTCTTTTAATTGTCATTCACATTGTCTCACACCTTTAATGCAGCTCAGTTAACTTTTATATCTCTGAAGTGGTCTGAATACATTCCTCGTGAGGCAATATGACACGTCCTAGGACTTTTCCACGTCATCAGTGGTGAAAAATTGCGTTTATATTTTCATGTATTCTGCATTTAAGTTTTCTACTTTGGACGAGAAACAAGAGAGGCGAGAAAAGGCGATGGGACCACCAGCGTTTCCTACACCACATGAATTCTAATCCACAGATGATCAATCAAAGCCTTCCCTTTCAACTAACTCTAAGAGCGAAATGAAGATGAGCCCACCTCATCCAATTCAAATCACATGTGCACTGCGTTTTCTTATGCAGGACACACGCGGGTATCGGCTGCATATTGATTTCTCCTCCATGAATGTGCGTACACGTGACCTTAGGAGGATGGATCAAGGTTGCCTGTAGATTCGAGCAAGCTTGGCTGACCAATTCACATGCATTGTTTTGCAAAATGCAGAACAATGAAGTCATAAACAAATGTCATTCTAGTAAACAAACGGTTTGCGAAAAGTTGCTTCGGTAAGGTTACCAAGTCAGTGTTGAAAAAACGTTAAAAACTGGGCTTCCTCGGTCCCATGGTTGCTCACACATGTTAAGTTACTTGATAGCGAGATGAATTGTCCGAAATCATCGAACCAGATTTGAAACCCCACGGCTAAGGACACACATCGGTATGCCAGAGAACAGCTTCATTGTGTTATCTTTTCTTTCGTGCGCGAAATAGTCACAAGCTACATAAATCATACAACTCAGCATCTGTCCCAGATAATGAATGAGCATTCCTCATTCCGGTGGAGAAACGACAAAGTAAGGTGCGTCACAAGTACAGTCGTAGCCCACGTAATCGATATCAAGCACTAGATCAATTCTGCTGAATCTCCTAGCTTGATTTGCACGTAAACATATCAATCTAATATGCTAAAAATCACTCATAAAGCCTAAAGTAGTCATCAGTTGTTGCCCGTCATCAGAAACGTCAAGCGAGGGCAGAGATTCTTCAACAGCCAATCAAATTGTGCTACAAGTTGAGTTCTAACAAACCGATACACCTTGGTCCGCACCACATCTTAACACTACTGTGTATCGAGTCTTATTCACACTGATGATTGTTCACGTTAGCCAATATGATATCAAATCTCAAATCTGTTTTCAAACAACTTTCTGTGTCAAACTTACGAGGTATAGCAAGACTTTATAGTTGCAGCAAGCTCCGCAATATCCAATGATCGAGACGATGGCAAATATAGCTCCCAAGACAAACAGAGTGATTCCGATGGGGGCTGTAGAAAGAATAATGAAAAATGATGTGCTGAAAACATGATTTTACACTGCACCATCGCTGATTTTAAATATATATAAAAAACTGTTTCTAAGCGGTTACCTAACGCTTTTTGGTAAGTTACAGCTACCAGTAGTGTCATCTGAATTCATGGAGTGTTGGTGCAGAACTGCCCCTGGGGCGCGATTCCCTACAACACGTTTATATTGGAAGTAGCTAAAGCCTTTTAAGTGCACAAATCACCATGATTTATCTATTGTCCGTTACACTGTATTTGGTCTAGGAAGATTAAGGTTGATATTTGGTGTATACAACTCATATAGTGACTGAGGTACAAAGATTCTCTCAGAGAGCACAGACAAAGAGTGGCCAGAAGTGATGGGTAGAGTTAAAAAGAAAAGCAATCCCTTGGGCTGATTTGCACAAAAGTGAACAACTTGGCATTCGCGCGCCTGCAGAGGAAACGCTCAACTTGTACATTACCTTGGGGGTCAGATTATTACACAAGAAGAAACATGCTGCATTCGTATATGCAGATGATTGGACGTTTACTTCACACCGAAATGCACTATACACATGTCATAATGATATCGTACTTAAAGTGTCAAAGTACATTCTGTAGTAAGTATTGAGGTGCGCACTGAAAAGATAGTTACAACACCAGTGGCCCCAGTCTGGTAACATGTTACACACCTGCGAATACTTTCCACGTAGGATGGTGATACTTACCCGTTCTATCAAGCAGGAAATAAAAAGAAACCGCAGTTGGATGGTACAGACTGTGGCAGATGTTTAGTATAACTCATGAGCCACATTGATGTATGCCTGTTAACAAGCACACAGCTGGACATTCGCCCAAATGGTTGCCGTAGACCCTACCGAAGTGGGAGAGTGACGTTGGTGGATTCACACAAAGGCTTACGCTTCTATTATTGCTTTTTTCTAAATGTTTCCAATGGCCAGATGCTGTGCTAGCCAGAACGGCCAAACTATATTGCAGTATTTATAAATTAGAAACCTGTATGCATAAAACTGCCAACTGGATGATTTTGAACGCACGGGATTACTCTGCACGCATTTGAAGTTTATCCTAATTTCAACGATTTTTGCACCCAGTCTATTCCGTGCCTTTTGTCACCGGTCATTTGTGACCAACTTTCTGAGCGTAACAGGGGAAGAATGGTTTTCAGCTTTATCTTCAGCTTGTTCAGTAGTTGCGAACTATGTACCGTACATATTTGGAAGTTGAAAAACGGAGGATGCTGTCGTGATTGTCTGTATTTAGCAACACTCGGAGTATTTAAAGATGCAGTTGAAGGTAGCAATTCATTTTGGTGACGTGTTTGTTTACATAACTCTTTTTAGGTTGTAGATCACCATAAAAAATAGGTTACATGAATGAGACAAGTCACATGCTCTCTAGTTGTCGCTAAGCTGTTGAAATCTGCCTCAAATCGACACGGCAAAAACATCATTTGAAAGAAAAATGATAAAGTTCTACTCACAAGTAGCCGTCAGGATCCGGCCGATCAGTTCTGTAACTTGAGCAGCATCCTGAGTAACGGAGATCGATTGGAGGAGTGGATTGAGAAAGCCATTGATGAGTTTGTGCACTACATCTTGACCCCAGATCATCAAAGCACCAACCGCCAGGAGCACTAGACCCACAAGCTGATGAGAAGAATCGGGGAAAAGGGTTGTTTGTTATCATATTTTCCTATAAAAAGAGACTATCTTCAGATGTGGGTTAACGTACTACTTGTACACTTTTATAATCATTATGTTCCTATCCAACTGCAGGTTAATCGCACTGGTGACCGGATGTTGCAATGTTCAACTACCAACCAGGAAGTTGTGGATTCGAATCTGCGTAGATACCTAGTTCCCGATATGGACGAAACAAGTCTGCGATGCTTCTCGGTCTGCCAGCATTACCTGCACAATGGCGTATCGAGTAACATTTCGAAGTCTCTTACTACTTCTATGGAGCAGACAGTTTGCCCCATGGTTGTATGCTTGGCATTTCCAACGCTTAGTACCACTTAGTTTCAAAATTCCGTTTACGACACTGAAAGGTCGGCTAACATTTTTAACTTATTTTGCGCACTATAGTGAAAATTCACCACTTTAATCTCCACATACTACATACGGTGTTGGCCACGAGTTAAGTATCATTTTCCCGAAACATTCAATCGAGTGTTTTGTGATTCTACCAGGTAGACAGCTGAAGGTTCCCAGTTAACATCGCTAATGCACAATCCTAAAAAGAGTTCGAATAGCAATATCAGCAGATAGTTTGTAGCCCCAGTATTCTTTAATGCTCCCTGTGTGCTAAGGACGACGGTTCAGAAGAGCATCATTGCATGCAAAATGTCTCCGTTTTATCTAATTCNCGGGTTTGGGTTAGTGTAGGTAGAATTGGGCGCTAAGGGAGCCTTACAGCAACGCTGTAGTCGAGTGATCTACTTCGACCTAATCGAAAGTGAAGTAAACTCGTCACCGTTTAGTTCAAACGTTGACGTAGAAATCAGCAATTGCAGGTTCGTTCACTTTAGTTCTCTGCACACTGTCTATTGACAAGAAACTGTTGTTAAAAAAGTCTTGCAGGGTGTATGTGTGCATGTTGCATGCTAGTGACAAGGTTTATTGATCAAATTAACACTAAAGAAAATTTAGCCAGCCCGATTTTCATGCTGGACAAACTAAAAACGTCGAGGACTAAAGTAAGTCAAAATGTCTGAGGAAGCTACCTGAATCGCAAACGTCCAGTTGTTGGGGCATTACATTCTTCGGTTCACGACTAAAAAGGTTTTTCCGCTTCACAACAGGGTCGATATCTTACCAGACGTAAAAACAACCACCTTTGTTAACACATTCCAGTTGACGGTGATTAGCAATCCAATAAACGACGGAAAACCAGCAATTAACCATGTCCGAATTGACCGAAGGATCCGCTTCTACCTGTGTATTCATAGATGCATTCTGTTTTGCTGAAAGTTAGACGCTGCGTCAGACCCTGTTGAAAAAAAGTATTTGTCTTCTTTTCTTCAGTAAAGCATGGTGCATTGGAGTCATCATGAGAGTTGGAAGTTTCTTATGGCTACAACTAGACACTCATTTAAGTGGGTGGAACATTAGGTAAGAATCTGATCTCTTTGGCGACATATAGCCAAGAGAACCGAAGAGGCCAAAACTGCTACTGATGTTCTAATAAGGACAACAGCTCTCTAACTTCGGTTTATCTGAACTTCATCGCGGTGGTTCAGAATTTTCAACCAATACTCCTCTGGTGATTGTGTATCTTGCCACATGTCACTCATTGTCAACAGTGTAGTTTAGCTATTCTTATGTTTCATTGCGTAACGTGTGACGCACTAATAACCTAAAACAGCCTCATGCATTTGAAGGACTCTTCACTAGTGAATGCACTCTGATTCTGGTAGAGTGAGTCAGGCTAGAGCAGAATCAGAGTGCATTCACTAGTGAAGAGTCCTTCAAATGCATGAGGCTGTTTTAGGTTATTAGTGCGTCACACGTTACGCAATGAAACATAAGAATAGCTAAACTACACTGTTGACAATGAGTGACATGTGGCAAGATACACAATCACCAGAGGAGTATTGGTTGAAAATTCTGAACCACCGCGATGAAGTCCAGATAAACCGAAGTTAGAGAGCTGTTATCGTTATTAGAACATCAGTAACAGTTTTGGCCTCTTCGGTTCTCTTGGTTATATGTCGCCAAAGACATCAGATTCTTACCTAATGTCCCACCCACTTAAATGAGTGTCTAGTTGTAGCCACAAGAAACTTCCAACTCTCACGATGACTCCAATGCACCATGCTTTACTGAAGAAAAGAAAACAAATGTATTTTTTCAACGGGGTCTGACGCAGCGTCTAACTTTCAGCAAAACAGAATGCATC
>NW_008751691.1:1076866-1096792 GCF_000715545.1 Opisthorchis viverrini | reverse complement strand
AAACATTTACAGGTTCGTACAGGTTCAGTAAAAATAGCTGTTTGGATATGTGTACTGTAGTCTTTTAAATTCAGCTAATACTACACCCACATGTTTGTACTTGGACTAGGATTATTCTCACCCTTTTCTATGCAATCTGTCGCTCGGTGTGAGCACTTGTGTCCAAGCTATGCAACTACATTTATTCGTTCCACTTGACCGATTTGCATTTCTCTACCGATTTCCAGTCGACCACTAACTTAGGTAATCCAGCAACCAACTGCTTGCCATTATTGCCCATGTAATGCTACAAATAGATTTTGGACTCGAAAGATTTGCAGAGAAAATCTATACAATTCGCCTATTTATGTCACCTTCATTTTAAAACCGTTCTTTCTTTCTGAAACAGACAAAGTGGGAGAGATAGCCTGATGGTTAGAGCGCGTCGTATGAACCCAACCTCCGCCTCTCCACTTCCCCTGTCTGGGCTTGGGCAACGTGGCAATATCCATCCCTCGGGTGGCATGGCAGGTAGGCACCGGAAGCGTGTTACAACTGTTACAACGTTTGTCTGTTTAGCCTGTTCCGACCAGAATGCAAGTAGGGCATGTTGTCTGCGTTGGAGAAATCGGCATTATTCACGGTCTAGATTCGATTCGGATTAGCGGGATGTCAAGTGTGTGTACCTGTGGACAAAACAAACTCACCAAGCTGATTGTGTTGATGATGATAAGCAGGATCCTGCATGGGAAATTGCACAACATGTTATTGCCGCGTTGAGAGCTGTTGAAATGGAAATACATCGGATGAGCACAAACTGATCCCATATGCATAAAACAGTCAAAAATATCACACGGGTGACGAGTGATGGTTGACATATCGGATAGAGCTTCAAGCGGTACGATTGTATGTCCACACAACCACGTGAAAGATCCATTAGAAGTAGACGTTACTATATTCAAAGTATGGTAATCACATAGCAGAATACAACATACATGCAATATACAAAAAAACATCAAAAGGCAAAAGATAATAGACAGAGAAAATGGAGAAAAGGAGTTTCTCAGAAAAAACTTCGATATCTAAATGCTTCAATAACGTAATAAGGGAAACATCCCTTCTGGTTACTTTCTGGCTTCTTGAGTAACGGCTTCTTAGAAAAAGTGCTGCGTCTTTTTTATTCTGAGCTGAGAACGTCTTTTTGTACGTCTTTTTGTTTATTCTACGCATCATTTCGTGAAGTGAGCAAGACAGGTGGTACTTAATAAGGAAGAAACGGCTGGTTATTAATTTCCGACCTCGAATACTAGACTGAATTTATTTGCCCGACATGATTCCAACTAAAATCTCAAGACCTCTTCACCACGTATGATCCTAAGTTTCTCACAGATGATAAGCGAAGATCCAACGAAACATACGAAAAAACAAACACAATCCGTGATTTAGTCAACCAAATTGTTGAATTAAAAATGCTTGGTTCAGGGAAACTCGATATTTGTTGATTCATAACGCGTTAAACCAGGTGATTGATTTAGGGAAACAAGGGTAGAATAGAATGAGACGTACAGTTTCAGCATTGATTACAAGTTTATCCTAATAGGCCTGGAGAGTATTCAATAAGTCTGTAGTACTGATAATCACATATACGTAGTGCATTGAGTCTGTCACGATCCAAACACTCGAGTGTGTAATGCGGGATGAATGACCGATCATTTACACAGGCATGAACCTCTACGATTCGGCACAAACCACCGCAGTTAAAGTGCGGGATAATCAGCTACTCCAGACTGAACGGTCATTTGTTCAAACTACTAGCAGGCTTGAAACTCCCCGGAGTTTTGTGAAATGCGCACTGCTGATGATCCCAAATGAGAATGAAACAGATGTACAGTGCTACTTCACTGACAGGAAGCCTCCACTTTGTTCTACCTGTTAGTCACAAAAACAATTTATCACACTAAACAGCGAGTGACTACGATAAATGAGGTAATAGATACTCTCTCTCACAGCAGCTTCCTCTTTTATAATAGCAGTTTTTCAACACCATGGCAGATTCGACAGAAAGTCTGGACTGGTAGTGGATCATGCACTCACCAATGAGCAAACTCGTAAATCTTCTACAGTGAACAAAAATCGATGTATCTGCAATATTTCACTGAGACACCCACAGGTTGACTCCGTGGAAGTTGTGTAACACCGGAAGCTGTGTATGAACATGGAAGTGGTGAAAATCGGTGCATATCCAGGCGAGCTATGTACCAACATTCCATTGGTTTTCGCTCATTGTTCGTCGACCTAGCAGACTAGATATGCAACTTTTCAACGACTATTAATTACATAGGGCAGTTAAGATATCACGTAGAAAACATTCCGTCACTCCAGATGACATGAACCCTAGTTGATAGGCTTCGAGACAGCATGGTCGTTCCACCGCAGGTGACTGCGCGCATGCACGCCACTACAACACAGCAACCCAGTAAGTTGTAAAACTAAATGTGGCCACCAGCATCATTGAGTCTTACAGCCTTGCTTCTCAAAACTCACGACAGGCATATATATAAAAGCCCTAACTGGTCCCGGGGCGAGATAGCGCGAATCTAATGACCAGAAGGTCCGTGGTTCGAACCCGACCTCTGCCTCTCGACTTCCCCTGTCTAGGCTTGGGCAACCTGGCAGTATCCCAGCCCTCCTGCAACCTTTGTGTGGCATGGCAGCTAAGCACCAGGAAGGTGTTACAGCTGAACGATATAAATGGTCCCGCTATTGAGCTGAACAAATTGGCCCTAAGTACTCACAACATATGTCCATTCCAAAGTCGCATTTCTTGTGCACTCACCACGCAGGTGGACTTTTCTGTTGACCCATTTTTCAGTCTTCATCACCAGTGCTTCGCCATACAGTTTCAACAACATCAATAAGCAAGCGACACAAATTCTTTGAATCCCGCAAGCGTTTAAAGCCAATGAGCAACATCTCCGTATCGATCCCTCCAATTCTTAACTATCGAAATTCGGTCGGGCAATTTTCCCGTGTTAACGTCCCAGGGAAGTTGAATCGACATAGTGACTTTTCATCTTTAGAAACAAAGTTAACCAAAGTATGGAAGTACACTGAACTACGCAGTGCGCCGGGTAAGATGACTCAAGACCCATTGGTTCGGTTCTGCAAAGTTTCCGTACGTATGAGCTTACTTCTATAGTTAACACAGAAAAGTACTGTCGCACTCTGCGATGCACTTTGTGGATACACCAATATAGAATATATATATAAAGAATATATATAGAACTCAAGTGAAATGTTGTCTAGCATTAACTTGGAGCCAGGCATGGAAAAACCGAGTGCAATATCGGTTGAATGTGTCCTAACATGCGCCATGTTTTCTGGTTAACACGTACACGCTGTCAGGCATGACAGTGGGTAGCGGAATTTCAATGGAACAGTTGCGTAAACTACACGGTTAAAAACCACATCAAAGTTCCGCAAGCATTTCTACTTCTTTCCTGTGTGCTAAACGGGAAGTAAGTTTCTGAGTTCATTTTGAAACAGCTGACGTGCTATTATCTATAGTGTTTCAAACAGCTGACGTGCTATTGATCTATAGTGACAGTTTCCCAGCGTTGCGGAGACTTTACACAAAGGTGAAGCAAGGCTATAAATAATCATATTATTTTTCATCATGTTGTCATACTGCCCGCATAGCTGCAAGTTTCAACAACCAAGAAAGTCCTATTGTGCAGTGAAGAGAAACAAAAGTTTGCCACGTCAGTGCTCTCACAGCACGGATAAAAGTGCTTTGAAAGAACAAGGTCAGAACTAGAATACCAAATTGTGATGTGAAATATCATGTCGGGCCGCTGTTTGTGCATCACGTTCATGCAACTTCCAAGGACTACGTGGGTTCTTACGCTACCAGTTTGCTTGAACCAAACTGCTCTTGACAGAATCCCCTAGCCTACTCAATCTACCAACGGATTTCCAGCAAAACCTGAGCCAGTTGAATCATAGAATCACAGAGGGGAACGTGACTTTGCAGAACGAAATGAGAAAGATTACGAAAAGGTGGGTTCATTTGGTACCATCTGTTTCGAAGGATGGTGTTTTATGTTTATGGCCCCGCCGCCGTCTGCCTCGCTTGAGTCACTGCACGAAAAAGCTGCCGGCGGATATCAGTGGTGTTTGTGCCGTTGATTTTGGAGATGTAGGTACGCCATAATGTCTGAGGTAGGCTAGCATCACGTCCCATCCCCATCTAGTCCCTTCTATTCTCACGCCAAGGCTCGAGATCTGATGTTCGTGTAGCAGAGTAAAGCGTCAGTGCCAACAGTGATGCCGCTATACTGATAGTGATGATGATACTGATGACAAAGTCCCATAGATTCTACTCCCAAAACATTCAAGCCTTGTCGCCACCGATCTCTAAGCAGTCTCGAACTTGTCTCGAACTTGAGACGATTCAATGGACATCCACCATATTAAATGTATGATATCAATTTGACATCAAAAATAGAATTCGCGTGATATACGAAACCGAAGATTGTATACGAGCACTCAAAGATTTGGCCCAGTTACACATTCCGCCTGTGCCAACGAAGTTATGGTAAGCTGGGCGTGTCCGAAATTCCAAACCCGTGTCGGAAACAGTAATAAAAATAGCAATACACCTCACACCGTAGTGGATGCAATTTTAGAAACAGGAACATTGTCCAGAGAGTTGTGTCCACTCGGTCATCCAATCAGTGCGATTGGAAACCAGTAGTCGCTTGACTAAGAACATCCATCCTGAATGCTGCGCTCATCTCATAAAGTTTTGTTTTCATCAACGACCAAACCACCGTAGATATTTCTAAAGATGAGCGTAGCTTGGTGATTTAGTTTTAGAATTACCGCACTTTACCTCTCAGAAAGCCTGAAGTTGTTCACACAGATAAAACCTCAAGCTAAGTTTGACTGTACTCTGCTGCATGCTGGATCAATAAGGTTCACACACCGATCTATCGCCTTATTTGGCAACGGGTGATTGAACCGCTGGCAACGGAAAGCGATGCGGTTTAGTTAACAATATTGGTTAGTTTCGTCTTGTGGAATTTTTGCGCTCACATCCGAAAATGCGGTGTCATTTACTTTGGCATCAGCTGAGCCCAGGAATTTGAGCAGTATCAAAGTGATCCTTAAATCGGGTCCAATGAAAAATTCAACTTTATCCACGGTTCTATTTGGGAAAGCAACTCAATAATAAAGGAAGCCGTAGAAGTAGAAAAGCCACGCTTATATCTTGAGAAAATAGAGCCTATTGAAATTCCAGGAGTTCAAGCCACCAGCCAAGAATTCGTGGGTTTGAAAATCCTTAGAATCTCGCCAAATGGGCACTGGTGATGATTCCCAGTATGAAAGAAACAGTGGTCCTCAGCTTTTAAGTACAGATTGATTTCACATTGAAAGAAACAGAAAAAACGTGGGCAAGGAAGAAAAAATAATCAATAGTGCACAAGTTATTGACCGCGTACTTCGACTACAAAAGTCAGCGTGGGCTATCTAAATACAACTAGTTTAATTCCATTTCGTGACAGTCACTATTAAGTTCTGTCAGGTAATTGCTACAATAATTTTCAAACAAATGAGCTTTCGAAGGGAGGAGACTTCAAAGAATAGAACGGACTTCTCGGTACGTCATAGCTTGGAAGGACATCACTGTTCCAAATACCGTAGAGGAAATTACGTGTCTATCCTAATACAATTTTTAACCGTGGCTTATTACGGATATCAAGGAAATGACATTTACCAGGTTACATTCTATTTTGACAAGTAAGAGGACCATGGATCTCGGTTCTCTTCTGCGTTCTGAACCTTCTGCTGGCGCTGATAATCTTGCAATTCTGGCCGCACACTCAGACTGAAGTCAAATGTGAAACGAATCTAGTGAACCCTCATACAGCAACCTCGTGAGCAGTTTCCTTTTTGAAAAAAATATACTGCGATATCTCGAATATCGTGCCAACTGAATCATGAGGCGGCCTGTGTGCAACACATTCAGTTGCAGGATACCATAAACGAGAGAATCAGATGAATCTCTTGTGGAAACCAAATGGATTTGCAAATGAGAGTATTACTCGAAAACAGTCCAGTTTGGGTTCAAGTAGGACATAAGGTTGACGGAAACTCGGGGAGTGTGCCTACCTGATGAGCCTCAAGAAGAGCGAAACCGGTTGTGAGCTGTCGAAGATACTTCAGCAACCTTGTGAGGAGTTTCCGTTATGAAAGCATTGTAGAAGGTTTATCACTAATGATTAGCATTTCCGACAATCGTCGGTACTGTAGATATCAACTGTCACCAAGGAAACAGGATGATCATCCTAGCTAGTCAGGATACCCTGGTACTCACCCTCGGGGGTTAGCTTGGGTTTTCCTTTCGGAATTTCTCAGTACCACAAACACTCTCTTTGCTCCAAAAGTGAGCTCTCGGCATAATATCACGCAATCCTGTTGGGTAATCAATATTTGTTTTGAGATCGTAACAGCAATCATTGAGCTCAAATTAAGTCAAATCATCCATGTAAAGTACAATATGCAATATGTTCGAGGCACTTTCTATTTGCTCGAAAAGTTAAGAAACAGCATTGCACACGGAAGGTTGAAAGCTTTGGCATTCAAAGATGGAATTGCTTGTTCCGGTCTTGGTATTACTTCATTCTGAGTAGAAAATCGAAACCGTATTTTCAATGACTACAGATAGCGGAAACGAAGTATAAATCCCGCTGCTCAGAAAAATTCTAGGACGAAGTTTCCCTGGGAATTTTTACTGTCAATGAATGTGTTGAACGCACCGAACCTCTACCTGAATGTATTCTAACTTGCCCGAAGTTTCATCTAAGTTTAACTTTTTCTGAAGAAAAGTTTATCAGAAAATAAGTAGTATCTTACCACAATTTTCATGTTGACAACGGAACTTCTCCCACTCCTCGAACATTGTTCGAGGCTCAAGTGGTTAGAGTGCGAATTTACTGACCGGAGGGTCCGTGGTTCGAACCCGACCTCTGCCTCTCGACTTCCCCTGTCCAGGCTTGGGCAACCTGGCGGTATCCCAGCCCTCGTACCTCCTTCGGGTGGCAAGGCAGCTAGGTACCGGAAGGGTACTACAGCTGAGCGTTTTTCAAGGGTAAAACTGCAAGTACTGCATTTTTCACCTGGTATCACATGTTAGTGACAGTAGACCTGTAAAAGGTACTAAAAGCATTCTTTTCTAATCCTGGAAGTATACGATTAAATAGAAGCAAAATGGTGACGAGACCGAAGCCAGCTTGTCAAAAAGGACGTTCATATAACAGCTTACTCACGTGTACAGGACAGAAAAACTGTAGTAACAAACAAAAAAACAACACACCCTGCGCATTCTATACATCGTGCAGTTGGTTATTTTTTGCATCGACCACATCTTTGACTGGTTTATCCGGCACAATCAATAAGTACTCTGCGGCTAAGTCTCGTCCACAAAAGTACCGCATCTCTGTTGCTTCAGGAGGGAATAAGAACTTGTTTCATGGATTTGGGAAACATCCCGTGCTCCGGCTGTCCAGTAGACCTTTTTAGAGAAAACAATGTTTTCGCCCTGTCCTACAGGTGAAGATGGAAATTTTGTTCGTCCAATCTGGCATACGACCGGCACTTTGGGCTAGTACGAGTAATACTGCCCAAACGACAAATATGAGTAGATATTCATGGGAGACTCCAGGTCCAAATAAGAAACTTGCCTCCCCTGACAATATTACCGGAGAACCTGCTTACTGTGATTTTTGGCTTATCATTTTGTAAGTTTTAGCAAGGGAGCCGTAGTTCGATTATCGAGTATGGAAGTGAAAAAAAGCAAAGGATTACCTCATTCGTTTCCGTACAATCGACCGGACGTGGAAATCAAGTACGCATAGTGATTTTTGTAACAAAAATACGTGTCCACATTGAAGTACGGGTATGATCAAGTGCTAACCACTCGCTCATGCTCACCTCCGAGCAGTGAACGGGAGTGAACGGGGAGTGAACGGGGACCAAAGCTCAAAACCTTGGATGCGCAACAACCTTACACTGTTCGCCTCAGAAGTTAAGCTCAAATACTGGCAAAGTAGTCCTCAATGGAGATTTTGTTAAAGCCAGAATATGCAGAAAGGCCGCTACGCTCTGTACAACCGTTTTATCCATTTTTGGAATCAGTGACAGTGTGCATATATCTCATGAAATTTCAGTGAATTTCGAACCTGTCGGTTGATAGTCTGAACACTTGACTGTTCGGCCATCGGCGCCTGATCAGCAGTGTGATTGGCTCGCACGTATAGATCCCCTCATGCTTCAATCACAGGATCCACATCACCTGGTCACACGTGTTGACTAGTTCCTTCAGTGACGACTTCTCAGATAAAAGTTTCCCTCATCGTGTGAATTTATCTTCCTATGAGTTACTTATTAATGGCTGATAGTGGGGGGAGATTCCGGAATCTTCAATGGAGCTTATGTCCCGTGAGTGGAGCATGGATTGACGGAGTATTGAAATGTAGTTGGTGTTGCAGCTGAAATCACGTTTTGCCTTAAGACGACGAGGAATCGGTGACGCTATGAGCCCTGTTGCAATGAAATTCAAACGGACTCCCTGTTGTTAGCACATTCACTACAAGTACAATTTTTGAAGATCGACTCCATTATCAACTTAGATTAACTGTTCCAACAAATGGCGTTGTGCACACTGATGACAAGCTGATGACAAGTTTTTTGAATGGATGCCCAATCAATAAACCCGGTCAATGGGAATCAAACCAATATTCTGGGCGTCCACGACACTCTTCGAAAGCCTTGTGTTCCCAGGGTGGATAGTAATGGAAAAATTCACTCCCTTTATAACAGTCACCAAAATGTACTGATTTCCATTGAGCCGTTTTCAGCACAAGGAACACGGCTTTCGATCTCAATCTGACTTCATTGGTTACGGTTTGTCGGACGCACGAGGTTATCCAGATATCCAGAGTTAAAAAGGGTACTGTCCCTTGAAAATGCCGACCTAAGCCACACATACGATCACACGGATGAATGAGACTGAAACAGTGACGAATGCTAGTTTCCAATGGAAAGTCGTCCTCTAAGTGAAGCCAATCTATGGTGAAACGCTAAGAGGCACGGTAAAGGTGTTTCGCCCTTATTGGGAATAACCAGCAGTGCGCATCTCAAGAACCTCGGAGAGTTTCAAATACCTAACCGTTTGGCCACGAGCGGCTGATCAGCAATGTGATTAGCTTTCATTTACATAGAACATAATGCTAGTGTGACGAAATTACTTCTCTGCAGTAGGAAGGGACCTTGGACCTGTAGCAAGTATCAGGGGAAAAAATTTTCAGAGTTATTTTCAGAATATCTTTTAGAATTAATTAGCACCAGACACGGATTACAACAAGTGATTATCGTTTTACGAGTCCATGACTGTCAATTATGGAACCGAAGGGCCTTATGCTCCTCGATGCCTATTTAAACAAAATGACACTTCTATATCCACGAGACCCTTTTTACTCAAGAGCTTTCAACGTCCGTCATCATCATCATCATCATCAACGACAGCATGACATCAGTGCTCAACACCAATGCTTCACTGCCGTACAGCCATGACTTATTTGAAAGCCTTATTGTAAAGAAAAGAGTAAAAGTGGACGGGGTGGGGACTTGTTGCTAGCCTACCACAATAATTTGGAGCTGTCTATACGTCCAGACACTCACTCAGACGATCGGGATAGAAACTGACAACAAGAACGCTACTGACATCGGTTGGCAACCATATCTTGTAGTGTCTCCAACCAGGCACAGTGAGGATCACGCGGTCCCCATCCTGGAAGGCGAGTAGCACCGACAGCACCCAAGCGTTTCGTGATCTCCTTCATACTCCTCTGCCAGGTCATGGGTTGGCCACCTCTCTGTTTACGCCACTCTGAATTTGGCATGGAAAACAGCACTCTCTTCGGTAAACGATGGTTCGGTATACGCAACACATGTCCCAACCAACGCAGCTTGTGGTGCTGGACCCATTCTTCTATGGAAGTACCCGTCGCACAACCGAAAACACGCTTTCTAACTGCCTCGTTACGGATTCGCCGACACCAACCCACCCGAGCTATGGTTCTGAGACAACGATTGTCCAACACCCGAAGACGTCTCAGTTCCGCTGTTCGAATAGGCCAAGTCTCACAGCCATACAACAAGACAGCCCGTACTGTAGCTTGATACACACGTCCTTTCAGATTCAGGGATAAACCATTCTGACGCCATAGGTGTCTCAAATTAGCAAACGTGTTCACGTTTTCCACTGACTGAGCTGCACCGCAAGTTTTTATCACAAAGGATTTAGGCCCACGGTAACATACGTTTGAACCTTGTAGCAACAACAAATGGTTTTGGAACCCAAGACGATGAGTTTGTTCGTCCTACTTCTGTATCCAGTCTGTTTAGCAATCAAGGTAGTAGCTATATCCTATTCAACTCCCAGGCTCAAAAAATGTCTAGTTTACGTTGTTTTTTATCACGGTATTGCCTGCGGCTTGTCAAAATGCATTAATCAAAAGCATCCTATACTTCACCACCACATCACTATTTTGAGTGCTGCCTCTGACACTTACTAGCAACAATGAAGGCTTGGATTTTCCTCTCCCCTCTTGCTCTAATCCAGAAGGATATTCTGTGGCTTGTCCTAGTCACAACGGAGAAGAATAGTAAAAATTGCTCCGATATCTGACCAGCCTACCGATGGAACTGTCACCTGCTTTCACACTTGAATAAGTTTTTTTTCATATTTTCCCTAACAAAACGAGCAGTAATCGCAAATACATCATGCTCCGAACTGCAAACGGATGGGGTCAACACTCAGACTTACTTGTCAAATCCTACGCAGCACATAAATGCCTCGGAATGAATCAATCGACAGAGGAAAATGTCTGGTGCATTCGTGGATCAATACGACAATCATCATTAAGAAACACCGTTCACTGTAACCATTGGCTAGCCAAAATCTCGAACAATGTTCAAGGCATCCTTTCGTTGCATACATTTTTTCACTCGGAACGGCACGAGCACGTGACTCAGAGGTTTGGCTTAAATGAGTGACCACTCTCGACATGAGTCATTGATGTGTACTCACGTTATCCCATAGCTAAGTGCATAGAGGCATCGATCGTTTGCTGACAACGTCTAGGCTCAAGTAGATTTCCGGAAGTAAAAACGAGATGGACATGGGTACAAAAGTTCAAGCCCCAAAATTACTTCACCGGTATGCTGTCCATAAAAAACCATTCTCGACTGAAGAGACCTAAGACGATGAATAATAATGTCCTAAGATGATGAAACGTAGTAAACAAAATTCATCTTGGTTCCGTTACAGACACTTAACGATTAGCAGCATTCGGTACACCGAATGTTTCTTCTGCCTCATTGATGATACCCGTTGCTACTCCGTGGAAATAAGGACACTCACTAGGGGTACGGCATCTACATTTGTGACCACATCCATGCTAATTTATGGCCTAGTTTGCACATACTCTTTTGCATATTTTTTCAACAGCAGCGGTATTCAGACTGTAAAAGAAGTGTGTCTTACCGTATCATTCTCTTTCATCTCAAGTGTACATTCTACAAAGTTCTTCCTCGTTCAAATAGAAAATGAAAACATTTTTTTGGTAAAAACTATTGATACTTTAACAATGCGATTAAAAACAAACTCATGATGTCCTATCCAAGACTGGATAGGTGATCTCAAATTGGACAGCTCAGGATCCGGTTCACTGTTAGTACAACAATGACATCTGATTTCCTTATGGACGCAATTCTTATGCAAAATCCGCTCTCCACTGCCAAAATATTCACCTGTAGAAACACAGATCTGAACGGTAAGTTACGGGATACCGGGAGAAGTTATGACACACGGCTCGGTCCCCACTCTTCATACTTCCACAATAAAAACGACCATCGCATGCAAATCGATAACCAGTGTGTCCTCAATGAAGAAGATTACTCATAACGGAAAGATATACTCTTGCAGATCCGAACCCTAAGGGTTTCACACACTTCGTGTGCACATCTACGGGTTTTTCAAAGATACGTTGGTGGTGAAAACCCAGTTTCTTTCCAGTGAAGTGTTCTTTGGCCAAAATAGGGAAGTCGAAGAATCCGGAGTTACTGATTGGCCGTGGGGCGCACTAAACAAACAAGCTCAATCAGAGAATGCACGCTATGACGATGGCAAACGACGAAACGCAACTAATTTGATCATCTGTTCTTCATTTGCTTTTTCTGATTAGCAGTTTCTGGTATGTACTGACCCTTTTCCCTTCAAACATTGAAATAATTTTCAGGACATTTTTTATCATCCTGGTACCATGCCCTCTATTCATAAGTGCGAAGCGAGGGACTTTATGGTTAAAATAAGTGATTGACTTGTCAGCTAAATGGAATCTTTGCATCCTTTGTCCTCAGAATAAAATAAATTTGAACTTTGTTCACCTAAGTAGTCTTTTTGAGTTGTATTTCAATTCAATGGTTTTGTGGGTCTTACCACGGACCATTATTCGCCAGACATTGGTCATGTGGCTCGCTGCACTCACATAGGCCAGCTAAGGACGGGTATGAATAATCGATCAGCTTTATTCAAGGACATTGAATCCATCAATTACTGTCCATTCACGTGATGCGTAACCCCACTCGAGAAAAGAATTGACGGAGTAAATTTGATAAGGTATATTTACAACGACTGTGCTGCACATTTCAGTTCACTGTTCGAGATATCTAAGAATATATTATCCACATGACATGGTGCTACTCACGAAAACTCTCCCAATTTTGTCTACTTTCAGTTTCGGTTAGGAGATGGCAAAACACGAGGATCTTGCCTACCTGATGGGCCCCAAGAACGACTGGACCTCTTGTGGGCTATCGAAGGGAATAGAGTACTCTATCAAGACAGAATACCACAGTATCTCAGCTGATACATGAAAATATCCATGATGATGATGATGATGATGATGATGATGATGATGATGATGATGATGATGATGATGATGATGATGATGATGATGATGATGATGATGAAGGTCCCGACAGAAGTTACATGGAAGAGAAAGCCGTTCTGAACTCAGTGATAGACGAAAAGTGGACGTGTCTAATTCCGGAAAGTAAGTGGGTGGCCCAGCTTGAAGCATAAATTTCACTCACTAAGACAAAAACGTCTTTGGTAGCTGAACGACCTGGATGCTGTTCTACGGTTACGTACAGAAAAGTATTTTGAAACTTGGAAGTCATTTATAAAACGTACGATTAACAATACAGCATCTTTTAAGATAACTATTTACCACTAACAGTGAAAGAATCCCTGTTCCATTAGAATACTTTTCGTTTCCATCGATTGAAATTTAGGAGCATTTTTGACCAGCTAAGTCAAGTATTGTCCCAGTTCCCATGAAGATGCTCCCATAAAGCGTGTTCGGATCTCACACCAGGACTGGGAGTGAACGGAAACTTATTTCTGGGCCTTTTACTATAAAGAAGGTGGTTGTCAGGACAACGGCTTAGTGATCAATAGCTTTCTCGGCCTCGAGTAGACATTCCCCACCCTTTTACCCATTGTTTGCAGGGATTGCCTCTCAGAAGTTCGACGAATAGTCATGGGGTAGCGATCGTTTCTTCGCTCCATTTGGTCAACCCTTGGGGAAAATTTTGCATTACTTCTTTGATCTTCAAACTCGAAGCAGACAATCTACTCTATGCCAGGTAATACAGGGTATGATTCCCAGGTGAAGATTAAAGGCGTGTCACGTGACACAGCGGCTGATCAATTTGTGTACCAATGTTGTTTGAAATCAATTCGGATAGACCAGTCTGCCCTGGCAGTTTACTAGGAAGGAGAAAGCTGAAGGTAAAACTCTGGGTTTCCAGCTCAATAATGGTGTACGCAAACATTGTGGACAATTGAGCTAAACGGTTTGAAGGCCGGTTGCATAAAAAGGGACTAGTACGGTGAAGTTTCAGTGAATACTGTTGACAATGGTAAACCAAGCATGGATCATTTTGTTGTTCAAAACACCCGAGTTGGAAATAATGGCAGCTCGGCTGAGTTCATTGGCCATTGATCTGTTCACCACTCAGCAGCGCACTGACGATATCTTCGCGCAATCACTTACCAAGCTCAAGAGAGATCAGTTGCCACCTGATCAACCGCCTACTAACGACTGAACTCCGTTTTTACTCGGTATCGCGGGTCGACCGCAAGTCAACCAGTCCGTTTCTTTCCAGTAGTCACGGCGACCCAACAGTCCGCTTTATCAGCAGATAGTTGAAACACGCTGTGTTGTCATGGCACCACTATATTTAAGCCCCAGTTGACTCAGCGACTGCCCCTGATGCGCGGCCATCTGCCTCATCTCCCCAACTCATCGGTGGACGAAGCCGTGGCAGGTAGAACGGCAAGCGCGCGGCGATGAGTCATAAATGAGTGCGACACGGCGATATCTACAATAAAATCGATTAGACGCCAGACCAGCGAAGCTGGCGATGAGTCATGGGTGAGTGCGACACGGCGATATCTACAATAAAATCGATTAGACGATAGACCAGCGACCAGCACGTGACTCATGCCATTGAATGGCGAAGAGTTCGTGAAATTTCCCGTCAGAAAGAAATGCAAAGGTGAGAGGCTTATTCGTAGACAATAGTAGAAAAGCAGTAATTCGTTCTGTTAAAAGTATAGTTGCCTGAACTGTATGCCGAAATGGAAGGGCTTGTGTCAATAGGCAGAAACTGATCAATATATGTCTTGACTGTTTAAACTCATACCAAAGAATCGCATCTAACGAAGGTTGCAAGTTATGCCATCTTTCTGCTCCCAGAGCAAAAACGGATTAGAAAGTCAGTTTTCCAAAATTGTAAGAAAAAAGCTTTCTTCCAGGTGTTTTTATCGTAATCTCAACCCTTAGAGTGACAACTTTCACATTCCACGACCATTTTGCCAACACAACATGAAGAAATCGATCACCGGAAGGATGTATGCTAGTCAATTTGAATGGAACTGCAGCTAGATAGAAAAAATTGGGTTTGATCAAGTCAGACAATTTCCGCGCCAGTTGAAGGAAGGCTTAAAATAACTAATTAGGTGAGTGAGCAATCACCAAAGAGAACCATAAGTAGATAATTCTAGTGATTCATATCTCAGGTGGTAAGTTCAATGTTGAAATGACGTTTACCACGTTATTGCCACTTTCAAACTCCAGTCACTGATGACGTCCTCAGCTTCATGTGCAGAGAACCACATGTATCGGAGTTTGTAACAAAATTACGTTGATCTGTTGACAACAATTTCCAGGACTGAATTGTTCACCTGGTGTGGCGTGTTCATCCTTTCTTTCTCCTTGGCGAATGGGTGGCTAGTAGCCGAATCTTTAATCGTTTTTTATTTCCCAGTGTCAACTCTCACAACGGTGCGGATATGTTATACTCTACTGTCAGTTGATTTGCCTCCCGGCAAACAGAACCAGGGACTGTGTCTACAAGATTAAGTGTAATGACTGCACCAAGGTCTATATAGGACAGACGGCCAGGGAACTACACATCAGAGTCGGAGAGCATAGTAGAAACATAAACAAGCCACTGAGAAGCGCAGATGAATATCAAGCGTTACTGAAAGACTCGGCGATTGCGGAACACGCACTTGACACGGGACAAAAAATAGATTTAGAAAATGTTGTGGTTTTGAGGTGAGGACTACGGTCCACGTCACACAGACTGATCGCCGAGGTGGTAGAAATTGCCAAGCATCCCAGTGTTAACAGAATAGAAGGTGTGGAACTGGTGTGGAGAACGGTTCTGGATCAGTCGAGAGGACACGTGTTGGTGTGCGGTCATCAGAAGGAAGAGTGGTCATCTTCTGAATTCCACTTGAACTCAACCCCCCTCAAGCTAAATTGTCGGTGCATTCACGACCCCACAAAAAGCAGGGAAAATCTACTAGTGGCAACCGAGGTGAATCATCAACTGAAGCACCCTGAAGTGGAAGATTAACTAACCAAACCCGATCCGAATTACTTTGAACACCACCCTCCCCCAATCCACCAAAGCAAGATTTTGACAACTTCACTAACCGACAAGAGTCGTTAACTGACACTCAACACTGAAGAGGACTGACTCATAACCTTATAACCTGGCCAATTTGGTGACCTGCTCACTTGGCCTGTTGAACCTTTTGTGCCCAAATAAAAACTACCGATTGTTTATAAAGCTCTTCTGAAACGAAAACCTTCCTTCTTTCCGGCTCCTGTAGACGACTGCGACCGCACACATTTCCCCTTCCCACAGCACACGAAATTGTTCAGATGCCATCTTTGACTGACATGTTCGGTTTCTTTGGAAATCGGATGCGCGTAGTCACGTGCCAGAGTGCATTTCACATAGATTGAAAATACCCAGCTGCTGTGGAAGGGAGGTAGGTGCCACCCAGTAAAAATTAATTTTTTTAACCCACCTATTACAATACTTCAGCCAGAGAACTACTTTGGCAGCATAAACCATGAGGCCGATAAATCACTCAACGCAAGACGGAACGGAAACCGTGTAAACAGTTCCAAGATCCTGTATGTCCAATGAGTCGCAGTGACAGTAAATTTGTGTAATACTTCATCGATAATCACAGTAAATAGTGGTTGACAAGTAGACTATTGAACAAGGCTATGGAGATCTAAGCTTCGGAGATGACAGCATGAATTTGGCCATCATGTCATAGTGTTTGATGAAATCCATTGGTACACACAGCCACTTCTTTGGCATCGATCACGACGATGTGCTCTGAACTCAGAACAATCTTCATGATCCGATAGTCCTTATCATAGTGATAACGACATCCTTGTGCGCTTGTTGTTGATAAATACACAGCGATCCTTCATTTACGAACTCCATAAAGGGAATGAAGAAAGTTTACACAAAAGGAAGGCAGAAAATGTTCTGTTTTGTGTCATTTCTAAAGTCACCGTCCTCAAAATCCCTAAAGGGTCACAAGTTCATGGTTTTTTTGAAGTAATCAAAACATCGCAGAATCACTAACTAAGTTCAGGCTTCCTGTGATTAGTTCTTCTCAATGTATACATTCCCGTAGCTGAATTTTTAGCATTATTGAAGGTCTCTCGTTTCTTTTTCTAAAGTAAGTCACAGAACCTATGTGTCCCCATTTCTGGCTTTTCTCTGTTATGGTGGGGTACCTACTACCTGGATTTCTGACCCTGGTTTCTCCACACACAAAATGACCCCTCATCATCATCATCATCATCATCATCATCATCATCATCATCGTCATCATCATCATCATCATCGTCGTCATCATCATCGTCGTTTATGGAAATACTGGAGAGAAGAGAACACTGGTGTTATCAGGACACTAAACTGACCACCACAGGCTCTGCCATCTGTAACGACGTTTTAATGAATGTACCTCATAGGAACCACGTGCCATTTCAGTGCGTCACAATACATCAGCAAATAGGAAGTTTGATAAAACCCTCCGGTTGCCCATCGACATGTTTATCCCACCTTAAGGCCTATCAGGCAAAAGTGGTCTCCGAGTTCCCATCAATCTGATGTCACTAATTTGTACATGAGTGCAGGTGCACACTGGTTTGCAAGTTAATCTTGGGTCAGCGAGGCACATGTGAATATCAACCGACTCCCCATTTATAGTAGCCTTCAACTAGCGTTGTTTATAGCAGCGTGAGGAGATTTATTGATTTTTAATTCAGATTTCGTCCTTCGAGTTAATTAAATCTGTGCTAAAAAGCCGAAGAAGCACTGTGCAGCTGTTCGTGAGCAGTGTTCGAACCTGCAACATTCAGGCCATTGGTTGAACATCTAACCGTTCCGCCCTGGCCAGCTGACTAGCAGTGTGAGTAACCCTCAGTCTGGCAGAATAAAGCGCCGTTCGTCCTTCAATCACGAGATCCACTTTAGGTGTTGGCTGGTTCCCCGAGTAACAACTTTTCAGACAGAACTTTCGTTCATCTGGTGAATTTTTTTATCATTCTCTGGGTCCCTGTTGGCTTATTGATGGTAGATAGATACACTACATCAATGGCGGTTCGTGTTTTAGCTGGCATGAGGTGCAAGATATCGCAGCATTTTCTTGATAGTCTGTGAAATGGTTTCTCTGCAACGTGCAACTAGGGTTACCTCAAAATAACATCTCTTGTTGTGTGCAGGAACTGTTCGAGTGTATTTGTTGATGGTCTGCTCAATTACGTACTTTCTCGAGTCAACTAAGCCGAGGTTCATCAAAATTCATCAAGCTTATACCTTTCTAAATGCACTGAAGTCACAGTCATCCCAAAAAATCTAGCTGTCTTCTAAAACTCTCCCCGTTCAAACCTGGATAGCTTACCAGTTTTGTGTTTTTCACGCATTTGGGGTGCCACTTTTCAGGTGTTCCAGTGCAATGCATATTTTGCAATCATCGTGTGCAAGAAACTCACTCTGACCCAAATCTTGGACTCGTGATACCGTGTGAAGCGAACACTACCTGATGTGGCTTGCGAAAAAACAACAGTGGTTGAAATGTGCTTCACTTACCGCACACAGTATTACGGACCAGAGGCGCTGTCTGGACGCGTTCCTGGAGAAGATTTTTGCTAAACTGAAAAGTACCTGTTTTCGCATTTATCTCTTTTTTTGCAGTGGAATCTATAGACTCCTCTATCAGATTAGTTGCCATTCTCCAAACCGGAATACCGTTTGACTAAAGAATTTACGACAATCACTTATATACCTAAAATGGTGCGAATCTGTGATGATCTGACTGGGGTGGACCTGTACTAGGCACGTGATGAGATTACCGTCAAAAATTTCGATGTTGTATTCCGTTTTTTAACTTTCTCCACGTTTCCAGGTCTGAAAGTTATTCATCTAACTGATCCCGCTTTACTGGACAGCGAGGACTGCTAAATGAAAGGCATCTAATTGTTCGAAATCCACGAACTTAAAATACTACTTGAAAATACACTAAATTATAACAATGTATGGATAAATCTCCTCAAACTTTTGCCGAGTGCTCATTTGGGATAATCGCCTTATGACACGTATTCTAGACTAGCTAGTATGCGAATTTCGATGTTCTCCTTGTGATAGATTTTCCGTGTGCCCGGCCAAGTTCAGCCAATAAGACCTGCAAGTTCTATCACGCTAATCATGAGCTTGAGTATTTCGGTTGCAAAGGAGGCTTTCAGCTGCAGTTTAGCAGCTTTTAGCTCTTCCAGTGTTGACAACTACTCACTCCAAAATTCAGTCAACACGTGACCACGTGATGTGGATTCCGTGATGGAAGGGTGAGAGGCGCCCAAGAGCAGGCCAATCTGACTGCTGATTAGCCGCTCTTAGTCGAACAACTGTGTTCAAACTACTGGCTGGAAGGTGGCGGATTGGAAACTTCATGAATTTCTGTAAAATGTGCACTGCTCATGATCCCCAATGAAGGTGAAACAGCTGTACTGTGCATCTCGGCTTTCCAGCATGGACTGGCTTCAGTCACAGGGCACAGTCCCCACTGGAAATGATGATTTGCCGCAAAAGCTGTGGTCTTCCTCTCAGACGATCGTTTGAAGGTCAATGTACAGCTGCGCTCATTTCCACTCTTCTTCTTCTGGCCCCAAACAAAGTCTAATCTTTGTTTTTTTTCATGTTAACCTCTAGCTAAGTTGGCCTTGAACTGGAAAAGTAATCAATAACCCATCGGTTACAGTTTGAGCTTGTCACGATTTGTGTGAAAGCCACTGAGGTATAGACCATTCAAAACAAGACCGAAACCTAGCGGGCTAATCGCCTTTCTGTAGAGGTATAAATGTTCGAAAATTCTTCTTAACTCAAAGGATCAAACTCGAAGGCACGAGTAGATTATAAATACATATATGTATATAT
>NW_008751691.1:1067675-1075805 GCF_000715545.1 Opisthorchis viverrini | reverse complement strand
AGATAGATAGATAGATAGATAGATAGATAGATAGATAGATAGATAGATAGATAGATAGATAGATAGATAGATAGATAGATAGATAGATAGATAGATAGATAGATAGATAGATAGATAGATAGATAGATAGATAGATAGATAGATAGATAGATAGATAGATAGATAGATAGATAGATAGATAGATAGATAGATAGATAGATAGATAGATAGATAGATAGATAGATAGATAGATAGATAGATAGATAGATAGATAGATAGATAGATAGATAGATAGATGATAGATTAGATAGATAGATAGATAGATAGATAGATAGATAGATAGATAGATAGATAGATAGATAGATAGATAGATAGATAGATAGATGATAGATAGATATGATAGATAGATAGATAGATAGATAGACGTGCATGCGGCACATTTATCTAGAGTACGGAGTGCAAAACCTGGATACTATCTATATGAGAGTCAGTTGCAGCGCTCATCAGCCGCTCGTAACCGAATGATTAAGTGTTTAGACTACCAACCAATAGGATGCAGGTCTGAGTTACATACTCTTGATGGTGTCCAGTAAGAATGGAACTGTTTTACAGTACTTCTCGTCCCTTCAGAACAGGGAATGGCTTTGCTTACGAGGTATTATTTCAACTAACAATACAGAATAAACCAATTTGAAATGAAAAGGTTCCCAGCATGAGACTCAAAATAATCAGAATCTGTTCCTCATTTAGTTGGCTGTTTTCCATAAGCCTCGACTAAACTAACGCCCAAAAGCTATACAAAACCCTCCTGCCTTCGTGTCATTTATTTCTTGAGATATAGAGTATCTGTTCTGCTTTTTGGATACAAAACCGCTTTTGTGTTGGCTATCTTCTGAAAAACGGAGTGTCTGTCTTTCCAATCAATAGAGCACTGAATTGCAGGCTTTGTTCAATCTCCCCTATGCACGAACGACCAATCTGGTAATGCGTTTGTAGCGAAGTTTGCAAAGGGATGCGATATTGTCATCTTTCGTGGGAGGTGTAGAGTGTGGTGAAATGGAGCACCACTTTATAGCGCAGAAGGCGACCAAGATCCTATGATTAGTAGCCACGGTTGTTGCAGTCATTCAAGCGCAGATTCCACGTTTCTCCCGCTGGTTCTTATGGCACAGTTTTGCAAGAACAAGTCCACGTGCACCTTTGTTCACCGCAACAGCTCCATCTTTTGGACGACTTCAGCGGAATGATTCAAGTCCCTTACAAACTTGCAATCTTTTTCATAAAGGAAACTACTCACAAGTTTGCTGAAAACTCTTCGACAGCTCACGACCGGTTTCGCCCTTCCACTTCGGGCTCATCAGGTAGGCGCAGTCCCCGAGTTTCCGTCAACCTTATGATCTACTTGAACCCAAATTGGACCATTTTCGAGCAACACACTCATTTGCAAATCAATTGGGTTTTCACGGGAGACTCAGCTGAACATCATAAACGAGAGATTCAATTGAGTCTCCTGTGAAAACCAAATTGATTTGCAAATGAGTGTATTTCTCGAGAACTTGCACTCTTATTTAAGTGAACTCGTTTGAAAACAAGCGTTCTAGTTTCTTTTCAGTCACCTCACTTCAGGGAGTTGGCACTAGCAATGAACACTGAAGTCGCTTGTTGACCCAACTCTTGGTAAGTGCTTCAAAAATTTTGACAATTTGGAAGGGATAACCAAACTACTGACGTGTTGAGAGCTATTGTCCTTGTAAGTGAATTTAAGTCAATATCTCCGTGACAGATCAGGTAATTCGAATGCTGAAATACTAGGTGGAGATTTGAAACTTTCAAAATGATACTAAACACAGAACCTTGTCACACATTACTTCCTCCGTTTTACTTCATACAACCTATACATCACAGAGCAGCGGAACCGTTTACGTCAATCATCAATTATACTACCTATTTTTACTCGCAATAATTCACAAGGACCAGTCAATACATCATATTGAGGCATCAGGCTACTCCTCATGGAGATATCTCTCCAAAAGGACAACAGTCGATGTGAAAACTTGGTGTACTCTCTTCATGAGAGTGCCATTTTTGTAGACAACTCCGTAGGATTTACAAATATTTCGTTTCATCATTTTGCGGTTTTTTGAGTACAGCATCAAACCTATGGACCCAAAGGGTCAACAAACTAAAATGTTTGAGAATTAACAGGAAAATGAGACGCCCCCCTGAACCAACTTCGCGGTCATTCCAGCAAAAAATATTTGACGCGGACGAGCATACTTCGAGCAATTCGGCGAATCTCAGAAAAAAAATCAAACATTGTTGGGGCACTCAATTTCTATATCATTTTTATTTCATTTAGACAAATGGTGGTAATCCGCAACTATTCGGAAATTAATGTTCACAAAAACGAATGCAGAATGGTTCAGGCAAAGCACGGCAACTTACCTAACGGAACACAACTAGTTTTCCAAATGACACCAACGAATTCTCTAAAAGGACGGTCCATATCTCCATTCCGTTGCTTAGTGACTACAGTGTACACAAATGACGTGCTTCACACTTGATTGGTGGAACCTATGGGTTAGGGCGGTTCTTGCAAGTTGCGTGAATTGAACCGGCGCCTGCACTACTCGTCGCTGACTTGATGAAAAGAAAGTCAGAAGAACTGACTTCACATGCTAGTTAGTCTACCCGTTGCAAAATCACATGATCCTGGACTAGTGATTCTTCAAGGTCAATGACAGAAACATTCATTTGCATTCTACCGCGACACTCCGTTTTAAACAATGAAAATCGACAAAGCCCTGTTAAGAGTTTAGAACTGCAGCAAATCGGCTCATTTGAGGGGAGTATTGGGTGTTGCTTGTGGAAACAGTCCATCTGGTTTCCTCACGAATTGACGTCATATTTTTTTGCGAAAAGACCAGAAAACCAATCCGTCAAACATTTTACCGGTTGGAAAAGTACCTTTAAGTGTGGAGCTGATAAGTGATAAACACGAACTAGGTGGTTACATGCTACGATATACGGAAAAAACACCTCATTTGAAAAAGTCAGCATCTTCAAGTGACCTCCTAAACTTTCCATTACGCCCTTTGGACAATAAAGAAAACACTGAAAACGGATCGATAATTTTCAAATCAACCTTCAATCAGATGCGAGGTTTAGAACTCGTAAGTTCTCACTTGAACACTACACAAAATACAAAACTTAAATATCACTGTTGGATATCAAATGAAAACTAATAGAAATCGCAATCGGTAAAGAACGTAACCTCGTGAAATACACTCATTTGCAAATCAATTTGTTTTCAACGAGAGATGCAACTGAATCTGTCGTTTATGCTGCTCTACAACTGAATGTGCAGCACACAGGCCGCCTCATGTTTCAGTTGGCACGATATTCGAGATATCGAAGTATATTTTCATAAAGGAAACTACTCACAAGGTTGCTGAAAACTCTCCGACAGCCCACGACCGGTTTCGCTCTTCTTAGAGCTCATCGCGTAGGGTTCAAGTAGAACATAAGGCTGACGGTAACTCAGGGGCTGCGGTACCTGATGAGCTCCAAGAAGGGAGAAACCGGTCGTGGGCTGTCGAAGAGTTTTCAGCAACCTTTATGAAAATATACTGCGATCCCCCGAATATCGTGCCAACTGAATCATGAGGTGGCCTGTGTGCAGCACATTCAGCTGGAGGACATCATAAACGAGGGATTCAGTTGAGTCTCTCGTGGAAACCAAATTGACTTGCAAATGAATGTATTCCTCGAAAACATTATTGTGTTTGTGTGTGGGCAACGAAAAGGGGTAATAATTAAATAAACAGAAACAGATGATGTAAATCTGGATTGACAAAGTGTCATAAATAGTCGTTTTTTGGCCTATTGTAATTCACTTTGAGGAAGGTCACGTGCTTGGTGTGATGGAATGTCATAAGAATAGTGGTTTTAGCAATAAACTTGGAAAAACAACAGTTTGTATACATTGGATGGCGAAACCGTACAGGACACTCATGTTCCCCAACAGAGTTCAACCATAAATGGATGAAATTTAATAAATTCTGGTTAGATAGTGATAGGTTTCAGCATTACGAAAACACAAAATAGCAAGAAAGATAAGAAAAACTATTTTTAAAAAAGGTAGCCACGTGAATGTTGAAAGAGATTTCGATGATATTCACCGCAAAGAAGCATCTGCAAACCACTTGGGTGTACTTCTATTGATTGCTGGGATGACACCAGGAACAACGCTTCCCCATTTTTGTTTCACAATTGCTATCAACTCAACTTCGAGATTGGAAGCTTTGAGGCCTTCGCATGCTAGCATTGCTTCCATAGTACAAGGGGCCTATTTGGGCTAAAATTCGACCAGTTCAATCCATTTACAGACACATTCTATTGATGATAGGTTGGACCTAGTTCAATGAATTGACATGTATAAGTACACTCGTTTCCTGTCAACCAGCTGTATTCTCAATCAGTCAAATATCTCAGACTGTTAATGAGAGGCTTTCAGCGTCGTTATTTGATCGCTTTTGTGTGCTCAGAATGCCTCAAATTCACTGTAACGTCGAGTCATCTACACACATCGTATGACTTTACTGCAAGAAAAAGTATCTGGACTTCAGCTGGATCTAAACAACGTTCTCGTTAGTTTCGATGCCAACTCAATGTGTACGAGTGTCCCCAATGCAGACAATCTGGTAGTAGCAGGGCGATCGTAACAGGAAAGCTACTCGAATGTTTTCCACATTCAATAACGACTTCAGCTTTCCCTGTTTTGTAGGAACGACTGCTATTCCAACCCACTGTTTGCCTTGGTTTTCGGACCGATACCCATATTGGTTGCTGTTTGGTTAAATCCACTGGGTATTTGCTTCTTGAAGTCACTTTTTTTACCTCAAGTTGTATTCCTGTTCGGTCTACCTTTTTTTGTAAACATTGCGGTTATTCTGCTAAACATTGGTGAAACTATGCTGCCCTTGGATGTGCTAATGAGTAGTTTAAAACCGTATCACTCTCTGTTGGTTTTTGGAAAACAGTCGTTTTCAATTTTCCACCACTCCTGTGTTATGCAATCAAGGAAGGGTGGCGGACCCTAGCTGCGTACTAAACTCACAGTGAGAGTCCAAATTGTTAAGGTGTTAAAAGTTAACTTTGTCGCACTTTATCGCAACGATGGCGACACTCGAATCGCCAAAATCTGTTCAAAATCTACTGTTCAAAACCTTCAATGTACCTATTAACCGAAATCAGGGATATCCAAGATGCCAAAGCTAGACTTTGTTCTTGGGGCTGAGCAGATTTGAAAATTTCCAAGTGAAGCTAATCTAAAAAGCTCAGAAGCACTGTGATACAATTTCACCCTTATTGCGAATCATCAGCAGTGCGCATCTCACGAAATTCCTTGGAGTCCGGAACCCAAGACCTCTTTGTTAATCTCCCCTGATCATTCTGCGAAAGAGTTCAGCAGTACACTTGGCACTTCTCACAAGTGAACATAGTGCTGTTTCCAACAAAGTCCAGGTGTACACCGTAGTCAACGTCTCGTTCGCTAACGGCCACCGGGCGTTGTTGCAACACACTGCGTAAAATACTTTCATGGGCGAGGATTTCAGAAACCGTGCAACCAACTGAGATGAAAACTTACGAAAACTTCGAGCGGGAAACGAATCCTAATGGAACAGTCCTTTTGGGGTACATTTTATGAGTTTTTATGTCAACATACAATCCATTTGTTTCATCTCCGACTCTACAAATGAGCTGGTTTTATGCTATTTAGTCACTCTCGTGTGTTACTAGCTATCATTTATCCGTATTATGTTCAACCTCGACAGAGTTTTCCTGGGTACTAGCATGTTGTACCGGGTTTCATTACCGATTTGTTTCAGCAACCTTGTGAGTAGTTTCCTTCATGAAAATATACTGCGATATCTAGAACATCGTTCCAACTGAATCATGAGGCGGCCGGTGTGCAGCACATTCAGTTGTAGAATATCATAAACGAGGGATTCAGTTGAGTCTCTCGTGGAAACCGAATTGATTTGCAAATGAATGTACTTCTCGAAAAATATTCCCTGTTTCACAGCATCTCAGCAGACCTTCTCTTTCACCACAGTCAATGATCGGTCACGTGACTTTTGACCAGCTTGACACCTTGGGCTTGTTCAATCATTCCATGGTGAAAGTCATCAAACCGAAGGAAGCAACCTGCAAGTTTTCAAAGCAACCTGAAACAATGGGTAACATTTTGGCGGCAATTTATTTAGTTTAAACTAAATGTGATCTGATTACGCTTCATCAGTAAACACATTTCAAAATAAACTTTGTCCTGAAGCATCAGTTAAAAAAACAAGTTTTTCACAAATATAAATGTGCATTTTTTCTAGAATGAACACTACTCGTAGGGTTATTGATTGCTTTGTTTAGCGGATAGCGAAATTAACTTCTCACCAGGCTTTGATACAATAGGAATCTCTCTCAGTCTGATCTTTATGTCATCATATTGATCACCCGGATTTTAAGTCTTTTTTCTGACACGCGGTCTCTCCTTATAACGTGACTAAGAAGATTAGAGTTGGGCTAAATTAAAGAGGAAATGGTAACCATCTCAGGACACCGATGACAATAGAATGGGTAAAAACTACCATAGAGTCAAGCTGACAATTGCGTGTTTATTCTACCACCGTGATAGAATAATGGGAGCTGAGATACAATCTTTCACAGCACCATAGTAACGGTGTGTAGGCAGGGTTTATTGCAGTTCATTTATTGATGTTTACCGAATTACCCCAATTGTTCTGTAAGTTTACTAGGGAAATGCAAAGGTTCCATTCATGTCTGTTCAAACCCGTATCCGGCCAAACATTGGTTCTTCTCTACTCCCGAAGATGGCGACACACAAAGTTGATAACGGAGTGAGGGAGACGGGTAATACGTGGAGGAGCAGACTGAATTGCTCTTGAATGCGTCCAACGATACATATTTCCGCCTGAGTCAGAAACGAGCTCTGTCCAGTGAGAAGCATAATCAGAGGCAAGATATGCCCCTACACTACACCAGCTTACGGATATTTCGTCCTGTGAGCGAAGCCCTTCTATGGTGAAAAACCGAGCAGCACTATACAATTGTCCCATCCTTACTGGAGGTCGTCAGGATCTTGCAAAATCACAGGAAGTTCTCCAGCTAGCTATCTCCGGCTAGTAATTTGAACACTAAATTGTCCGGTCAAGATCGACCAATCAGCAGTGTGCTTGCACTTGGCGCCACTCATCCTTCAGTCAATTGATCCTCATCACGTGGTCACGTGTCGCTTGTCTGACAACTTCTCCGATGGAAGTTTTATAGACTGAGTGAATTCTGTTCTTCCTTTGAGCTACTTGTGACTGTTCGTTTCATTTACAGGGCGAAAACTCATCCCTCGATCACCTCACACTACCATTAGACCACCAAATTCATACTCTCGTGAAAGACCAAAAGGGGTATCAAAGAAGAATGTCATATTTGATATTATGTCGATAGTTTAAGCGCAATTCAATGCCATTCAGTGAAGAATTACGGTCAAAGCTAAATAAACAGAATTTAGCTTCAGGAATTTACATCAGTGGGTTGAAAATTCAGCACCTGGACTCTGTTAGCAATCTCCACCTCACTTAATATTCCGCAAGTTTCTTGAGAGTTAGGTTTCTGTTATTGTTCCGTGTGACTTAAAGTAAGTTCTCCGACACCCTGGTGTAACGACTTACAACCAAGTTGTTAGAAGAACCAATCAATTCCGTCAAGCACGAATATTCTCATCACGTTTCCGATGTGATAACTCATCCCCTCTAGCACGTGCTAGTAAAGTGGTGGCATTCACACGCTCACTCGGCATATCGGGTATTTCACGAGACATCCAAGTACTACCAAGGACGTGCACCGCTGACAAGTGAGTGCAACGTGGTGTGAACTAAACAGAACATTTGCACCATGAAAGAAAGGGGATGGTTCAAACTGTTAACGCAATCAAAATAAATGCGCAGACAAGATTTGTGGAGTGCTCATGCCTTTTGAAAATAACTCCTGACGAGACTAATTTAACTCCCACTTTTTTGAGAGATGTTTTCTCCCGAGGGATAAACAAGTGAGAACCCAGATGCTCTAGAATTAGTG
>NW_008751691.1:1043125-1066242 GCF_000715545.1 Opisthorchis viverrini | reverse complement strand
GTAATTTGAACACTAAATTGTCCGGTGAAGATCGACCAATCAGCAGTGTGCTTGCACTTGGCGCCACTCACGTGTCGCTTGTCTGACAACTTCTCCGATGGAAGTTTTATAGACTGAGTGAATTCTGTTCTTCCTTTGAGCTACTTGTGACTGTTCGTTTCATTTACAGGGCGAAAACTCATCCCTCGATCACCTCACACTACCATTAGACCACCAAATTCATACTCTCGTGAAAGACCAAAAGGGGTATCAAAGAAGAATGTCATATTTGATATTATGTCGATAGTTTAAGCGCAATTCAATGCCATTCAGTGAAGAATTACGGTCAAAGCTAAATAAACAGAATTTAGCTTCAGGAATTTAAACAGACAGATAACATGGTCCAATTTTACGCACAAAACGGTCGCGATACGAAGGGTCTATTTAGTTTAGCAATAACTTTCAATGTAACGTTCTGTTATTGTCTGATCTAATCTAAAGTAACTTCTCCGACACCCTGCTGTAACGACTTACAACCAAGTTGTTAGAAGAACCAATCAATTCCGTCAAGCAATTCTCATCATAATTTTCAATGTAACGTTCTGTTATTGTTCCGTGTTACCTAAAGTAACTTCTCCGACACCCTGGTGTAACGACTTACAACCAAGTTGTTAGAACAACCGATCACTTCTGTCAAGCACGAATATTCTCATCACGTTCCCCATGTGATAACTCATCCCCTCTAGCACGTCCTAGTAAAGTGGTGGCATTCACACGCTCACTCCGCATATCGGGTATTTCACGAGACATCCAAGTACTACCAAGGACGTGCACCGCTGACAAGTGAGTGTAATGTGGTGTGAACTAAACAGAACATTTGCACCATGAAAGAAAGGGGAAGGTTCAAACTGTTAACGCAATCAAAATAAATGCGCAGACAAGATTTGTGGAGTGCTCATGCCTTTTGAAAATAACTCCTGACGAGACTAATTTAACTCCCACTTTTTTGAGAGATGTTTTCTCCCGAGGGATAAACAAGTGAGAACCCAGATGCTCTAGAATTAGTGTGGCTACAAGTCTTTCCTCAAATAGCTTACAGTGTTTGTTGTAAATAGCTGTAAGTCCTAAAACCACAAAACTGTTTCGATTCACTTTCTGACCATTCTCAAACGCCATTATCTGTAGCCTTTTAGTAGTTCTGAAATTTTCAGCGTTTCCCTTGTCAGTTACCGAGAGGAGATTACAATTGGATGTTACTCTTGAATTGGAACTTGACAACTGTGAGAGCAACAGTTAATTTATCTGGATTCATCATAAATATTTACGCACGCCACCTACCGTAAAAATGTCCCTACTGACCGGTAATTGCGTAACAGAAGTGCGAATGGCTAGTGATAAAACGGCCCCGACGCCTTTGCATTTGCGTTATCCGGTAGAATGACATACTGTATTGAGAGAACAGCGGCTATGCTATACGGTTCGCTGACGTGCCCAACATCTGTTAATGAATGTTCACGAATAAAAGTGATCGAATCGATCGGTAGTAAACACAACACCGAGGGGAGAGCAGCATACGTTGTCCAACTGACAGCTGATCATATCGCGATCATCTCGTGATATCGGGCACTTGAATGCAAATAGGAAAAACTGAGTACTCCACACGGAAGTTTCGCCTGCGCTTTCATGGAAATCTTTTGGAAATCACAACCTACAGAAATGAGAAAAAGCCAAACGATCGATAAGTGGGACTGGTACAAGTTCGACATCTTCTGAGCCTAAGTCTAGACAAAGATTCCCTTCAAAAGCTAGTTCTCTGTCCAAGTAAGGTTGGATTTCTTCCAAAAAAACTCAAGGAACCCAAACAAAATAACTCATCTTCAGAATGCTGTTCAGAAGAGAAATAATTAAGCGAAATAACATGGCTGACTCATGTAGGTTCAAAGGGAAAGGGCGGTAAAGAATCAAATGATCGATTCCTATCTTTCACTCTTGGGACGAAATGCCTTATCGATACCGCATCATCTACTCGATAAATTATCCGTATTCAGCTCCTAAATTAGATTCTCAACGTGTTGTTTCTGAACGTATGAAGAAGAAGCACTCAGCTGTAACACCCTTCCAGTGCCTAGCTGCCATGCCATCCGAAGGAAGCACGAGGGCTGGGATACTGCCAGGATGCCCAAGCCTAGACAGGAGAAGTCGAGTGGCAGAGGTCGGGTTCGAACCACGGACCTTCCCGTTAGCAAATTCGCGCTCCAACCACTTGGGCTATCTCGCCCATCTGAGCATATATCATGGAACAGATCATCGGTTGAATTCAAAACACACAGAAACGGAAAATGATGGATGAGCACACCTGCCTGGAGGTGGCGGGTTCGAAGTTGTCTGAGTTTCGTAAGATGCAGACCACCGATGATTCCCAAAAAGGATGAAACAAACCTACAGTGCTTCTCGGCTTTTTAGCATAGACTAGCTTCATCGAAAGGAAGAGGTCCCAATTGGAAAACGACGGATGTTAGGCCGTTCTGTGAAGCTACATTTTGTTTCATCTGTCACAGGTTGCAAACTATATCGTGCGTCGCAACCAACTCAGTGTAATGCGTCCTGTCCTCAGTCAAACCTCAGATCAGATCAAATGAAAAAAAGTGTTGCGTGAGTGTTTCTCTACCCGCTTTCGACCAAAAGACAATGTTTGATTCAGTTTTTGTCAGAGAAGCCGGAAAACAATGATAGCCAGGTCAGCCTATGCGCCTGCTGTAGGCTTGCATGATCATCATTGTGTGCAATAACCCAGGTCATGTGTGTGGGACTCACTGTGTACTTAACTGCACACAATAATTTAAGGTTATCACGGGCAGTGAATCTCTCTTTTGTGATCATCTTCGACTGAATGTGCTGCACAAAGGCCGCTTCATGTTTCAGTTGATACGATACTCGAGATATCACAGTATATTCTCATATGGGGGAAACTACTCTTCATAGACCCACGACTGGTTTTGCCCTTCTTGGGGCTCATCAGGTAGGCGCATTCTCCTAGTTTTCGTCAACCTTATGTTCCACTTGAACCCTACCCGATGAGCCCTAAGAAGGACTCAAACGGTTGTGGGCTCTCGAAGACTTTGCAGTAACCTTGTGAGTAGTTTCTTTTATAGCTACCACCTACTTTGATGAAACGAAGTGGGCATCCTTCCTCAAAAAATATGTGGGGCATACGGATTTTGTGGAATTGTGAAACCACCTACAAGAAACCATGGTGAGCACAATGATGAACAGGCAGCTGAATTCAGGGACCGCTTCAGCAATAAGTTACCAATAAGTTACCAATAAGCTGGTTGTGAGCGCTTTGTTGTACTCGTATTCCCCCAGCAAGCTTTGGATAGATACGTCAAAGGTTCCCCTGCTTGCGTGAGAATGGGAAAACGCTACTGGTGTGTGAATTCAGGTGCAGACGCCCATCAAGCTGATAGTGAATCGAGTCAGAGATGGATTGTTTGCCAACTGACGTCAGTTCGGCGTGACCTGTTATCTGTACGATGCACTGTGACGCAATGTGCAGCGTGTGGTGTGTTGTCCATACACTCGCACAGTTGCACAACTTGATGCATAAATTGAGGGCACCTCAAGAAGATGCAGGGACGCGGTTTCGTACGAAAATCCTCAAGCTGGAGGGAGGTTTGACAAGCTGTCTCGTTCTTCAAAATCAGACGCATTTACTAATCAGTCACCTATACGAATGCGTCTTTTTTCGCACAGATTACGTTTAAATGCATTTCCTATTTTCGCTCAGGTATTAGTCACGGAAAAGAATAAAGGAGGATAAATATTCTCATGAAGGAAACCACTCACAAGGTTGCTTTTCAGCAACTCTTCGACAGCTCACGACCGGTTTCGCCCTTGTTGGGGCTCATCCAGTAGGCGCAGTCCCCGAGTTTCCATCAACCTTATGTTCTACTTGAACCCAAATTTCACTGTTTTCGAGAAATACATTCATTTGCAAATCAATTTGGTTTTCACGACAGACTCAACTGAATCTCTCGTTTATGATGTCCACACCACTTTCGTTTGAACACTCGTCGTCCTGCCCTCGTGTGATTATCTGAATGAGTCCGCGCTTTTTAAGATTGAAGATATTTGCCTGTTCAGTTACACGTTGCGTGGTGACACCCTCACCCCACAGGTCAAGTGCTCGGGTTCAAACCTCGGGAGAGCTCACGAACTCTAACAAAAACGAAACTCTAGTTCTCTCCCCTTTGGTTTAGACTCACCAGAGGACAGGAGGATGACTGTCCAAACGAGAGTGATTTGGACGTGAACACCACAGATCCTGAAAACATCTACAGCGGTGAGAAATAATTGTTGTCCTCGACTATCGACCCATTCGTCCTGTATCCTTTGGACTGGTATGTGGCACAGGCATTATTGATCCATTTTCTTCTACCACGAAAACGAACCGGGATAGGTCGAAGAGCAATCCAAAGCTTTGTGTACAGAGTCACCAGCCTTGACATGTCAATACAGAGTGTGGATATGCGAGTAACGCAGCGTTTAGCGGGTCCGAAACATCTATCATTGTTTCATTGCTATGCTATGGAATAACTAGATTGTGGACCTGACTAAGCTTTATCCAGGTAGTGTTGATCGTAACGACCTAAATGTTCGGGGCTGAAGGTGCTTACACAAGTTTGCCGTCGTGCACTTGGAATACTCAGTTATAAACGCCCTATAGCGGAGACATTTGCTTCAAGAAAAGCAGAATACTCAACTGTGCGGAACGCTGCATACTGCTTGACCTTTTGTAACGTCGATGCCGACATTCTTTAGACGTTTACATGGACAAATATTTTGGAACCTCTGGGATGTTTTCGCCTGTGGGGATCAGTGGTACGAGGATACCTGAGTGACCTTCCTCCTGGAAAATTTACTAATCTACTATTGCATCCTAAGAGACTCTTTCGACGTTGATATGTCTACACCTTATACTTAGCAACTCCAATTGAACTGGAACCATCTCCAGGGTTCAAATCACGGAAGGTCCGTGGTTCGAACCCGACCTCTGTCTCTTGACTTCCCCTGTCTAGGCTTGGGCAAACTGGCAGTATACCAGCCATCGTGCTTCCTTCGAGCGGCATGGCAGTTGGGCACCGAAAGCTTGCTACAGCTGAACGACCAGGGTGGTTTGTGCATGAAACGAAAATTTGTTCATCTCTCGACACAATTAAACCTGCCTGTAACGCATTTGTTTCCTCGGAACTGTAACAGGGGGGAGTACAGTGCAACAACAAAACAATGAGCAAACAATGCTACCGAACTTTTTGTTCCCCGTTGGTCGCTCCTGAAGCGCGCATTCATTCACCATAGTCTTGTGAAAGACAAGAGAGACTTTTGTTGCCCTATACAACACATGGCTACGACGTGACATCGACTAGTCAGGTAAGAAACGTATGGATCAGAGACGTTATCATCACGCCGGTTTGACAAATCTGTCACTAAACCACAGCCTGGTTACCAAACGAGTAATGATGAGGCTCATCAGATGGCTTTTGAGAGGCTTAACTCACCGGTTACGTCACTTGGACAAGATGCTCTATACGCTAATTTGGGTTGAACCCAGCAAAACAACCTCTTCCCGACCGGGTACTGATGACGAATACTCTGAAGGTGAACAGGCCTCAAACCACACAAATCGTGACCAGCGAACCCAGCCGAACGATCACCAGCCATCTCCACACATACTGGGTTAGGACACATCGGTCCAGCGAGAGGCACAGTACCACTTGTTCAAAAAAAAAGATGGAATAATTGAAATTCTGTTTTGCAAGTGAATTCATCCTAGGCCGAACTGTTCACAAATCTTTCGTCCTATGATGTATTTGGCTGTAGGATTTTTAGAATTCCGATTCACATCTATATTTGTAATGCACTACTTATAAGGTTGCTGAAAACTCCTCGGTAGCCCACGACCGGTTTCGCCCTCCATGAGGCTCATCAGGTAGGCGCGATAACCGAGTTTCCGTCAACCTTATGTTGTACTTGAAACCAGATTGCAGGAAATTAGCGAATATACACTCATTTGCAAACTAACTTGGTTCTTTCGAGAGACTCACCTGGAACCCAGCTGAATCTCTCGAAAGAACCAAATTTGTTTGCAAATGAGTGCATTTCGCTAATTCCATTCACGTCATTCTCGTTTGAACAGTCATCCTCCACTCCTAGTCTAATTAGTCCGGTGAGTCCGCGTTTTTGAGCGTGAACATATTTGCCTGTTCAGACATGATAAGTTGGGTGTATCGGGCGCTCGCTTCACAAGTAAATTGCTCGGGGTTCAAACCTCGGGACGGCCAAGGATTTGCACTGCTCATGAACTCTAACAAAAACGAAACTTGCGTTTAAACGAGCATGATGTGAACGTCCTTCATTCTTTTATAAGGCACTACTAATAAGGCTGCTGAAAACTCCTCGATAACCTCAGCAACCTTATGAATAGTGCATTACAAAAATATATATGTATCGCGATATCCCGAATATCGTAGCGACTGAAACATGAGGTGGCCTGGTGCAACACATTCAGTTGCCTGGAAACATCAAAACCGAGAGATTCAGCTGGGTTCCAGATGAGTCTCTCGAAAAATCAAATCAGTTGCAACTAATCATTGCGGCCCATTGGTTAGTAACTGAGCAGTGTACCATCAGGCAATGAACGGTTCACAAATGGTGTGATCATCACAGGCCTGGACAAGGTATAGAACCAACATCCTGTATGAAGGCAGGTTACTTCACGTTATCTGGTGTTGACTGTCTCCTTGAATGACAACTCAGACAGACGGTCCCCGTGAATTATGGGGGTGACCCAGCACAGGTTGAGTCAATTCAAGTTGTAAAATTCAGATTTTAGCGTATAACGTTTCGCTAGTCTGTGTGGATTAGATGATACCAAACGAGTTGCACTCCCCAGATTCCTACGATCCTTCCAAGGAGGTGGACAAATGCAGTGACTGCTGTGGGACAGGATGAATTAGGCCGAAACCGACGTACCTTACCTATCTTTTGAAAAAGTGCCAATGGACAGCGGTCGTAATTCAGAGGGCTACGGTCCACAACCGTGTTTATCAGGATATGACGGGAACAGTTTGAACGCAACTTGCGGTATTGTGGGTGAGCTTCAAATAGATACATACTTTTGTGGAATGCTTTAGCATAATCCAAACTGTTCCTTTACCTAATCTAAACTCACTCAGGGGTTTTCACAAACAGGACATATGAAATCTCCCAGGTGATTGATTGTTTGCTGCTAAAATACAAAGGGATCTCATCCCCAAGCAACTGAAAAGGTCAAAACTACACGTGATTGTGCATATGACGAACGTACTTAATCCACACATCATGTGTACACACCGTTGTCATGACAACGCACCAGTGCTAGTTGGTTTTAGCTGGGAAAAATCTGACGGTGCAACAGAAAGTAGGTAGTTTCCAGTTCGATTCACAGCGGGACCCGCACATTTTCAGTAAAAGCGCCACCCATCAGCCCTGATTAGTTAGCGTTTACAGGTGAAAAGCAGAAGGCCTTCGGTGCTGAGTTATCCATCAGAAAATGCCAACTAACCAGTTACAGACTATTGGACAGGGGAGCAAAACTCTCATTTGTGTGTCATTTACAAAAACTAGATATGGATCTTCTCCTTGAACGCGTCTTCCTGAACTTTCCTGGATATTCATTCACTGTTACTCAAATGCTACAAAGCGATTCCCCAAATTTCATAATATATCTTAATTTTCAAGGGACGCAAAGCGGATTTACGATAAAACATACTACTCGCATACCCACATCAGTAGTAACACCGCTACACAGGTAGCTATGGTAACCCTCCCAATAGACGGCGGCAAAAGCTTTGTATTTCGACCGATTCAATTCTGTTCTCAACTCCTCCATCTGATGGACAAAAAGTCTGTATTCATCAAAGATGATAGTGAGGCCCCCATGGCGAGTAAAGAAGCTCAGGCTGCTAGGCGTTTGAGGCAGATTTTGGAGAGGGCTGTCCTCTTTGTATTGGTTTCTGGGAATAGTCACATTCAATTTTCCAAACAGCACTACGGGACATGTTCCTAAAAATAAATGGCATGACCGTATGGAAACATGTCGTTCGCCGGTGACGAATTTCGCTAAAAAATGGAAGACACGCAAAATAGGATTCAGGTATTTCGGTAATGCTGTTTGGTCGTGTACGAGTTCACACGTGCAATGTTGCCATCGCTGCTGTCTTCAGGTTACATCGGGGATTACGAATCGTGTTTCCAGGAGAAGTCCTCTCCTGAGTGGAAACATAGATGACGTAATAGGGGTGCGAATGAAATGCAATAAATTACTCTGTGGTCAATTAATTTACGTTGGAGCGGATTACACTGAAAACTTGAGCGAACCGATTCGACCGGTTGGTGGATCGCTTTCTATCGCAAAATGTCCCAAAATGCCAGGTCCCTATTGACGTTGCAGTGACTTTTAAAGTAGCATCCAAACAGTCCGTATTCAAAGCCGTCCTCCAAACCCCAGATGTAAAATACCTGGGTGGGACACGAATAAGCAGTAGTTGCGTGACTTGTCAAGTCCGAATTCACATTGGTCTTGTTCGAACTACCCTCCTGCCCTGTCGGAACACTACTATTTTGGCTAGTCCACACCCAACCAGTGAAGCGACGGACACGAGTTATACTGATACAGAGCTCGTTAGCGATGCACATGTTTGTTTTCACCACAGTTGTCAACTCTGGGTACCGATGAAAGGAAGAAGACCTTTGCTGCGGAGTTACTTATTAGGAAATGCTAACTGAACAGTTACAGACTATTGGATAGGGAGTAAAACTCTCATATGTATCTTGTTTACAAAAACTGAATATCCATATTCTCCTTGAACGCGTCTTCCTGAACTTTCCTGGATATTCGTTGACTGTTACTAAATTGCAAGCTAATGGTACAGAGCGATTCCACAAATTCCGTAATAGATCTCACTTTTCAAAACGTAAAACGGATTTACGATAAGACACTACTTGCATGCCCCCTTCAGTAGTATCACCGTTACTCTGATATCTGAGCGGGTATCACAAATGCCCAACCAAAGCACCCTCGACAAACCAGGATTTCTATATGTGAACAGGCCTTAGGAGACAGGGAAAGGAATATCCAGCTGCTGTGATAAGAATGGCTGAGGTGTCTTTAAAGGTGCCTTTAAAGATGTCTTCGTTGGCCGCCTGCATATCCACCGAAGGAGTCCATAAATAAGCGGACTGGAAATGGGTCAGCCACTGCCTTCAAACCCTCTGGAGCAAGAGCACCAGAAAATAGGACGTCCCGTAGCAAACGAAAATGAAAGAGCTGAGAGACATTCACACCACTGTGGTTGAATTTGACGCCATTACGTATGCCTCCAGCCGAGAGCCCGTAGGCTAAGAGTATGTAAGAACGATGGCACATACAGCTTTCTGTCACAAAACAAACAATCGTGGCGGAATCTGTCATTACCGAGCCAAAGAAATTACTATAGCGAGTTCAAAGGAGAGGCAAATATCTGTATCCACCAATCGAATTACTAGTGAATTACCATTGAATTACTATTGAATTACTACTGCAAATGCCCCTGGTGTCATAGTTCCCAAGGTTGCCGAAATCCACTTATTTTTTCTGACCCTTAAACTGAAAATTAAAGAATCATTCTCATCAACCAAAAGGCCAGACTTCACCGTAGTCATAATCTTTCCACCGAAGCGAAGCACAGGCCATTGCCATCTATGGATGGCGAATAGCAAGCGAAACAGGAAATGACGACGGGGTGAAGTGGAACATATTTTGCGGAAACCCCGGAAGTGACAAAAAGTGAAGATGCCATGACTGCAAATGCCGATGTAGCAAGCTTAGTCTAACTTGTATTCTGAATAAACCGAAAGTGAACTCTGTCTATGGAAATTAATATGGTGTACAAAGTTATCAAAACGAAGGTAACCTAAATGGAATTGTAAGCGAAACGGAAATTAGTAAGCCCTCATGTTGACGGAATGCCTAATCTGACATACTTGTGACCAGGGATGAGAGACCTGGTGAATACTTCGTGATTAAAAGTTGTTCGTTTGGCCAGCAAAAAAGGCGTCGGCTTTGAACACTTGAGAAGTCAGTATGTCAGTTTGTCCGGTGCAGCTCAGCTTTCAAGTGAAGTTACATTGAGACTGAATGAGTACAGTTCTAAACTATCGGATACTGAGTCTGTTCACCAGTGGCAACTGGCCATTAAACCATCCATTCCGCCGTTATACAACCAACACCTCCCCACCTACAAACAGGGATGTGTGTTACGCTACTCACAAGTCGAACTCCACGATAGAATTCTTGGCCGTATCAACATAATGTCTATGTGACTACTCAACGATGTGGGAAACTTTCATCAACCAACACCTCCCCACCTACAAACAGGGGCGTGTGTTATGCTACTCACAAATCGAACTCCACGACAGAATTCTTGGCCGTGTCAACATAATGTCTATGTGACTACGCAACGATGTGGGAAACTTTCACCCGTACGCATTAAAACGCCTGCTTCGTTGCAACATACGGTGGAGCTGAGTGGCTCAACTTGTGGCCGCTTACCCGGCTAACCCATACTATTCTGATAAAAAGTTCAGAAGCATTAGTGACGGTCTTGTGTGATACGACCCATCATAAGCCCAACCCGTCCAGATGAGACTACTCTCGTTTCACATCAAATCGCATGTAGCCCCGACTGTGCGTTCTCCGTATTGTCAAATGCCCAACGTTTTTTGATAACTGCTGCCGCACCATTGTGTCTACACTCGTGGAATGACTGCGCACAATGTGGGCCAACGACATCAGTTTTTTAACAGTGAATCGACACTGACCTCATGGCCGCCTTAAGACCTGATCTATCACTCTCAGGAGGTATCGAATGACATATTTGCACCATATCAGTGAAATATGGAAAACCTGAAGAAAGATAACCAAACCGGCAACTTCAGTCGGTCTAGGTAATCCATTTCAATGGTTTTCAGCAAAACCACTGAGCGGATTTTCATTGCCAAATATAAGATATGAAACACCAAACAGCCCCCTTCAAGGGACGCCATTATAACGAACACTGTGACAAGAGGACTTCAGCTGCAATGAACACATTCTGCAGTCAGAGCAAAAGCCGTTCAGAGTTAATGAAGGGATTATCACCTGGGCACCGATACGTCCGTGTGCTGCGGAAATGCTAACAAGGTGTTGCTTAATGACAGATTGACTCCACATACATGGAACACGAAGCTTAAAATGAGCTAAAAGTGACTGTCAGAAGCGGCTGTTAGAAGGTAACAGCCGTAGGTACATTAATTACTACTGCCAGACTTGATGAGCACATCTGCTTGTGGAAATTTGCGTTGTCATCTATGCTGAAGTCCTGCTTCTCTGGCCTACACAAGTGAACCAGCTACAAAGGTGATATAGGCGTTCTGACTCGCCCGCTGAAAACGGTCCTAGACCCGTTGGATACATGTCAGCGGATTTCCAGTCGCCCGCAATGGATCAGAGACGGGGGTTATTGAATCCTCGAAGACTTGTTTCCGAGAGACTGAGTGAAGATCAGATTGTGATTGGACAGTGGAAAACCTGGAGGACACCAGGGGAAATTAACCTGCCTAGATGACATTCACAGTGAACATGTGGTCCACTCTTCTCGCTCTTCATGACAAAACTTGCGGAGTATACTAAATAATACTAATAATAAAGTAGTAATAATAATTATAGCTTATCCGTAGCACCCTTTCGTTCCCTAGTTGTTATGCCTTCCGAAAGAAGCATAAAGTCTAAGAAAATTCCATGTTTCCCAATCCTAGACAGGAGCAGTCGAGAAGACGAGGCTGGCTTCGAACCACGAACTTTCCGGTCAGCAAGTTCGCGCCTCAGGCACTCGGTTATGTGCGGATCATTGCAGTGTGGAAGGGAACTGGTATAACAGCAGCATGGATAAAATTAAGCAGTAGCTGAATAACACTCAGTGATGAGTTGTTTGAAGTATGACAGGAAAAAAACTAGGCTGATTTCTGTTTTGGCGCCTTCTTCTGCGGTCGTAATGCTTCTAGAGTCGAATGAAAACGCAACCGGCGGATAGGCCCAGCAATGTTTACACGTGTCAGCGGCGCAAGTTCACAACACAACCTATTGTTTAACTAACCAATCACGTGAAGCGAGCACTGCCATCTGCTGGGGTGAACCTGTTCAAATATGGGCAAACATCACACTGGCATCGATCGATCGATCGATGAGTGAAGGCGTGCACGATGCGAACTGTTTTGAATCGTTCATCAGAGTCTACGGGGATAACCTTGGGATAATTGATCTATTTAGCTGCGAGTACGCAAAATCCGCAACTTTATTAGCGGATAACTGAACCGTTTCTTCGATATCATAGGTACTTTCGATAGAATACCCGAAACGGTCCCGTTTTGTGGGCATTTGCCACCTTCAGAAAGAAGTCTTGGTTCCGAATTTTCGATCGAGTCCAGTGCGTACTTGGAAGTGAAGAAGAAATTGATTTCACTGATCGCTGCATAAACTGCGATCGTATTGTGACAGATGAAGTCGAGTAATATTTACAGAACCGCGTCATTTACGTCATCGAAAACTAATATCGCTGAAGCTAGTAGAGGCCAGTAAGGCCACCGTAATGATAATTTTAGCCTATGGCTCCTCCGATCTGAAAGCCTCGAATCTTTGGGGGGAACGGGTCGGCCGCAGCGTGTATGCAACTTAATGGTGCGTTGTGGGAGGACTCGGTAGCCAATCAGATAAGCTAGAGCCACTTAGTGAAGTTTGAATGCGTACAACTATCGTTTTCAATTATAAACCCCTGCCGATGGAAAGTGTCGGGTCAAGGACACGGTGACGCAAAGTGGATGTGATCGAATCGCGTGCCACAGGACCCTCATACCCGACTTTCCTTGAACCCACTTAGAAGCAATACAGGACACGGCGGGTAACAGCAATCTGTCAACCTCAAAGTAGACTGTTGAAGATAATTTTGTACACCGTTATACGCCGTGGTGGACAAGACTCACAAAAATGTTGCATCGGTTTCATCGGTTGCCCGAAATTGTTTAGCCATTGTTGTTCAGTGTTAACATTTTATTGCTGATCGCCCTCTCTAAGCACAGAGTAACTGCACTTGGCCTTCCACTCGTTCATACCTTTGACCAAGGTGATGCTTACTCTTTTCAGAAAAGCTTGGTAAACAATCGGTAGTTTTTATTTGGGCAACGTTTCGCTTTTGACACAAAAGCTTCATCAGGCCAAGTGAACAGGTCACAAAGTTGACCAGGTTATAAGACAGACGGGGAACCAATCAGTAAGTTCTCCTCAGACTAAATCAGTGTTGAGTGTCAATTAACGACTCTTGTCGGCTAGTGTGGGTGCCAAAATCTTGAATCGATGGGTTGGAGGGTTCCAACTTAGTTCCGATCGCTTTTCGTTCCTTAATCTTCCGCTTCAGGGTGCTTCACTTGATTCGCCTCGGGTGACGCTGTTAGATTTGTGGGGTTGTGAGTGTTCCGACAATTTAGTTTGAGGGGGGTTGAGGTCAAGTGGATTTCGGATGATAACCGCACACCAGCACGTGTCAGCTCGAGTGACCCATGACCGTTCTCCACACGCTAGCCAGTTCCACGCCTTCCATTCTGTTGACGCTGGGATGCTTGGCGATTTCTACCGCCTCGGCGATCAGTCTGTGTGATGTGGACCGTGGTCCTCGCCTCAAAACCTCAACATTTTCTAAATCTATTTTGTGTCCTGTGTCTAGTGCGTGTTCCGCAATCGCCGAGTCTTTCAGTAACGCTTGATATTCATCTGCGTTTCTCGGCGGCCTGTTTATTTTTCTACTATGCTCTCCGACTCTGATGTATAGTTCCCTGGCCGTCTGTCCTATATAGACTTTGATGCAGTCATTACACTTGATTTTGTAGACACAGTCCCTGGTTCTGTTTGCCGGGAGGCGATCCTTCAATTGCACCAATGCAGAGCGCAGAGTGTTCCCCCTCTGGAAAGCTACTCTAATGTTGGCCATGTTTAGAATTCTTCGAATTGCCTCCGATATCCCTGGTTTATATGGAATAACAGCTGTCCCGATTTATTCCCTGTTGGGTTCCTCTACCGGTATCAACACCCTTCGCAATTGACGCCTAATCAAGCTAGCTGGATATCCACTACCCCGAGGTTTGTACATTACTTCGATTTGGACACTTTCGTTGTCATGAAACGGGACAAGGTTAATGAGTTTTACAATTATCTGAATGAACTGAGTCCACAGATCAAATTTAGTATGGAGATAGAGTCAACATCGGGTAAACTGGCCTTCTTAGACTGCATGACACAAAGTTGGGGGAGGCTAAAGACCACAGTGTATGAAAAGCCAACCAACACTGAGGCAGTTTTGAACTACTCGTCTGCCCATCCGAAGTCGGTATTCGCCAGTATTGCGCTATCAATGCTTAGGCGTGTAAGGGCCCTGTGCACAGAAGAAGCTGATCGAGCAGCGGCCCAAATTGAGGTAAGGAACAAACTTCGGGGTAGTGGGTATCCAGCTAGCTTGATTAGGCTTGGAGGAAGCACCCGCTCAACTGCGCACTGACAATATCTCCCCGACTGGGGACCAAACGTTTGCAAACCAATTGCTAAACTCGGAGAACAGATTAACTACCATCTGATCAACCAAGAGTAACGGAGTTTTATATGACCATCAAAGTTACCTCAAGCAAACTTCCGACAGAGTGCGAATAAGTTTTCTCGATTATGTTGAGTTACATCTACTGACGCAGTTCCATAGCTGTCAGTCTTAACTATAACTGATGCTCAGCTCCCGAAGGTAGATCCCTCCGAAACTCTTATGGTTCGCAACTCCTATGCTAGATATTGAACATCCAGAGAAAGCAAGATTATCCAGTCAAGGATGCCAATCATTCATACCTCATCACTTTTGATTTATTGGAGTAACTTCCACGGTGAACGATACAGCAGTCGTTAGAAAACCGGCCACGTGATCTGCGAACTTTATCTACTCAAAGTCAGGAAGAAAATGATTGAACCATGAGAGCCAATATGAGAATCAATCTGGCGAAAAAAAGTCTCCAGCCGCCGTACTTTTTTGATACATAGCTTCCATCCCCAAGGAACAATGGAGAAACTGGGATGAATAGGGTAATTTCGGGCTACAGCCCCCGTCATCAGGTCTGTTTGTGCAAAGCCCACCCACTCAGCGAGACGACGCGCAGCTTCCATGTTGTTGCTATTTTCATACGAGAAGTAGTTCGAACTGCGTACATCTACCGGCAAACCCAAAGGCGCTTTTAGGTCGACTGGCTCCAGCTAAATGAAAGCATTATAATCTCCAACTACTCGTAAGTAGCTCATAGTTTAAGAGAACTAACCTGTCACAGGCGGGTGGGCCACGCAAGGCTGACTGCTTTTGAAACCCACGCACAGCGTTAGGAGAACAGAGAAAGCAGTCTACTGGTGAAAGGAAGAAGGCCTTCGCTGCGGAGTTATTTATTAGGAAATGCCAACTGACTGGTTAGAGACAATTGAACAGGGAGATTCATTGACTCCACTCATTCGTCGGTCAAATCCAAGCAAATGTTACAAAGTGGCTCCACGAATTCCGCAAAAGATCTCCCGTTTCAAAAGACGCAAAGCAAAATTCTACGAACACCGCATACTGCTCGCGCGCCTCTTCATCAGTAGTATCACTGTTACACTAGTATTATTCCTATATATAAAATGACACCTTATAAGAAAATTGCGACGAAATCCAAACTCTGCCATAGATTCCCACAGAAAGTGCTCCCCAGAATGCAACGGAATCTTGCAAAATAAGGTGGCTCAGAAAGCCCCTTGGAAAACGCGCGACCATCCCGACCCTCAGTGTCCGATGTGTATTGAACAAGCGGCAATTATCCATCCCACCAAATTCCTCTGGTCCGCGTAAACATGATGTGTTTAATAGGTTCCACGGGATGTCAAGTAGACCAGAGAAACAGCAGTCAGTGCGGTTTAGCTACTCGCATCCCCCTCCGTTAAACTACTGCATAATGCCACCATGCCATAATGGACGAGTGAGTGGGTAGTATCGGTATCCGTCTGCTTCCGCTTACATACACCGAAGACTGATCGAGGGACCCGCAAGCTGTGAGCTGCCCTAGTTGACGCAGTAAACTCAGTCGTTTGAACCCGTTTCTAAAACACGGATCTGCTTAAGCCCGGCCACACGAGATTTTCCCTCTTTGCTATGGCTTATCAGGATTTCGGATGTCAGAGATAACCCTTTCACTAGCAGTTTCGGGCCGTTTGCCGGAGAAACACAACTCCGTCGCCTACCGACACGAGACCTTCAAGGCGGGTGGTAGTATTCGACTTCGTCTTCCATGTTATTGGGTCTTACCGTGGTTGATATATCAGAAAACAAATACTCTTCAGACAAGTGACCTGTCCATAGACATTTTCGACTGAGGATTTGATACCACGTAATCAAAAGCAGATGCTGGATATCCGTCAAAGACCAAGAACAAATGTCTGTAAGAGACATCTCTAGAAATTGGGCGCAGTTGCACAAATGGACAGGTAGAATCTCAGCAGCACTCTAGTCACATAATCACAAGGCGTGAATTTATTACTTGAGAAGACTCAGCACCAACTAACTCACCGGCAGGTCCGCGGTTCGAAGCTAAACCCGCATCTCGACTGCTCCTGTCTAGGCTTGGGTAACCTATCACTATCTCAGCCCTCGTGGTACCTTTGGGTGTTACAGTTGAACGATTATCTAACTGATTACTTGTCCACTGAAGGTAACAGTGTATCAGCTATGAGCCACGCAGCAACTTTTGATAACAGCGAACACAAAGACACCAGTCATTCGCTACCTTTGCTCAGATACGCACACATACGGACTGTGTGTTAAAACCCTCACCAGGAACAGCACGTTCTGCTCTGGTAACTGGCTGTATGTATACAAATAGACAAAAGTTTCGCACGCGAGAGATTGTTTCATAAAACTGGCTATAAATTACAGTATCCCTGATCAGGTGGGATTCTATCCAGACGGGAATTCCTTAGTCAATTTCTAATGCAGATTGACCCTAGAGCGATTAGATGGATGAAGTTCACCCAGATGTGAATTTAGGAAACACGTTGTTACGCTCAGTCATATGGAACTGTTCACTTTTGTTGTCAAGGCGTGTTATTCAGTTATGGAATATAAGTTAGCGTTAGATAGAAAGGGATTTTGTACAGAGGAAGTACTGTTAACAAGATGGAAGTTATCAATCAGCTGTTTTGCACTAAAATACATACAGGAAGTGCAGCATCGTATTCCGAATGGACGTGCAACTATATAACCAATCAGTTACGTCGAGGAAGCAGTGGACACTATACATGTGGAAGTGGTTTGGCATTGTTTGTTCAGGGAGGGAAACGTAACACTTCCGGTAGGCGAGGTATTTAACGGGTAAGTTGGCGTTGAGGATGCCGAGGTGATTTCGGGGACACAACGTTGACTTCGTTTCTTATGAGCCCCAAAGCTACTGTTATCGGAAAATAGGCGACCGCACAAATCACACTGATATGGCTTTTCACCAGTATGAATTCGTTTGTGCTTGACCAGACTACTCGAGACAGAGAAGCTCTTGCCGCAATCCGAGCAAGTATACGGTCGTTCTCCAGTGTGAATGCGCCGGTGCGCAGAAAGACTACTTGAGTCGGAAAATGCTCGTCCGCAGTGATGACAAACAAAAGGTTTTTCGCCCGTATGAGTACGGCGGTGCTTCACAAGATCGCTGGCTCGATTGAAACCTTTTGAGCAATGGTCACAAGGGTGCCGCTTGGCTCGATCTGGCTTAGGTTCAGTGTGTCCGCCAGTACTCTTCGTCAGCACACTGCAAGAAGGGGGATCATTGGCCTCCGATTTGGGCGTCGATGGTGGCAGACTGGTATGCTGTTCACGACGATCACCAGCATCAACATCCGGATCCACAGATAGCTGAATTGATGGACACATAGCAACAGCTTCATTCCCCACAAAATTCGTGGGAAGCAGAGAAGTCCAAGTACAGTAGGGAATGTGTTCCGGATTCAAACAATTCTGCTTCGGAAGAATCCATCTAGGTGCAGGAAACCCAAAGACGGCAGCCGGTGCGTACGGGTGGTGATCACAAGGGAAGTCAAACGGATGATGTATTGAGGACTTGCGCGGACAGGTGTTGCTACTGCACTGACTCAACACTTCCTGACGAGGCATGTGTGTTACATCAGTCACAAAGCTAAGCGAAGAGTGTTGATCCACGGATTGACGGCCATATCATGGTTGGGAGGTGAAGCTGGATGTCAGGGTAGGTGAAGGGAACTAGTCTGATGGGGAATAATGAGCACCATGAGTACCTGAAAAGTAGAGAAAGTTGGTGATCTGATTTTCAGGGATAGAAAAATACCAGCCACAGAATAAAATCACGATATACACAAGATCCGACAATGCTCACTGCGAATGGCGAGAGAACTCCAGTGATGCCCAAAAGTAAACCACATTTTTCAAGTAATGGCTGAAGCATGAGTTACTCTCGGCCACTATCTTGGACAGTCTCGCAATGTTGGTGCACTGGTTCAAGGTGTGCGCCAATCAGTTTCTTCGAAAACAGTGTGCTACTTTGAAGACAATTTCAAATGACAGTGAAATGCTCTCCCACAGGCTGCATACGAGCGCCTAGACACCGTGCTTCGTGCACAAAGAAATGATGGACAACGGGTCAGAGGGTTTAGTAAGTGGATATAATCTGGTTATGAGTGATAGTTAATTTACGGCATGCCAGATAATTGTCTTGTTGGTTGCAGCAGAATCACCCTGTTACCTCACTTGCTGCATACAACAGAGCGGGTAAGCGAGAAAACTTTTCCTTCTCCCTCTTCCCACCCCATTAATAGCCCTCCTGTAGACCCAGCACCTAGGATTAATGACTCCTTCCCTCTTGCATCGATTTCGCAAGCAACATCTACTCGTCAGCCGGCGCCGACCTTCTCAGGCGTCTCGGAATCAATCTTCAACCATCGATGTACAGTCCCTCCGGCTGCCTTCAACGTCCGAACCCCGAAGACAGCAGGACAACAGACTGCTTTTGCCCTCAGACTGGATTCACTTGGCATTGGTGTGTGCTGTGTCTCAGAAACGAGAATTCAAGATGCAAGCACAGTAGTTGGGCTAACCATTCCATCACTCTCCACTCGCTTTCGGCTACGTACCTCTGGTGATCCAGAGGCTGCTGCGGCAGGATGTGCAGGGGTAAGTATCGTCCTAAGACACCGGGTGGAAAGATCCTTGATTGACTAGATACCCGTTGATAGTCACGTCCGTGCGGTTCGTCCGGTAAAGTCTGTGAAGGAGTCTCACAAGCGGAAAGTTGATCTATGTTTGTCGTGTCTGATCACGCCCTGACTGACTGCAACTCTGACGCTATCAAAGACCCTCTGGTGATCCAGAGGCTGCTGCGGCAGGATGTGCAGGGGTAAGTATCGTCCTAAGACACCGGGTGGAAAGATCCTTGATTGACTAGATACCCGTTGATAGTCACGTCCGTGCGGTTCGGTAAGTAAAGTCTGTGAAGGAGTCTCACAAGCGGAAAGTTGATCTATGTTTGTCGTGTCTGATCACGCCCTGACTGACTGCAACTCTGACGCTATCAAAGACAAGATTTAAGACAACCTGAATGCCCTGGTGCGACGACATTAGGTCTTAGATATGTTTGTGGTTCCAGGATATCTGAATGCACATATTGGCAGCTTTGGCGCATCTGAAACTCAGTTATGAGGTCGACATGGATTGGACTCAGTACGCACGGACAATGGTGAACGATTGGTTCGGCTGCGTGCTGACAGCAGACTGTTTTTATGCAGTGCTTACTAAATGGAACAGGCACAGAAAGCTTATACTACCAGAAGGTTATTTCAGTTGATCCATCCGACCGGTCCCCGGAAACCACGTGTGAGCGAAACCATCGAGGATCGGAATGGAGTGACTATCTTGAATAAAGAAGATGCCTCGACCGGTGGGCCGAATACTTCGAACAACAATTGTCATGACCACCAGCTGGTACCCATCTGGAGCCCACAGTTTACGCAGAACCCTAGGTGATGGACGTGAAACCATCTACAGCCTCTGAGGTTTGTGTCTGCATATGTTCTCTCGAGCGCCACCTGGTCCGGATAATCTCCCACCCGCATTATTCAAAGATAGGGGTGAAGTCCTCAATCAGTGCTTGTCTGATCTGTTTGCCTGCATTTGGAAAAAGGAGACTGTGCCAAACGACTGGGAGAATCGGTGATGGTGCCCATTTTCAAAAAAGGGACTCGCGGTGAATATGGTAACCACATGGAGATCGGCTGGGTTCCGGTCACTTGTGCTTCGTCACCTTATGGTGGCTTGTGAAAGAAATCGTTCAGCTGTAGCACCCTTTTGGTGCCACCCGAGGGAAGCACGAGGGCTGGGATATTGCCGGGTTTCCAAAAACCTAGACAGGGGAAGTCGAGAGACAGAGGTCGAGTTCGAACCACAGACCTTCCGGTCAGTAAATTCGCACTCTAACCACTGAGTCATTTTGCTTATGAAACACAGACTACAGATCAGCCAGCGGGATTCCGGCCTGGTAGGGGTTGCATTTACACCCTGTCTGGTGCTAGAACAACGCCATACGTAATAACGGCCAGAAATTTTGGTATTCCTGATTTTTCAGGGCGAATTCGACGCGACTGATCGGCCTGCTCCCCTTAACACACTGTCTTATCAATGAATGCCTCCGACGTTTGTGAGCATAATATGTGCTATGTATTCTCAGACTTCCGGGTGCGTGAACGTATGCGAAGAGCTCTCCAAAAGCTTCCGCACACGAAGACATGCCCGTCAGGGGTACCTACTCTCTCCATTCCTATTTAATTTCGTGATTGATGAAATCATGAAACAAACGCCGGAGGGTCTCGTAGGGAAGAAGGCACAGGTGTTTTTGGATGAAATGACTAGATTCATCTCATCCTTTGGCATGCATTTTGCACCAAAATAGTGTAAGGTCATGCACGTGGACATGCAGTCACTAAACACGCTACTTACGACCCAGGGAGACATTCGAAGCTGTAGAGTATTTCATGTATATTGGAAGTTGTATTGGTTCTAATTGTAGTGTGGCAAATGACATCAATGCACGAATTTGCAAAGCTCAGGTCACGTTTGCTAGTTTGAAACACCTAATGCGCCAAAGTGGTGTATCCCTGAATCTCAAGGGAAGTGTGTATCAAGCTACAGTGCGGGCTGTTTTGCTGTATGACTGCGGGAATTGGCCTGTTCGAGCAGCAAAACAGAGACGTCGTCAGGTATTTGACAATCATGATCTCAGAACCATAACTCGTGTGGGTTGGTGTCGGTGAACCCGTAACGAGGCAAGTAGAAAGCGAGTTTTCGGTTGCGTAACGAGGACTTCCATCGAAAAATGCGTCCAACACCAGAAACTGCGTTGGTTGGGACGTGTTGCGTATGCCTAACTATCGTTTGCCGAAGAGTGCTATTTTCCGTGCCCAATTCAGAGTGGCGAAAGCAAAGAAGTAGCCAACTCTCAACCTGGCTGGGGGTATAAAAGAGATTACGAAGCGTTCGGGTGCTATTGGTTCTACTCGCCTTCGGGGGTGGGGACCACGTGAACCCCAGTGCTCCTGACTGAAGAAGCTGCTAATCGACGTCAATGGCGTCGTTGTCAGTTTCTATCGAGATTGCCTGAATGTGTGTCTTGGAGGAGATTGGAGAATGAAGAATGAATGGAGGTGAGTTAAAAAAGGTTTCAGAACTGTTTGTCCAGTCCATTTGACTCCACTCAATGAACACTGGATATATTCGAGATCAGCAGATCTCATTGCTGCCAGAAAGGCCATACCAGCAACTAGCGACTATGTTGGCACACGCAGATCCCTCAAACACGAAATAGTCAGGAGCTTGAAGAATGAGAGAACGCTGGTGGATTTCGAAGGCCCAGGAGATGGAAAAGGCTTTCGGTGCATGCAACAGCAGCGCCCTATTTCAACTGATTCAATAAAGGGGTCAAAGAGAGGTGTCAGTGAGACAATATGCGAAGAAGACGGAACGGCAATTCACTCCCTCAATCGCCACCTTGAACGGTTGGCTGGGCACTTCAAAGAACAGTTCACCTGGTTTCCTTCAACACAACCGCTAGAAGAACCGAGCGGTCCCGAATGGAACACTGACACCAACTAACCATAAGCAACCGCAATCCAGCGTGAGATCACAATCCTGAAGCGCGACAAGGCACTTAGCTCAGATGGTCTATACCCCGCGCTCTTCAAAGGTGGCCAGGTTCTGGTGAACAGTCTGGCAACCATACCGCAGAAAATTTGGAACGAAAACAGAATACCAGTCGAGTGGAGTTCCTCGACCGTCATGTTAGTTTTCAAAAAGCGAGCAAGAACGTCACGTGAAAACGATCTTGGTATAAACCTGGTATCCGTCGCATCTGAGGTGCTCCCTGGCTTTATTATGAACAGGTTGATGGATTATCGAGAGAGGCAGATTCGTGAGAATCAAGCTGAGTTACACCCTGGTCGATGATGTATCGATCATATCTTTACATTGAAACAAGTTCTTGAACAGCGCCACTCATTGAGACGTCCGACGTTGGTTGATTTTCTGGATTTGGAAACTGCTTTTGTTTCCGTCGATCGTCAGCAACTTTGGCAGTGTGTCGATCAAAGGTGTCCCTTCCACATTTCTATCCCTTATTTAGGCACTGTACACGAACGCCTGCGGGCGCGTACGAGTATACGGGAAGCTCTCGCCTAAGTTCACCACGTCCAGTGGTGTACGACAAGGCTGTCCTCTTTCCAGTTTTCTCTTCAACTCTGTTACTGATATGTCGCTTGAAATTTATGTCCGTTTCTGAAACCTCGGGAGTCTAAATGCTCCCACGACGTTTCCTTACAGACATTGGGTAAGTCATCATCATCAACGACAGCATGACATCAGTGCTCAACACCAATGCCTCACTGCCGTACAGCCATGACTTATTTGAAAGCCTTA